>NW_006159641.1:1028847-1038211 GCF_000334495.1 Tupaia belangeri chinensis
CACAGCACCACCCTGACGCACACTCACTGTGCCCTGCACACGCAGCACCGCCCTGACGCACACTCTGCCCTGCACACACAGCACCACCCTGACGCACACTCACTGTATTGCACAGAATAAGAATCCAAGGTCAACATTATGCACAAAAGCCAACACTGGAAATGGCTCAAACGCCACCAACCCCTGAATGGAAGAATGAAATGCAGTATATCCACACGATGGAATATTACCCGCCAAGAGAAGTGAAGTCCTGATCCCTGCTACAGATGGGGAACCCTGACAACAGTGCACGAGGCACAGGACGCCGGACACAGAAGGCCTCACGCCGCCCGGCCCCCTTGTGGGATGCGTGAATGGGTGTTGTCTGTGCGAGGGCATTTACGGTTGCCAGGCCCGGGGTGCTGTGAAAGGTCCTGGGACAATGGCCCGTGCCACTCCGCAGGACGCTGGCACCCTGCGCGGTGCACTCTGGGACAGCGGCCTGGCGTGTGAGTGGTGCCTCCACAGAGCTGCTGCTGAGAGTAAATACAACAGGGGCGGCTGCCTTCTCCGCCCAGCCTGGGTGGTATGCACATTATCAATTGATCTAGAACTTAAGTGGCCTGTCTGGAATGTTTGACAAACAAGTTCTTCTCATGCATTATACATCCGACTCTGCCCGGGGACGAGGGCTGTTTCCATCACCCGGGGTGAGAGTGCTGCACGTTAGCCCAGGACGGCTCACTGAAGCAGGTAATGGACGGTCCGTGGGAACAAGGGACCTTTGTGGGAACAGTGTGATTATTCAACAGTGTTTGCTAATCATGGCTGGGCGGAAGCGCGGTTTTGGAGCTTTGAAGAGCCCTGCGAGTCAGGCTCGGCACTCGGGCACGCCACACTGCCCTGGGTATGCTGAGGCCCTCAGTGCTGGTCATTCACGCAGCTGAGTCCACGTCTGCACAGCACCGGCCTCGGGAGGGTACGCGGCACGACAGAGGGACCGCGTGGCTGTGAGTCTGGGCTGCATGCACATCTGTGTGTGCACTGTGTTCTTGTCAGGCTGACTCATGTCAGTGTGGTCTTCTAGCTTGAAAGAACTCAAAGGGGGAAAAATGTCAGGTCCACTCCCATGGCACAGCTGTGAGCAGACCAGCTCCCGGACGTGGGTCTGTGTGGTGACCCAGGCCCAGAGCCCCCAGGCTGTGCTGGACTCCCAGGCAGGAATTTTTCTTGGAGGAGCTCCTTGGGGCAGCTCTGGCAGTAGCGTCTCCTGTGGCCAAGGGTGCTGGCAGGGCTGGCAGGTGCCCTCTGACTTGGGAAGCTCAGAAGCCCCCAGAACCTTCTGCTAACCTGAAGCCCAGCCAGGCCTGTGCCCCTCTGCAAGGACAAAGCCCTCGTCCCTGATGGCCCCAGTCCCTCTGTGTTCTGGCCACCCCCCGAGGGCCAGCTGGGCCCCACCTGCCCCTCCCCTCCTGAAGGGTTCCCAGGCCTGACCAGCCTCATTGAGCCCCAGAGCTGCAGACGGCTGGCCCTGAGAACCACATCCTGAGTCTATGTGAGAAAAAAGCACCTCTCCTCTGAGATGCTCCCTAGACCGCCAGACCCCACGGTGCACAGACACCAGCAGGGCGCGGTCACGGCCCATGGGCCATGCCCACCTTGCCTGCACACCACATGGCCCTGGCCGCTCCAGGGACCTGCAGGCTGGCAGTGTGGCCCGGGGTCCTCCCACAGGACAGAACAAGAGACCTGGCTTTGCCTACGGCAGACACAAACCTGAACTCACAGCCACTGTGGTAACGACCCTGATGGTGGGCAGCCTCCTCGTCTGCGGCTGGAGATTACGGCTGCGCAGTACCAGCTTTGCAAGACAAGGAGGACAAGCACAGCCCTGGGGGTCCCAGCACAGAAGGACACACAGAGGCCGGGCTGCCATCCTAGAACGGACAACCTCTGCACCATCTCCAGAGCCTGCCCTCCCAGCCCTGACCATGCAAGACAGGGTCGAGGGGGAAGGGCCTCCACACCCCTCCCCGAGGGCACTGCACACCATCCCACCTAACTCGGTGGCTGGCCCTGGGCTGCTCAGCCACAGCCCCCGGCAACTCCGTGGACCACTTTCCGCGTCCTGCTCTAAACGCTCAGCACCTCTGCACTCCACACGGTGGAACTGACCCTGACAACAGCGAGCCAGAACAGAGCCAGCCACGGGCTACTGCCAGGGCGCTCCTCCCAGGTCACCATGAAGCCATCATGGGTACCATGGGGCCACACTTTGAGAAGCTGGCCTCCCAGCAGAAATGGCAGACTAATAACTCGTCTGCCCAGAAGCCCAGGAGCACCGCTGTGCTGAGAAGTGGACTCATCGGGCAAGCGGGACATGAGGACGCGGTGCGAGGACAGCCACGGCCCAGTACCGCCAGGCTGATCCTGACCCGTCCTGGGACCTGGCGGCATGCTTGCACGCCCACAAGTGCCCGTGTCCTGGCAGGAGTGTGTCCACAATTACCTCAGCGGACTGACCACCTCGGGAACCCACATGTAGCAGCTGGGCCCGTCCTCAGACACCTCCTCACTGCCACGTCTCCCCAGGTTTTCTGAGGACCACGGCACCCGCCAAAGGGCACCACGGAAGGGGCCGTGTGTGTCCTGGTCCCGTGCGGTCACCTAGCTGTCGGGCTTCTCATTCCGAAAGCCCTATTCTAAGAGCACGGGCTTGTGCCAAAGCTTACATGTCGGGGGCACCCCCCGCCCCGTGCCTTTCTGCACTCGAGCACGCAGCGGGCACAGAAATCAAGTTACCGCGAACAGCTGGTCTGAGCGGCTCGAGTCCGCCTTTGGAAACGCCCTCGCTGCGGAGTGCGCACAATTTCTGTGGCTGCATTTGGCTGCGCAGACTTGCTACGCATGCTGTATGGTATGGTTAAAAATGTTTCTCTTTCATTTCGGAGTCTTTAATTTTATGTTTGAGCTCTGCATAAAAATAGCTGGTAATTGCTTTTTGACAGTAATAAGCCTAAGATTGTGACTCAGAAATTTGAGATATTATGTTCTTTTGTAATTGTACTCGATGAAAACATAGTTCAATATGGAAATTCTTTAAAACCCCAGCTTGTGTGGTTCCTCGTCCCACTGAAACCGCGGAAGTTACAGCAGCGCATCGGGACCGCCGAGGACGACTCACACTTGTTTTGCAAAAAAGCTCATTTTCACCAAAAGAAAAGCCACCTCTGCACAGGCTGCGCCGGTCCAGGAATCGAGCACGCGCCTGCTGTGTGCCCCGGCTCACCGAGTCTCGCGGCAGCACCTCGGGGATCGGAAGGTAGCGCGAATTCCACCTCTCGGCATCATCCGAAGAACCACCTCGGGGAGCCCAGGGTAGGGAGAAGACCCCACGCACTGGCCACGGCCCCAGGCCCCAGCCCGGTCACCTTCAGACCGTGACCCACGACGGCCACTGGAAAGTAAGAGGGATGACCAGAAAAGACCGAAGTGCGGGGGCAGGCCTGGCAACGGGCCGCAAGGGCACCAGCACGCAGGACCACGGGGAGGCCGCGGGGCTCCAGGGTGCTGGACTGCGGGGAGGCCGCGGGGCTCCAGGGTGCGAGACTAGGGGAGGCCGCAGGGCTCCAGGGTGTGGCAGTCTGTGCTGTCGGGCTCCCCCTTGGTCGCAGCCCCAGCATGGCACCCTGCAGTGGCGACCAGCTCCCCAGCGCCCCTTGGGCCTCATTCCCAGCTGTCTGGAGGACACCATCACCTGAGTTCCTGCTAGACACACCCCAGGCTGAATCAGCGCAGGGTCCCCAAGCCGCGCTCTGCCCACCCCTTGTGGCACTGCTGGCCCCTCCTCAGCCAGTGCCAACTGCTCCCTCGACCTAACCCTTCTCCAGGGAGGCTCTGCCCCTCCCGTCTGTTGCCCTTCATGCCGGCCACGTCAGCGCGCCCTGGGCCCCCAGTGAGTGCTGCTCATGTCACCTGCTGTTTAGGAGCTTCAAGTCTCTGTCCACTCGGGATTGCAATGTGGCCATTCTAAGCAAACTCCAAACCCAGAAACAGCGTACACTGAGGTTACAATCTGCTGCGTTAAAATGAAATACAAGCAAAAAAAACTAAAAGTTAGAAGATAATGACAGTCTGGGGAAAACCTGTACGACATGCGTCACCATCAGAATGCCCTTACGTCAGGTTTTATGTCAGTGAGGAAGATAGGAGCAGAAAATTAGGCCGTGGAGTTTGGTTTTGTGTCATATTAAAATGCACACACAGTGGCCGGCCGGTGCATGTGCGAGAGTCCATCTGTACGCAGCCCAGTGCGGAAGGTCCTGGGAGGGCCCTGGCAGCTAAGGCACTGGACACCCACATGGCTGACCACAGTTCAAGCCCTGGACCTGGCGGCTTGCTTTCTCACCTTCCCTGTCTCTCTGTCTCTCTCTGGTCAAATTTTAAAAATAATAATGAATTAAGTTTTTTTCAACTGCACGAGCGATCTCCATGGTCCGGGGGCTAGGGCAGCAAGACCTCACATGCATGGCCATGGGATTCGAGTCTCAAACACAGCATGTCGGGAAACACGCCAGGCACGTGTGTGTCCCCAAAATCCTGGAAAGAGGGAGAGACAGAGGCGAGAGAAGCCAGTGCAGTGTGGCCGTCCCCACGGGGCGCTCTCCCTCCTCCTCTTTCTGCTCCTCTGGCAAGTGCATTTCTAGCTAAATAAATAAATAAATATTACATTTCCTGAAATGAGGAGGTATCTGTTTAAAATTTTCTTTTGCAAAAACAAAATGGTATTACGAGATTAGATTTGCTTTATTTGAAAGTATGTGTGTCGTAGTCACAGGGAGAAAACAGAAAGACGTGAATCGTAGAGGGATCCCTAGTTGGCAGAACTAATTCTTTTCTTCACATTTATATGCGTATTTTTAAAGTCCTGAGAATCGAGTTTGAAACCTGAAGGTTCCCCTTTGAGGGCCACCTTTCCAGACTTCTGTCCCCGAGCCCCTGCACGCCCTAACACCCCAGGTCCACCTCTGTAACAGAGCGTTCACCTCTGGGAAGTGCCTGCCAGTCTGCGCAGCTTCTCACACCTCCAGGGCTTCATGGAGGAGTAGGGCCCCTTCGGACAGCCAGTGGCGTGGAGCCTAAGGCGCTGGGTCCCACCAGCTCTGCGGTTCAAGTCCTGGGCACATGTGTGTGTGCGTGTGAGTGTCCTAACTCCCACGGGAGGGGTGGCCATTGCCCCAGGGCGCCTCCTCCCTCCCTCTCTCCCTCCCTTTCTCCCCCCTCCTTCCCTCTCTTTCTCCCTCTCTCCCTCCCTCCCTCCTTCTCTCTTACCCCCCCGTCTCTCTGTCTCTCTACAACAGGGGCACACATCCCATAGCCAATTAAAAAATAGCAATGGTGACAGAAGTGCTGGGTACCAACCATGGCAGTAGAGAGAGCGTCAAACCCGTGAGTGACGGGCCTGCTCAGGGACGCGGGTGCACTGTGGGGGGGAGACTGGGGACGGGGTCCACGCAGGGATGCGTGGGTATTGTGAGGGGGGACGGGGTACACGCAGGGAAGTGTGGGCGCTGTGGGAGGCACAGGGGATGGGGTACGCGCAGGGACGCGTGGGCATTGTGGGGGGGCGGAGGACCAGGGACGCGCAGGGACGCGAGGGCGCTGTGGGGTGACGGGGTCTGCGCCGGGACGCGTGGGCGCTGTGGGGGGCGCTGTGGGGAGGGATGGAGGACGGGGTCTGCACAGTGCCCAGTGGGCACTGTATGGGGGGGAACAGGGGATGGGGTCTGCACAGGGTCGCGTGGGCGCTGTGGGTGGGGGGGAACAGGGGATGGGGTCTGCACAGGGTCGCGTGGGCACTATGGGGGGGGACGGGGGACGGGGTCCTTGCAGGGTCTCGTGGACGCTGTGAGAGTCAGACCAAAGCATCCATCAGAAAATGGTAGAAATCAATCATTATTTTAAGTGCAGAACGAGGATTGAAAGTGGGGTCTGAGAAGGGTCACGGAGACTCTAACCAATGGGGCAACGGCGTGGGAGAGGTAAAGGCCCCGAACGCCGCCGCTGGGGACGGAGTCCTCAGGCAGAAAGGGTCACACAAGAGCAAACCCACTGTAACATCGCCTTTGGAGTAAAGTTCCCAGAGCCTTCACTGAAATTGATGTCAAATTAACTTCTGGACCTCAACGAAGCTGGAGGTGAATTCCTAGTGAGGTGCGTAAAGAAGTGCACAGAGGGGTCTGAGGGCTGATGGAAGGAGGCCCCTTCCTGCCGTCAGCTCTGCTTCCGTCCCGGGAGCCGTTTCTCTCCGTATCACAGCAGACGCAGACCCCTGGAGTGACCCGCGAGCGGTCACCGCACTGCAGAGCCGCGGCCAGGCAGAGCCACCCTCCTCGTCAGGTAAGCCAGCTCCTGAGCTCTCACGCACAGGGAGGGGTGGGCCTGGGCCAGGCTGTCTCCATCTGGACACCTCGAGAGGACACAGCACACAGCCTGATGAAATGAGTCTCAGAAGGGGGGCTGCCTAGAGACAGGTGCAGACCGGCCGCGAGCCCTTCCTGTCCCCAGCACAGCACGGGCGAAGAGGCTGGACCAGACAGAGCTTCCTCCATTCTTCACATGCAAAACCGAAAGCATTAAGATGCATCTTAAGAGACCAGCAGTTAGCGTAATGGCTATGTGTCGCTGGACTCCCATGGAGTCGACCGCGGTTCGAGTCCCGGACCCGGTGGCTTAAAACTCACGCCAGGCGCGTGTGTGTGCATGCCCAAGATCCTGAGAGGAGAATGGAGGAAAAGGGATTGCGGCGTGGCCATCCCCACTGGGGGGCGATTTCTCACTTTCTGTCTCTCTGTCTCTCTCTGTCTGTCTGGGGAGCACACGTGCCCTATAGCAAAAAACCTCTCCAAAAAAAAAAAAAAAAAAGATGCATCTTAAACAGATTTTTTTCTTTAGCCAAAAATTGAAGCTGTGGCTGCTGTGCTGTGAACACTCTGAAAAACACACGTGATTTCTCAGCTCTTTGGATCCCTGGCTCCACGGTTGTCACAGCTGAGCTAAAAAGCTAAACGTAGAACCTATTATTTCATTTCATTTGAATCACAGATTGCTCGTAAGAGAAACAAGATTTGCATCTGATGAACCCCCCTGAACAGTACACACCAACGAGACTGAGCAATGGCCGTTGTGACCTGAACACAGTCTGGCAGGGTCGCCCCGTCCCCATCCTGACAGAACGCCATATCCCAGAGAGCGGAGATGCAGGAATCCCTCAGATGGATTCCTCCACCGCGCAGACTGCCTACCCCGTGCGGTCGGCGGCGCCCACAGGCAGTGACATGGGTGCCTGCCTCCAGCCCACCTTGCACGAGCTGGGTGCGCTGTTTGAGAGATGAGTAAGACCCCGCGGGGCACTGAGTGGGCGCCGTGCCCCCCTGTGGGAGAGCGGCCTTCCCTCGGCCAGGACTTCGCAGGCCCCCTGCTCCTCGCCGACGACCATGCTGTCTCATGGGCATTACCAGGGTGGCTTGGTAGGATCCTGCGGGCAGCAGGCTGTGTGATCACCTGGATGAACAGATGGTCCCGAGGTGGAGGCTTGAAGGGGGCACACTGTGGGTGCAGATGGGGACTGGGGGGCCCGCGGGTGCAGGAGGCGCCCAGCCTGACTTGGGTCATAGGGCCT
The DNA here is from genome assembly GCF_000334495.1 of Tupaia belangeri chinensis. Classification (NCBI taxonomy): domain Eukaryota; kingdom Metazoa; phylum Chordata; class Mammalia; order Scandentia; family Tupaiidae; genus Tupaia; species Tupaia belangeri. The sequence continues at coordinate 1,036,508 of NW_006159641.1, forward strand.
CGGGGAGCAAGGATCCCCGCCATGCCCGTCCCTCACACCCCCGCTTGGTCGTTGCGCCCCTTTGTTGGCAACCTCAACGCTCTCCTGGTTAAGCCGTGAGACAAACGCGTGCAGAGGTAGGTGTGCGTAAACGCGCCTCCCATGTCCGCCACGTGGACGGAACTCGCTGACCTGCTGATCCTCTCGGGGGACAAGAGGACCAGGTCATGGCTTCTATCGCTCACAATACAGTCTCAGCGTGTGACGAGGTGGCTGTCAAAAGTGACGTGAGCTCAGTGTTAATTGTGCAATTGGGTATTCACGATCTTGCGTTGCCCTGGAGAACAGAGGCGCCCGGCCACACACCCTCGCGTCCGAGAGCCCCACGCCCACGCCGTACCGCCAGGACACGCAGCCAGCTGTTACTCCCAGGAGCTGCCTGTGCGTATCTGCAAACGAAACGCCATCATTTCCCAGACCCAGAAGACAACACCGGACGAGCTACAGCTCAGCAGGGCGCGGCACCCTTGAACCCGACGACCAGGGCATAGAGCACGCCCGTGCCCACTGGTGCCAAGACCCCGCTGGCAATGCCCTCCCCGTACTCGGGCCGCTGGTCCCGCCTGATGCTGCTGGCTGTGGGACAGGTGGGGAGGGATGGCCTTGCTGTGAAGTGACTTCAGGCCAGGCTGTCATCTGCTCAAAGCATGCTTAAAAGAGAATTCAGTGAAATATGCGTTCAAAACAACCAAAGGAAAGCTGTCTTTCAACATGCCTGGTCTTCACCACTGATGGACACCCCTGTCTAAAGCCATCTCTGCCCTGCACAGGAAGGCAGGGAAAGGGTGGGGGAAGGGATTTTCCTGGGCTGTTGGGGGTCAGCACCTCCGCCCTCTCCCGCCCAAGTGATAATGGGGTGTGTGGAAGAACAAGCCCCCAGGGACTCAGCTTTCACCTGTCCCGATCAGCAGGGCCCCAGGACGCCCCCATTCCTCTGCAATGACTCTTGGCGGGAGCCCACTGGGACCGGGCCACCGCGGGGGTGCGACAGAGGCTCCCCGCAGCTCTGACAATCACAGACACACAGCACCTGACTTAGAGCGCCCACAGGCCAGCATCGTGAAAACAGAATGTCACAACAACAGCAACTGGCCCTTCCCAGGTGAGGGCAGAGCCTCAGACGCCCCATCACAGGACCAGGGAGAGAACCCGCCCGGAGCCCAGGGCCACCGAGGCCAGACCTTCGGTCCTTTCCTTCTGCTGTTCCCAAGCACGTTCAGCCAGAGCACACAGGACGCTGCTCAGTGAGGGCAGTGCAGGCTAGCCAGCAGGGCACTCCAGGGACAGCAGGGCCAGGCCAGACAGGTGACAGCTGGACAGGGGACAGGTGGAGGACAGATAGGGCACAGGTGGAAGATAGACCAAGAAGTAGTTGATAGATAATGATAGGTGGGTAGATGGGTGGGTAAAGGGGTGACAGACAGATGAATGACAGGTGATTGATAGATGATCAACAGATGACAGATGGATCGATACCCCAGGAGATGTTGATAGACTGAGCAAGGAAGGCAGGTGAGTGGGTGGTTGGCTGGTGGAGGTGGTAGGTGAGCAGCGGGTGACGGGTGGGAAGCTCGTAGATAGTGGAGAAGATGGCAGCCGACAGACCAACGGCAGATAGAGGGGACCGACAGACCAACGGACAATAGAGGGGGGCGACAGAAAAAA
>NW_006159641.1:1040408-1052695 GCF_000334495.1 Tupaia belangeri chinensis
TCCTGGGAGTCTCACTTTTGGTTCTTTTAAGTGGGGAGGATAATAAAGACGTTCACGCCAATAAAAGCAGTCCATCTAGGGTCCAGCAGATGGCATAATGGTTATGTCACTGGACTCCCACATAGTCGTTTGCTGTTCAAGTCCTAGACCCGGGAGCTTAAAACTCACACCTGGTACATGTGTGTGCACCCCTGCCCAAAATCCCGGGAGGAAACCGAAGAAGCGATTGTGATGTGGCCATCCGCCTAAGGGGTGATTCCTCACTTTCTGTCTCTCTGTCTCTCTCTGTCTCTCTGTCGAGCACACGCGTCCTATAGCAAAAATCTCTCCAAAGAAAAAACAGCCTGTCTACCTTCAATGGTTTCCAAGCCCTCTGCGGCCACCTCGCTCCTTCATACCTGCTCTCGGTGCTTCCTGGGCCCTCCACAGCCGCCTGGCTCCTTCACACCTGCTCTCGGTCCTTTCCAAGCTTTGACTCGGCTTCATCCACAGGGTCCTCCTCAGCCCTCCGTCATGCCTGGGCACGGATCACTTAGCTCAGCGGGCGAGTACAGACTGCAGGCCGGAAGCCACCGCACCGGCCCCTGGAGTGCAGAGCCATGAGCCCTGGTGAGCTGGGTGGGGAGAGCATGGCCGTGTCAGCCAACCAGAGCTGCCACAGCGGAGCGGGTCCACATGGCCCCCAGCTCACATGGCTGCCCTGCACCACGTGGCGCTCACCAAGCCCATCTTCACGGACCGTGGTCAGCCGGCGACAGCTGCTGTTGGAGGCCGATGGTGCCAACAGGAGTGCACCACAGGCCTGGCTCAGGGGCAGCATCGGCCTCAAGGGGAGATGTCGATCACCTGTCTAGGCCAGCACACATCCGATGGCACCATGAGTCACTGAGGACACCGGCCATCCTCAAGAGCTTCTATATTGAAATGGAGATTTAGAAGGCTTCTTGGGAAATGTCCCATCAGTGATGTGCAGTATTTCTTTAAAATACAGAAAAAATACTGCTCTTTGACGATGTGGCTTTAATTTGCTAGAGCACGCAACCTCTAGGGAGGGGCTTGGTCCAACCATGGCCCACTCCAGTGGCACTGTCCGTGGCATGCAGTCACTGAGCAGAATCGCCGAGCCTGACCACCAGAAGCTCGGGTCAGAGCTCTGCATCTGCCCACCGAAAGGATGCAAAACTCCAGGAATAAAACCCGAGTTGGCCGCAAAACATGGCCTCCGGGGCTGTCCCAGGAGCAGCCGCTGTCACCTGTCACCCAAGTACTCCGAGAGCTGGAGCCCAGAATGAAGAGCTGTCTGACCCCAGCCAAACCGCAGCTTGGGTGGGGTCGGGCTGAAGCCACAGAGAATGCACGGCAGGCGCTGGGTGGCCCGTGGTGCTGCTGTCTGCGGTGACTAAGCCGCTGTCTTCCCATAGCAGGCAGCCCAAAGCCCGGCTCTGCCAGGTCTCTTGAACAAAACCCACAGGCCGCCCCCGACATGGGGAGCGACAAAAGGAGACTGAGGAGGCGCCCGTTGTACTCCCGCGCCAGCCTGCAACCCCACAGGTGACCAGGGGAGAGAGAGTGTGGATGCGGGGCCAGGCCCTGGCCCGGCCCGCCACACTGGGCTGGGTCTGTCCTCTCCCCCCACGTCCTCCGCCCCAGAAGAGAGCTTCTCTGTGTCTGACCTCTCGCAATGGCACCCCGCCGCGGGGGATCACCCGGGAGGGAACTGCCTGGTGACCGGGATGCCGCCGGGGCACCACCACAGCTCCTCAGCATGTGCCGAGAGGCCCAGCCTTGCTCGGAGGAAGGTGGCAGAAGCCAGACGGCGCGAGCCACCGCGTTTCACCCTGGGAGCTGAAAGCCACCCCGCCTCCGCGCGCTCATCAGCGGCCCTGGCTAATGAATGGCTCTAGCTGCGCCACAGCTCGTGCAACTGCTCTTTCCTGCGGGCTCCAAAGGACAAGCATGGTGGCGGGGAACACGCGTCCCAAGACCCAGAGGCACACGCACACGCGCTTGCACACGCAGAGGCCGGCGTGAGCGGCAGGTCCCGAGCATTTTACACAGACAGGGTTAGGCTGGCCGCCTGCCCCTTCACGAGCTCCGCCACCCTGGCCACACAGAAGGTGGCCCCCGTGCACTGTGGGCGACTCCCCATCTCCACCCCTAGCCCGACCCTGCCCTGGGCTCTCCCCTCCTGGCCTCAGCCTCAGAGCATACCACGAGCTCCTCAGAGTCACCCTTCTTCTGCGTCTGTCTGGGCTCCAGCCGCTCCAGGTGCACCCCCGCCTCTGCCGTGTCACTCACATGTCCCAAGAGTCCCACTGTCCACTCCCAGCAGGTCACAGGAAGCCCACATGCCCCTCTCCAGGCCACACCCACCCCCTTCCACCCCCTGCGGCCACTCACCTGCTCCCTGAACACCCCACCCTGCAGGCTGCGGCCACAGGAGGCTAGATTCAGGCCACTCTGAAAACAGGTACCACAGTCTGCGTCAGAGGTCCCCGTGACCAGGAGGCCAAAGCAGGAGGGTCATGACATGGAGAGGCCCTGCCCGGAACCAGGTGGATAAACCTGGACGACTTGACGCTGAGTGATGTCGGCCAGACTGGAGGACACACACAGGATTCGGAGAGAAGCAGGCAGTGTCAGGAGTTCAGCGTGGGCGAGATCGGAGCGGCTCATGGAGGCGACCCGGGCCAGCGCACCTGCACGGAGGCGAGCTTCCCGGGCTCCGTCAGCAGGACTGGACACACACCGGTCAAGCACCCCTGCACACGCGCCTAGCAGCACCCCCGTCCTGCGCGTCTCTCGAGAGGAGTTAGCCAAGCTGCAATCTAGAATGTCCTGACAATGCCCTGCCTCTACCCACCCCCACCACAAAAGTAAAGCATGTGACGGCTGGAGAGTGCGAGTCGGGAAGAGACAGAGCTTCATAGAGACAGGAAGCCGCCGTTTGACCTGTAAGCGCGTCTCTCTTGCAGAGAAGCAGGAAGAGACAAAGGGCATAGCCTCTGGTAAGATGTGCGTGCCAGTAGGGCCAGCCTATGGCCCGGTGGCTAAGAGCAGGAGCCCACATAGCCGGCCACGCGGTTCAAGTCCCGGACCCAGAAGCTCCAAAAATACAGTATATGCGTGCACATGCCCCAGTCCTGAAAGGAGAGAGAAGTGGGTGACAAGGAGTGCAGTGTGGCCCTGCCCCATGGGGCACTTTCCCACCTTCCTCCTCTCTCTGTCCCCCTGGAAGTGCACAGACGCTAGAAACTTAAAAAAAAAATAAAAATAAAAATTGAAAAACCACGTTGGGGCAGTGCCTATTAAGAGACAAAATATAAGCTTATGGAACAAAAAGAAAGCATTACCGCCAACCATCGACGGCTCTGCTCACGTGTTTTTAAGCACTAACGGTATGTATCAAATTACTTAGCATTCATTCTTAGGGTCCACTACAGGCATATTTAGGGTATTACAGAAGTGTGCTTTCAAAGATATCAACAGACTACTCACCCTGAAAGAGAAACGTGGGCGTGGGTGTTACAGAGAGCATGTGGGGTCACGTGTGCAGTTTTGGAGCACTCTGCAGGGGCACCCCAGGACAGGCTGAGGATGGAGGTTCTGCTGCAGACACTGAGCACCCACCTCCCATTCTCAGGGTATCCCTGGGATCCTGGGACGGCTACGGGAAGGCCAGCGCCCAGCCCTGGAGGAGTGTGGGTCAGGCAGGGCTGCAGAGACAAGCGAATATGCAGATGGGTTCTGTAGCTCCCCCACGGGGAGGTGTCAGGGTTGTGCGGGACAAGCTGCTGTGGCGGGTGGCAGAGAGCCACAGTGGGCAGAGGGCGGAACCCGCAGACAGCAGCTTAAATGGGTTGGGGAGCAGCTGCGGGCAGGCAGAGGCAGCAGCAGTACGGTGAGGCTGGAGGGGAGCTCAGGCCGGACTCACAGCGATGGCAGAAGGCCCACAGGTGGGGAGACTGCAGAGGCCCCTGCTAGGAAAGGGCAGTGGGGTCTCACGAGACTACAGTGTGAACCAGGGAAACAGGACCACGCGGCTTGGCCCAGAGCTCCCGGAGCACCGTGAGGGAGCAGCCTGGCCTGGGCTCGGCCAGTCTGGCAGTGTGACAATGGCGATACTGGACAACTGCCGTGTCCAGTGTGGGATAACGGGAGTTCAGGGCTTTGGGGCAGGGAAACAGGCTGGTTGCTGGGATCGCCTAGGGTCCAGCACCCTCAGGCTTGCACGCAGGCTAACCTCTCATCTCCACTACAGCCCAATACAGTGGGAGCCGCGCAGAGCAGGTGCCAGGGAGGCCGAGGACCGAGTGTCCAGCCCAAGCAGCTCAGCTGCTCACGGGTCCGCCTGGCTGGCACCAGGGCTATGGTGCACTGGGTCAGCCGGTGGTGGCGCAGGTGTCTAGACACATGGGCCTGGCAGGCACGGAGCCTCGGACGCCCCCAGGGTAGAGCTGAGGTGCAGCCTCCCCACCTCCTGGCTGGCCTCTGGCCCACCCACAGTCGCGCCTCTGGTCAATCATGTGTTGAGTTCAGGAGAGACAGCCGAGCCAGAAGGATCCCAAATGAGTCTGGATGTCTGAGGGCAGGGACTGAGGGGACAGTCGCACTGCCCCAAGCCCAGTGCACGTGAAAAGGAGCACGCAGCTTCTGTGGCAGAGAAGCCCCACGGGGCTGACACGAGCCAGCCAGGGGTTAGTAGGCCGCCGGTCAAGCCACGGTGACCCCAGTGGGAGGGCAGCCCTCCTCTGGGGGCTGTCCACAGACACAGGCCCTTCCTCTGTGTCATTGTCCCCATATTTAGGCCCTCCTACTACCCTTGCCAGGGGTGGAGCATTGGGGCACCCCCGGGCCCGGGACCACGTGGGAGGACAGAGTTGAGTCCCAGGAAAGAGGGTGGCACTGCTCTGTGGCCGCCGAGGAGGGCTGGCACTCGCTGTGTCCACCCCCACAGCCTCTGTGGGCTGCTCCCGGACCCTCAAACACAGCTTCCGCTGTTGCTGGAAGGGCCTCGGGGTGCGGACTGTGGGCTGCACCCTTCCTTGTTGGCACCATGCAGTCCCAGAGGCCTCAGCCCCTGTAGCCACCCACCTGGTTCGTTGGCCCCACAAGCACCTCGTGAAGGCCAACTGAAGCAGGGCGCCAGCACGAACTGGCAGGGTCTGGCAGCCTCACAGGTCACAGAGAGCCCCTGCACGGGGACCCGGTCTGGGACACACCCCAGGGATGAACCGTGCCCACCCGGCACCACAACCTTCAGGACATAAGAACCTCCCCGGTGCCTGAGGCTGGCGAGTGACCAAATGTGGCACCACCATCCCCCAAGACGTCACCCAGTGACAGGCAGGCCACACCACCCACAGCATAGCCCCAGTGCCTGGAAATTTGCCCTCCAGATGCCCACGTGGCAAGGCTCCCCTTGGGAGGACTGAGCAGGGCAGGCAGACGGGGACAGCCCTGCAGTGGTGCCCCCTCCGGGAGGACAGTCGGCTCTGAGGAGTGCAGAGCTCGACTGGAGGGGACAAGCAAGTTCTGGATCCAGACAGTGCGGCGCCTGCTGGGGTGTGTGTGTGTGCTCTGCCCTCTGCCATCCCCCGACACGCCTGGAGGTGGCAGCACTCCAGCCACCCACAGACAAGGGCCGATGGTGTCCAGTGAGTGGGGTGGGGCGGACCTGAGAAAGGCCACTTTCCCAACCTGGCATTTCTGACCACATCAAGGGCACAAATGGCATTTGTGCCACAAGAACCTGCTAGAAGCATCTCCAGCCCTGATCTGGGCCGCTACGGGAGTGACACGCCGGCCCGGACGAGCAAGACCACCCTCGCGTACTTGCACACCCACAGGCAGCACGCCACGACCGTCCCTGAGCATCACCCCCACCAGAACAGGGGAGAGCCCCGGCCTGGGAGTCACGAGGGCTGTGCCCCCGTGCTGCACTGGGGACAGGCCCAGCCTGCATCCTCACCAGGAAGGCTGGGGCAGCAGGTGGGCACTAGCTGATGCCATGCCACAGCTGTCCAGAAACCAGCTTCCTGGTGCCATGGCCTTGGCCACGGTGTGGCTCCAGTGACAGCGGCCGCAGCGCCTCCCTCCAGGTAAGATTGAGGTGACACAATCTGTCTGTGCACGCTGAGTGAGGGTGTGCAGGGTCCTGCCAGCACGGGGCCAGAGGGGCATCTCAGAATCCAGCACCAGTCCCCTCCGTCCCTGCTCTGGGCACCGCGCTGCCCGGCTCACAGTCACTAGGGAAAGCTGGGGTGGCAGAGCGCGGGCCGCAGACGGGCCCGACGACAGCCCGTGGGGGTCGGTCTGCACCGGCTCACTGCACCGGCTCACTGCGCCTCCTGGGCACCTAGGTGCCCAGAGGGGAGAACGCTGTGGCTGTGTCCTGAATGTCGGCACGGTCCTGCAACTGTCGTGCTGGCCCTGACGCCGGCGGGCCAGTGCTGGGAGGCGGGCCTTCAGAAGTGGGCTCTGACACCCAGCTGTGACAGTGCCACACCACTGGGGTCCAGGGCTGTCCGGGTGGCACAGTGGTAACACCTACTCAGGCAAAGCTGGGCCCGTCTGCAGGGCCGTCCGTACAGGACGTAGGCAGCACACAATTTCTCGCTTTGCTGACGCCTCGCTGTTCTCCTTTTGTTGCTTGTTTTCCACATCCTCTGTAAGATACCGTGCACCCGCCAGCCCCGCACAGTGTGATCCGCTCCTGTTTTCGCCTCAACCTTTCCCGTCTGGCTCTTACAGCAGGTCCAGGGACCACTCAGAGTCTGTCTTCCTACGTGTGCTGGAGATCCAGCTTCACATGCCGTGTGCCGATATCCGCTATCCCAACGGGACTGCATGAAATTCCCAGGGGAATGTTCTCGGCATCGTCATCAAAAAGTCCACTGAGGGGCCGGCAGGTGGCATGCTGGTTGGAGCGCTGGACTCCCACGTGGCCGACTGTGGCTCAAGCCCCAGGCCCGGCAGCTTGCGTCCTCTCTCCCCTCTCCTGTGCCTCTCTGGTGGGCACACGTGACCTGTAGCAAGCTGAAGACAGTAATAGTGACAATGGTAAATAAAATAGAAGAACTCATAAAAAATCAATTGAGCACATATGTGAGGCTGAACCCAGGCCCTCGCCTGCGCTCCACTGGCATGTATACCTGCCCCGGACCTGCCGTGTGGTCTCTGTGCTTTAGAACCAGGAGTCATGAGTCCTCCCAATTTTTGTCCTTATTTTTCAAGTTTTCCATCTCTTCCGAGTCTCTTGCATTTCCGTATGAATCTGAGGACCAGCGACTGCTTTCAAGAGAGCCCTGGGATCTCCGTGTCCCTGAGGTGGAGCAGGGACGCACTGGCAACGTGGCCAGACTCGCGGCAGGGACGCACGGCATATCTGGAAGGTAACTGACTGAGGGTGACTATTCCTGCAGCAGACAGGGCAGCGTGAGGTCCCGCTGTTCCTACAATCCCTTTGTCTATCCTGTACCTCGTCCATCCTTCAAACGGGATTTCCATCCCCATACCCAGAACGAGGAGGCCATAGGAGAAATGGCAAATGAGTCGGCGAAGTGGGACAGTAGGGTTCTGTGGAACACGGGCTGGTTCTCAAAACCTGGAGCATGGGGGCGGTGGGCTCAGCAGGTGGCACGTGGGGTTGCTGGGCACCCACGTGGCCAACTGAGGCTTCAGTCCAGGACGTGCTGGCTGCTGTTCTCACTGCCCCCACCCCATCGCTCTCTGGTGAATTAAAAGCAATAGTAATAATAATAAATTGAAAGGCCAACATGTCATTAAAAACTATATATAGCACAAAGATGCCATTGGGCGACTACGCCTGGGACACGAAGGACAGAGGACGCTGGCCTCACGACAGCACCCAGAACACAGGCTGTGGAGGACATTGGTCACATGCCAGGCCGCACGTCCTTGAAGGAACACAGCTCAGACCAGCCTGCTCCTTACAGCCGCAAGTTTACTGGCTCCGTTGCGTTTTTTTTAAAGGAGCTCTGGGTAGCCCAGCTGTTCACATAGGCCTTTCCCAAAGCAGGAGACCCTCACTGCTCAGACGAGGCTGGAAAACGCCCCGGTGGTTCTGGACACCCAGGGAGCAACAACTGGGAAGAGAAAGCCTTTTCGTCCGATAGCACGAAGAGCAAGCTGGCACCCTGGAAGGACAGCTGGGAGGCGGAGGCCGGGTCTCTGCAGCGTGGGGAGTCGGACCCTGAAACAATGGGGTCTGTCAGTCATGCTGCTCCATTTGTCCATAGGGAAACTACGTTTCCTCTGCACAGAGAGACAGACAGAGAGAGATGAGAAGATGACAGGTGACACAGATGAGTGTGTACAGGATGGGCGTGAGCCCGGACACCGGCACACACAGACTGGACAGACAGCGGCAGAGACAGAGGTACAGATCCGGGTTAGAGAGACACCCACCGAAGGTGCAGAGCAGACGTGGAGACTGGCTGTGGCCATGGCACACAGACACAAGGCCGCCGGTGCAGAGGTAGGTGGCATGGCACACCTACAGAACAGCTGGGCACCCCATGCACACCCAGCGTTCCTGGCAAGCCCGTTCTGGCCGAAGGCGAGAAGCCTCCTCCCTTGGTACTTGAGTCATGTACGAACAGCAGACTAACGCCCATGCGCGCCCAAGTCTCCGAGAACGATCTGACGCGATGAAAAGGAAGAAGCAAAAGCGCGGGACACTGCACCTGCCGCCCGTGAGTTGTCGGCTCTCCCGCGTGCGTAACCCACCCCATCCGCGATCGCCTTTATTACCCTTAAGGCACTTGACAGCTGCTAAACAGCCGTCTCCGGCGGTGTGGTGGGAACAATAATAATACATTATAAATCAATGGGAATGGAGTTTTTGCTGTGATAATCCGATATAGATTTCCCAACATTTGTATGAAATTCAATTCTGTTTGATTGCATCAGCATATGTCTCGTGGCTCTCCCGGCACTATTGATTCTGAAGGTTCTTATCCATATGTCTAAATTATTTCTATTACATCTTTGCATTACTGTTTAGAAATAACCTGGGTAAACTGAAGCCATTTATTCCATGTTCCGTGGTGTTTGCTGAGGTTCATCCTAAATGCCAGGCCTATGTTCTGGATGAGAAGATACGTCTGCCTTGGACAGCCCCCTCCGGAACAGCAGCTAATGCGAGCCGTCCTCAGCACTCACGTCCATTCTCAACGTTCACTGAGCACACTGGACCCGCCATGCGGGGGCAGATCCTCAAACAACACTTTACACGGCTGCGGATTCTGCGAACTGGCCTGTGATGTAGTACTCTTTAAAAACCGAGCAGCCGTTTAAGTGAGGGCCAGTTACTGGGGAAGGAAAGGAAGCCAGGGGCAAAGCTCTTAGGTCTGTACAGCACTTGCAGCTTTCAAACTCCTTGAACTCGGGCTGGTCTGGAGCGACGCCCTTCAGAACAGATGGCCAGCCTTTGCCACCTTCGTCTGGAACAAGGCCGCAGGACCCACTGCAGCCGGGCATGGGCTATGACCCGGTCCTCAGACCCAGGCCCTCGGTCTCCCTGCTCCCGTGTCCTTTCAGCCAGAGTCTGTTACGATGGCCGGCACGGGGCTGCAGGGACAGGACAAGTGACTGTATTCACTTACCCAGCCTTTTCTGCTCAAAACACATCGGCGCCTGTAAGCATGTGACCGAGAAGTTGGCCTTCCGTATGGCCGCAAGCATTTCTGAGTTTTCAGTGTTTTAAGGCTCTGTGATGACCGCTTGCCCGGGTCATTATAACCCACTCCAAGCAGACCTGCCATCTTACGTAAAGCAACCCACACATTGTAAACGAGGCAATTATTTCACCTGTGACAGTCACCTTTTAAAATGAAATGAAGTCACAAAGCTACAATGGACTCCCGGGCTCACCCTAACCGCAAAGGTCAAAGAAGCATCGTCTCAGCGATTCCTGCCGACACAGACAGAGCCCCTGTGCGCCGCTGTCACAAGGACGTCCCTGTCTTCTCCAAGGTAACTGCCGCATGTACATGAACACAGGTGGCGAAAGTCTCTGTGAGCAAGGTGCAATGCAGGAGTCTTGTGTCTGCTGTGGCACTGTCACTTCCCTTGTCACCCATGGCCCTCGATGTTAGGCACGTCCCTCACAGCACAACACGATGGCCACGGCCAACACTCGTGTCCTCAGGCGTCCAGAGGGCAGGGCAGCATGGGAGCGCGGGTCTCCAGAGACGGCTGGAATCGTTGAGGGCTCAAGTGCACGGCTTCCCCTGGGCGCCGGAGTTCTGCACCGAGGGAAAGCCCTGGGGAGACGCCAGGCTCAGGAGGTCAGCAAGTCGGCCCTCTCTGGCGGGTGGCATGAGGGCTGGTAGGACTGGGGCGTCTGCTCGTGAGGCTTCGGTTTCTTCGCCACATCGGCAGATGGCTTCGGTAAACCACAGGTTCAGCATCATGCGATTACTTCATCCCACCAGAGTTGCAGCCCGGCCAGGGGAGGCTTCAGTGTGGACGGTGCGCGCAGTGAGCCGTCACCAGGAGTGGCCTCTAATCAGTCTTAACAGCCTAAGCAGAACTTTTAAGACCAAAGATATGTCTTTTAAAAAGCAAAGACATCAAATTATGCAGTCAGATTTAAATTCCAGATGACCAGGTATGGGGTGGCCATCGGCCGTCTTTACTGGGGTCCTCCGGGGACTGTAAAGGCTCCCATGAAGGCCCTAACCATTTCTGCTCTCCCGAGTCCACTTCACACGGGACCAAATCCCTTCCTCAGGACACTGGGTTATGACGGGAAAGTCCTCCCTGCCCTCAAGCCCAGTTGGTTTGTTCACACGGCCAACGGGGGGCCGTGGCGTGGGCGTCATCCCGCGAGGCTCAGCCTGAACACACGTCCTCCTCTCCCGCGCTAGAGGAGCTGCACGCTCGCATGGTGGTCAGAGCTGAGAGAGCGAGGGCAGACACGTCCCCACCGACCCTGAGCGCTCTTGCCCGTCTGCACGTGGGGCTCTCAGTTTCGCATCGCAGTTGCGTGCTGCCGGCTCGGAGCCAGGGTCACCCACACGCCTGAATGGGAATCCGATGCCGACCTAGTGCAGGGTCTGTGTTTTCCGAAGAGACCTAGACACCACAGACGCCGCCGGCTTGTTGACAGCACTTTGAGTGCTCTTGAACACATGCTTAAAAGAAAGAGCCACACGGGGTGCGTCAAGGAAATGCCACCTCTCCTCCCACCCGCTGCCCACCTCGCCAGAGCCTCCTGCCCCTGAGACCTCATCCTCCCCCCCGAGGGTCAAGCCGGCCATGGCAACCGTCTGCATCTCCTTCTCTCCTGAAAGCGCTCCAAGCCAGGCCCTTGCCCACGCGTCCTACTGTGCTCAGAGGTCACAGCCAAGGCCTCTTTAGAGACCTTGCCAAGGGTCCGGGGCAGGGCCCACAGGGCCTCCTGTCCCCCTCAGAGGAGCAGAGCCTCTGTCACTGGTTCCCGTGAGGTGCAGCTCTCTCTGGGCACAGTGCAGTCACAGGCTGAGGCTTGGCCTCCCATGTCACCGTGCCCACGCACTTGTTTGCCGTGGACAGAGGGCCATGGAGCAGTGCTTCTGCTGCCAAGAGCGGCCCCAGCGGCCTGGCTTTTCCACGGCTCTCAGACGTGCTGCGGAAGCCACGTAGTTGGGGGACCACTTCCTGTCTGAGCCCATGCCACCAGAGGCGCTCTCGGTGGGACCCACGAGGTGAGCAGGGAGCCTTTCCTCTGAGCAGGTCAGATCGGCGAAGGGCAGACAGACAGGGTGAAGAGCCAAGAGCCAAGTTCCGGGATCACAGCTCCCCTTCCTCCCCTCATCCCCCCAGTGTAAGCGAGATCGCGTAACCACCACCCCCACTCGCCGCCTGATCCCTTCCACTTCACGCACTCACCGAGGAGCCTGGAGGTGGAAGGTCCTCCAAGTCTCGGGGCTTCAGACGTGCACTCCTCCTGGCTGCATGCTGCCAGCCAGCCTTGGGCTCCATGGGGCTGCTGGCATGTCCCCGCGTCATCCCCACGGCTCGGGGAAGGGCGGCACCACGCACACTCAGCATCACACACCCTGGCCGGAAGTGGCCTCGGTACAGAGGGCAGGCTGGCTGGGCACAGACCCGGTGCAGAGGGAGGCTGGCCGGGCACAGACGGGGCAGGGGGCAGGCCGGCCAGCACAGACCTGGTGCAGAGGGCAGGCTGGCCGGCACAGACCCGGTGCAGAGGGAGGCTGACCGGGCACCAACCCAGTGCAGAGGGAGGCTGGGCGGGGACAGGACTTGGAGAGAGG
>NW_006159641.1:1053613-1058638 GCF_000334495.1 Tupaia belangeri chinensis
ACCCGCTGCAGCGGGCAGGCTGGCCTGCACAGACCCGGTGCAGAGGGAGGCTGACCGGGCACAAACCCAGTGCAGAGGGAGGCTGGCCGGGCACAGACCTGGTACAGAGGGCCGGCTGGCACAGACCCAGTGCAGAGGGCAGGCCGGTCAGCACAGACCTGGTGCAGAGGGAAGGCCAGCCGGCACAGACCTGGTGCAGAGGGAGGCTGGCCGGGCACAGGCCCCAGCTGCTGTGGTCATTGTCGTCATTTTGGGGAAAGGTGGAGGGGGTCCCTCGCTAGTTTTGAGAACAGAATGATAAACCAAAGGCTTCACCCTGTGGGGCTGCAGCCCGGCTCCATGCCGCAAAGCTGTCCTGGAGGTCCGCTGCGGCTCCAGCCGAGTGCGCCAACCGGGTTTGCGGTCCCGGGCACTCTTCCCACGCCTCTGCCTGCTTTGTTTCTCACACGCACTTCCCGACTTTCCTGCTGCCGCCTCCCCTTCCCATGGTCCGGCCCTCCATTGTTACCCGCAGCTCGCCTCGCGGCCCTGACACGCTGGACATCACCTGAAACCACGAGCGACAGGCGCGATAGGCTGGCGAGCACGGCGAGCGAGGCCAGTCACTCACTCTGCTCCCGCTCCCACTCGCTGTCTTCTCACCCTACACAGAAAATAAAAAATCAATACACCTCGCAGGGCTTGATAAGCGCGCCGGCCGAATGCGGCAGGCGTGCTGGATATAGTAAATTAAAGGGATCAAAATTTTCCAGTGGACTCTGCCTCCAGTCTCCACAAACTAACAGGCCTGTCTCCCGTGCCCATCAACTGGAAGCTTTATTTTATCTGCGCCTCTGAGTATCCGGGGAACAGGCACACGCTGGCCTGCGTCTGCAGTCTCCACGTCTGCAGTGCATACGTGTGGCCACGGGCAGGGTCAGGGTGCTGAGGACGGGGCCAGCACATGTGTGCACAGGTGTGCACACGGGCATCGGAGGGACCCGCAGACACGAGGGCACCATGTCCTCACTCAGAAGTGTGGGCAGCACAGCACTGGTGCCAGGGCCAGTCAGGGTGGCCACACTGCGCCAGGTCTGCCTCACCATGCAGACACGCAACACATGACCCACACATGTCCTTCTCCACAAACAGCCACCTGCGGTCATTCCAATGAAAGGCCGATGTTGCGGACCTCAGGCCGAGGTGCGACTAAGTCCGAGGCGCCGTGAACAGAACAAGCACTCACCACTGGTTTGCAGCCCGTGAGCAGGCTAGCGCACACGCACCCACATGTCTGTGCTCCCTCGCAGCAAGCGCGGATTCCCGTCAAGGCACACGGTACCACCTGCACACACATGCCAGACAGGCCACGCTACGAAAGGCTCTGGTTCCAAGGCAGCTCCTTGTGCATGACTGTGACAGGAACACCCTTCCTGCAGCTCGGGGCGCGGTCACCGCAGGGTCACCTTTGGGAGCGGCAGGTTCAGGCATCTGTGAGGACCTCAAGGGCCACTGGCCCCACCACCTCGGCCCAGGTGCCCCACTGCCGTGGCCCTTGCCACGTAACTGACTTCGAAAATGAGCGAACAGCGTCCATCAACCATCCGAGATGTGCGGGAGGAACTGGGGAGAAGCCCCGTCCCGGCAAACACACTCCGGCCCCTCGGGGGAAGAAGGGCCAACTGCTGCATGCGCCAGCCGCCGGCTCACGGGCTCCTCCTGTCGGGAGCTCTGCATCTGAGAAGGGCATGGACAGGCCCTCTGGGCTCTGCCTCTCTGAGGGCCCCAAGCCTGGGCGTTCTCACGTGGAAAACCGGGCGATGAGAGTGAGGCTCACCTTGGTGAAGACTGACGTGAGCCCCTGCGGGACACCAGCCGGGCAGCTGGACTTGGGCTCAGAGGATGGGTCCACATTCAACCAGCATGTGGGAGGTGGGTCGGGGCGACGCTGCGACGCTGGGCTTGACCTGGCTCTGTCACCATGGTGATAACAAACCTTTAAAAACAAACAGCTTGGGCCAGCAGACTACATGGTGGTTAAGGTGTTGGACTCCCACATGGCTGATCACAGTTCGAGTCCCAGATCTGGTGGCTTAAAATTCATGCTGGGCACATGTACCCACACACCCAAAATCTCAGGAGACTGGAGGAGAAGGGATTGCTGCACGGCCGTCCCCAAGGAGGCACGATTTTTCACTTTCTCTCTCTCCGCCTCTCTCTGGCAGGCACACATGCCCCATGGCATAAATAAATAAATAATAAAAGTAAACACCTGGGGAGATTCTTCCTGCACTATGAAGTGGACTGACATGACGAAGCGTGTGCCAGGCTATCTGCACCCACGGCCCCTCGGGCCCACTCCCCGAGGCCTCGAATCCCGACTGCGCTCCTGCAGCCACTCAGCCTATCAAACAGGCCGTGGGGTCAGTTGTGCTTTGGCTGTCACGGTGACCTCGCACTGTCACGTCCACATCCGGGCGGTCTCAGCTGCGCTTCTACAGTTGGTTCATGGATCGCAGACAAAAGCATGCCACCTGCGATGTGGTGGCTTGGCCCGCGAGGGAGGCAGCCAGGCCCCTGCTCCGAGCACTGAGCTGCGAGCTCCCGTCTGTCGGTCCCTCCCATACTCTCTGGCTTTCTCCAGTGGAGTCTCCCTATCGACGGGGATGAGAGTTACAGGAAGCCCTTCCCTTGGCCTCATGTGACTGAAGGCGGGCTCTAGTGGCGTCAGCACCAGAGGTCTCTGCCCGCCGTCAGGGAGCTTTAACACCGCCGAGGTTTCCTTTAGAACCAACCTCACCCTCAGGACCCTGGGCTGCGAAGTGGGAACCCATGGAGCCTCTCCCAGCAGATGCAAAGTCAAGTCAGAAACAGCGCCCCCCGCTGTCCTGGTGTCGGCGGAGCCAGCGAGGACCGCGCCTGCTCTTGGACTCCCACATGGCTGATCACAGTTCGAGTCCCAGATCTGGTGGCTTAAAATTCATGCTGGGCACATGTACCCACACACCCAAAATCTCAGGAGACTGGAGGAGAAGGGATTGCTGCACGGCCGTCCCCAAGGAGGCACGATTTTTCACTTTCTCTCTCTCCGCCTCTCTCTGGCAGGCACACATGCCCCATGGCATAAATAAATAAATAATAAAAGTAAACACCTGGGGAGATTCTTCCTGCACTATGAAGTGGACTGACATGACGAAGCGTGTGCCAGGCTATCTGCACCCACGGCCCCTCGGGCCCACTCCCCGAGTCCTCGAATCCCGACTGCGCTCCTGCAGCCACTCAGCCTATCAAACAGGCCGTGGGGTCAGTTGTGCTTTGGCTGTCACGGTGACCTCGCACTGTCACGTCCACGTCTGGGCGGTCTCAGCTGCGCTTCTACAGTTGGTTCATGAATTGCAGACAAAAGCATGCCACCTGCGATGTGGTGGCTTGGCCCGCGAGGGAGGCAGCCAGGCCCCTGCTCCGAGCACTGAGCTGCGAGCTCCCGTCTGTCGGTCCCTCCCATACTCTCTGGCTTTCTCCAGTGGAGTCTCCCTATCGACGGGGATGAGAGTTACAGGAAGCCCTTCCCTTGGCCTCATGTGACTGAAGGCGGGCTCTAGTGGCGTCAGCACCAGAGGTCTCTGCCCGCCGTCAGGGAGCTTTAACACCGCCGAGGTTTCCTTTAGAACCAACCTCACCCTCAGGACCCTGGGCTGCGACGTGGGAACCCATGGAGCCTCTCCCAGCAGATGCAAAGTCAAGTCAGAAACAGCGCCCCCCGCTGTCCTGGTGTCGGCGGAGCCAGCGAGGACCGCGCCTGCTCCTTAGCCTGTCTGCATCTCTGCCGGCTGGGCCCTTCCTTTCTTGACTCCCACTAAGAAGAAACAAATTCCCCCAGACACCCTGAGGGTTCGAGTCAGACTCCCCTGGTGTCGTCGTGACACTCTAATTCCAGCCTCCATCCTCACATCTCTGCACTCCACCCAGGCTGACCTGTGCAGGCCTGTTGTGCCGACTTCCATTACAGCCCAGCAGGGACAACCCCTGGCCTGGTGGGCAGGCTCTCCGCCCTCTCCATGGCCACGCAAACCCAGGAGCGTGGCGGACTGGCCCCATGCGTCTGACCCAGAGCATCTGCCTGGCGAGAGCCTCACCACCCTCCCCGGCGCAGGCTCCTTGGGACAACCGTCACCTCCAGATGATCAGAAACGGGCTGATAACTGACACTCAGTAACTCTCATCTTTTCGCCTGCCATCTGACTTCAGAAAACATTTTGCATTTTCTTAAACGCACGTGATCTACAGCGCACCTAGTGATAACACACCTGAGCGCCAGCCTGTGCTCGACACCCCTGGTGCGGCTTCCGGACGGCGTGACTCTGCAGGGTCCCATCCCCGCCCAGGGCCTCACAGGATGGCACCCATGTAGTCATGCTGGACAGTAGGAGGGGAGAGGAAATGGTGGGAGAACCTCTCCCACTCAGGTGAAGTTTTCCCCGGGGAGGGTGTGCCCTCAGGTGCTCCCAGATTCAATGACTCATAGCAGAGTTGTGGCCTCTCCGCCCGTCCCACCCTGCCGAGTAAGGAACAGCAGGAAGCAGAGGGACCGCTCCCCACGACGGGCACCTGAGGCCGAGACGCCAGAGCACTGGTGTGCTCAGGAAGGGCCGACAAGAAAGTTTTGAGAGTGTGCTCAGGGCATGCCAGCCCCGCAGCCCCCAGGCCAGGCATGCCGTCCAGACCTGGTCATAGCTGCCTCTAGTGCAGAAAACCTGCTTCAAAACTGGGCATTGAGAGATCAGCAGTTATCGTAATGGCTGTGTCGCTGGACTCCCACATAGTCGACCATGGTTCGAGTCCCAGACCCCGTGGCTTAAACTCATGCTGGGCATGTGTGCGTGCGTGCCCAAGATCCTGAGAGGAGAATGGAGGAGAAGGGATTGCGGCGTGGCCATCCCCCCTGGGGTGTGATTTCTTGCTTTCTATCTCTCTGTCTCTGTCTGGCTGTCAAGTGCACACCCCCTATAGCAAAAACCTCTCAAAAAAAAAAATGGGCTTTGACAT
>NW_006159641.1:1058751-1059580 GCF_000334495.1 Tupaia belangeri chinensis
CCCAGACCCCGTGGCTTAAACTCATGCTGGGCATGTGTGCGTGCGTGCCCAAGATCCTGAGAGGAGAATGGAGGAGAAGGGATTGCGGCGTGGCCATCCCCCCTGGGGTGTGATTTCTTGCTTTCTATCTCTCTGTCTCTCTCTGTCTGTCTGGCAAGTGCACACGCCCTATAGCAAAAACCTCTCAAAAAAAAAAATGGGCTTTGACATTTCGAAAGTTCTCCATCTCCGCTGAGACAGAGTAAAAGGAGAGAGGTCACCAGTGCTGTGCGGGCACCTCCCTAACCTGTCCCCTGCCCTCCCAGCTCTTTCTACCACTCGCCTGGTCTGAGGTGCCCCTCGCATGGACTCAGCGGTCACTCTGCAGATGGCATGTGGGCACCGGTCACGTGGGATTTCAGTATACACGTCTCCTGTTGAATCCGTGCTATTCCTGACCGTGCCGACCCGCTGCCTGTCTTCACTAGCACATCCGAGCTGGAGGGGTGTGGGGTCGGCGTGGCTTCGAGGCCTGGAAGGAAGCGGCGCCGTGCACCGTCGACCCCGCCAATGTCCTCCAGCTGCGGCAGGGCGGCTTCACCGACGCCCCATAGCAGGCATGAATCCGGCACCACGGCAGCTGCCTCCGGTAAATCTTGTAGTGGGGTGGCTGATTTTATTCTCCAAGTAGAGCTCTCTCCATGGCTTGTCACTTGAAAGACAAAATTTTATTCTGATTACATGAGTATTATTTTATTATTCACCAAAAAAAATCCGTGTAAAGCAAATAAGAGGCCACTCCTTCCCCGAGGCCCACACTGGTCATCCAGAAAAGGTCCTGGAGAGCTTG
>NW_006159641.1:1059689-1072337 GCF_000334495.1 Tupaia belangeri chinensis
TTGGCTGTGCAGCCTTTCCTTCCTGCAACCGTCCAGCGAGAGCATTCACCACCAGCAGTCGGTGCCACTCGGGCTGCAGGACTGGCCCAGGGGAAATTCATGGCTCTGGGACTTTGTCGTCCAGTGATTTGTAGGACCGAAGTTGGCCAGCTCCTACAGGCCAGGGCGGACACCCGCAGCGACTACTGGACGCCAGTGGGCAGGGGCCGGAGCCACTGGGGCACACTCTACGGACGGGAGGGGATGGAGGACGATAAACTCAAGGAGCCCCGTGTAGGCCACATCCCCTGAGGTGTGCTGTCTGTGATTTCGTCCAGATGGTGAGTGAGACCAGCAGGTTCTACTGGAAGCTGGGAGGTCACAGCAAAGAGCTCTAGCCCCCACCTGCAAGGACGGTTTCCGCTTTCGACGGAACTTCACGACCCCGCGACTCAGCATCTCTGGGCCTTCCACACCACCGGCTGAGCCGGCCAGCGCCCTTCCCCAACAGTTGTGGTCAGCTGCCCCTGAAAGCACAGCCGTCTCCTGAGGTCATGCCCAATGTGACGTGTAGACACACGCCACCCTTCAGCCCGCGCGCCGGGCAGGTGCCATGTGCAAGGGCCGCTCTGGGTACCACCTCCTGCTGGTCCGAGTGCCCTCACAAGAGGCCCAGGCTTTGGGGTGTTTGTGTTTTTTATTTTTATTGTTCTTATTTTTTTAAACATTCCATCACTATACATCGTTTGGCTTCTGAAGAGAATTTACCCAACATGAAATCCGTCTCAGACCAGCCCCGCTGAGAGCACTATCTACGCCGTCATCGACAGGCCGTAAACCATTTCTGTGTCCCACAGATGTCTCGCCGCCCTGTTTTTCCTCCCTGGCTTCCTTTCCTGTCTCCAGCGTCCACAAATGCCCACCGCTTTCATGCCCGCCGACCTTTCAGCCCCTGCGTCGAGTGCGGACAGCTGTCGGGTGCTTCGACGCCTGACACCGTTGGGTTCTGGCTCGTGAACACCGGGCATCCTCACTCTCAGAGGCGTGAGCGTCACAGGCAGCCTGGTGTCCACACAGTGGCCACCTCACCAGCTCGCTGCTCTGACAGCCACGGGACGGCCCGTAGGGCTACCCCCCAGGCATGGTTCTGTCCGGCAGGGTTTTCCTGTTAACTTTTCCTGGCACCAAATTCAAGCCACAGGCAATGTGGAGACCCGAAAAGGTGGAACTCCAATCCAGACAGCATGCAGGTGTCACGGGGACACGAGGGGGTGACAGCCAGCCTGGCTCTCCTGAGACCAAGCCCTCGTAGCTCCCGGAGGTGCAGTCCCATCGACTACATGGACAGGGAGGCCATCCGAGGACACTGAACTAAGGACCAAGCTACAAGTTCCGCGCCACTCTGTCTGGGGGATGCGGACAGCAATCAGGGAAGCGAGCAGGGGCAATCAGGGACAGAGAGAGGAGCCCAAGCGCTGCACCGCAGCGAGTGTGCCAAGGGGAGAGCTATTGCCCACATTCTCTTCCCGAGAGGCTCCCAGAACAAGGGCCTGTCTCCCTGCTTATCTGGGCGTTCGCACCAACTGGCAAAGCAAGAATAATATACTTATCAAAATGCCTAATAAATACTGAGGCCAGCAGGTGGCGGAGTGGTTAAGGTGCTGGGCTCCCACATGGTCCAACACAGTTCAAGTCCCAGACCTGGTAGCCTAAGAGTCACGGTGTGCCTGTGCGTGTGCACCCAAAGTCCCAGGAGAACGAAGGAGCAGCGACTGCAGCGTGCCCATCCCCCCAGGTGGTGGCTTCTCTCTGTCTCTGTCTCTGTCTCTGTCTCTCTCTGGCAAGCTCACATGCCTCTGACAAAAACCTTAACAAGAAAAAAACAAAAAGCCCAAGGGCCAGCAGGTGGCTTAGTGGTTAGGGTGCTGGACTCCCTCATAGCCAACCATGGTTTGAGTCCCGGACCTTATAGTTTGAAACTCACACCAGGCATGTGTGCGTGTGCCCAAAGTGCTGCGAGGAGAATGGCATGGCCATCTCCCCGGGGGCTGAGTTCTCACTTTCTGCCTGTCTCTCCAGCAAATGCGTGCGCTGATAAATACCCAGGGTTGGATTTGAGAAGGCGTCCCTCCTAGGGTGGTTGTGTGTACTCCCGGGGCCCGCAGGAGGCGGCCAGGGCTGGTCTGCGGGACACAGAGACAGAACGCCACTCTCCAGCTGTGGGAGGGGCCCTGCTCATCCACCCATAGTCCCAGTGCAGTGAGGGCCCCACACCAACATGAGCGGGCACACCCTCACCTGACGGGAGGGGTGCTGGCCGCATGGCGGGGTGCCCTGCTCAGTGCCCGGGAGCCCGGCTAGCAGCACGCTCGGTCTGTGTCCGGAGCCCACAGCCGGGTTCCTGGGTCCCCACGGCCTGGGCCAGTCAGCTCCCAGGCAGACAGACCCCGGCATCCCTTTCGGCTCAGCCTGTCTCAGCCTCTTGTCTGACATTTTCAGGGGTTTTCATCACGATTCCAGCAGGCCGATCAGTGACAGATATGAGCAACAACTCATGCATGCTAACGGCGCGGGAGTTTTTATCTGAGATAATATTTCTCTCTTAAAAAGCCCCTGCACGGCGATGTATTAATTAAAATCTAAATACTAAATATTGATTGATGCGTTATCAGGCCGAGGCAGTTGGGCCCTGCCACATTGATTTTTCGCTGTGATTTATTATCATATTTAAGAAAAATCATTTTGTGTGATTATACGAGGAAATGGACTCCAGCGAGGGCGTAATTCTTCTGTCTGGCCATGATCGTGCAGGGCCGGCCGTCCTGCTGTGGCCCAGGTCGCCGAGAGCCCCCCGATGGCCCTCTGCGTGGCCTCCACCGGCTAATGCGTTAAGCCTGCTTGGACTTGTCGTTACGAATAATGGCCATTAGGATTTACCTCCTTAATCACAACGGGCTTAACAGATGGAGGAGCCTAAGTCCGTAAAATTACCCAGTTATTAACAAGTATTTCTTTTTATCACATTAATAACATTGTTGCAGAGTTCTCTTCTTCAGCAGCTAGGATTGAAGCAAAACCCAGAACAATGTCTAGGCCGGCAGATGTGTAGCCAGAAATCAATTCATCTTTCCTCTTGATATAGAAGTCATGGCCACAGCAGCAGAGGCCCCCGTCGTGAGGGTGACCAGAGACGGAGCCTGCACGCAG
This sequence comes from Tupaia belangeri chinensis, assembly GCF_000334495.1. Classification (NCBI taxonomy): domain Eukaryota; kingdom Metazoa; phylum Chordata; class Mammalia; order Scandentia; family Tupaiidae; genus Tupaia; species Tupaia belangeri. The sequence goes on from NW_006159641.1 coordinate 1,062,876, forward strand.
CTGCTCGGGTGCACAGCGAAGCAGGCGTCCGCCCTCGGTAACACGGACAGCTACAGGAAAAGGAGAGTCCTGCGCCTCCAAGCCCGTCACTGCGTCCCTCCCCAAAGTAGTGGCTATCTGGGAAGCATGATACATTGTTGCATAGAGAGACAGAAAAATAGAGGGCCAGCAGGTGGCGCGGTGGTTAAGGGCACTGGACTCCCACGTGGCTGACCGCGGTTCAAGTCCCAGACCTAGGCTTGCTTTCTTGCTTTCTCACTTTCTCTCTCTCTCTGTCTCTCTCACTCTGTCCCTCTCTGGTCAAATTAAAATAAATGAATGAATGAATGAATAAATAAATAAAGTTAAATAAAATAATTCTTAATACAAAACAAGCAAACAAACAAAAAAACAGAAACACAGGTCAAGACTTTCCCAACAACTGCAGAGTAGGGGAGTGACACAAGACAGACCAGATGACAGCGCGGCCTGCAAGGTCCTCCCGGCCACCCAGGTCATCTGAGTTACAGAGCCACAGACCCTCCCGCCCACTGCCGTCTCACCTGCTGTGAACCACCAGGGAGAGCACCCAACACCACCCTACGCCCGTCCTGCTTTGCTCTTACATGGGAATAAAAACAAGATGAAGGAAGCGTACTCCCGCTAGCTCTGGTTTGGGGTCTGGGGCATGGAGTCTCAGCAGTGAAGCCCTAGTGCCAGAAAGTGCTCACTCCAGAAGGTGGTGGCTGCTGAGCTCCTGCTTGTAACCCACACCGGCGCCCGCGCTCCTGCCGCCTCGGTACAAGCAGCCCACAGGCCTGGTGAAGAAGCCGGACAGCAGGCCTGCCCACGGTTTCTGGAGTGATCACCACAACAAGGCTGAGGGCGGCAGGGAGGCCCATGCCTCCCATCACTGTCACACCCTGCTTCTCCTCTAATAGCCTAGGGACAGTTCATAAAGAGGGACCAAAGCCAACCCTGGGGCCAGCAGGTGGCACCGTGGTAACCTACTGGACCCAGGCGGGAGGTCCGGGTTTGCATCCCAGGCTGCCCTACACATGGGGGGCGTGTCCTTGTGAACCATGAGGGCTGAGACTGGTGCAGGTCACGGCATGGAGGCCCTTAGGAGTGTCTCTCTCCCACCTTCTCCCTGCCTCGCGTTCTCTGTCCCTCTCTCAGCCTCTCCCCCTCCCCCTCTGTCCTGGAAGAAACAGAAACTTCTTAACCAGAAGCGGGGCAGGGCCTTAGAGCCACTCTTTCTCTGTCTGTGCAGGCCCACTCCTACCTCTCAGGAGTGTACTTCCTCTTTTGCTTAATAAACTGAATTTTCTTACCAAAACAAGGGGGGTGAAGAAGGAGAAAGAGAGGGGAAAGGAGGAGGAGGAGGAGAAGGAGGAGGGGGAGGAGCACGAGGCCCTCTGGACTCTGGCCAGAGGTACCAACAGCCACCGGGCAGAGGGTGCTGAGTGGAGGGGGTCTTGGCGATGCCAACAGAGGGACTGCCGGAGGCAAGTGGTCAGTACAACCAGGGCCACCGGCAGGGGCCTGGCAGCAGTGAGGGCTGTGAAACCCATGGGCACACCAGGACCCGGAGCAGAGGGCAGAGCCCAGAGCTGAGTCTGTGGAAACGCTGTGTAGGAAGACACCAAACTCGCCCGCAGCCGGTACTGTCCTTGCAAACGAAGCTGAGTCATGACGCAGAACCCTAAGGGATGTTGCCTCCAGCAGCTCCAAGCGGGCACCGCGGGCTCAGCAGGACCTGGCTCCAACACCTTCCCGCCCTGGGACTGCGCCTTCGGTCTCCCGTGCAACAGCCGAGTACCCTGGTCTCATCAGCACAGGATCCCACCAACAGCGGCCAACCACAGCTTGGGCGCAGTCCCTGACAGCGGCATAGCTCCGTCGGCTGGTGCAGAAACCCACACTTGGCTCTTCCAACAGGGCCCACCCCGGACTTGCCCTGAATTTCTTCCTGGCACGGTGCTCAAGGACGAGTACCCCTGCATTCTCTGTCCACGCGGGCAACTGAAACACACGCTTACCGTGGACTGGGAGCAGTGGGCCTGCCTGTGTTTATGGGACCTTATGAGTCAAGTCCCACCTGACCACGAGAAACAGCCCAACTAACCGCGATACAAAAGATGATGGTGGGCCTCAGCAAGGGCTGGAGTCGGAAACGTGTGCTCAGAGGGCCACGCCATCAGAGAGCAGGTCACGGTGAAGAAACGGGACTGACCCGGAGAGACAGCACAGGGCCTGGCCACAGCACGGGCCCAGTCACGTCTCAAGTAAGTGCCCAGCGAACTTCCCCGCTTCCTATAGCTCAGTTCTCAGTGAAGCCAACAAAGCGAAGAGCAGCCACACAGACGGCCGGGCTCTTCCCTCGTGTAAAACACTAATTACTTGCTTTCACAAGTTCAAAGACTAAAGAAGTTGACCAAAAAATGAATTACCAGGGTCTACGCTCGGCAGAAAATACTAGCCAATGAAATTTGCTTTTCATAAGAACATAACGAACTGGCCCTTTCTTAAAAATGTATCAGCACAAAATCAAAAATGGTCACACTTGGGCCAGGAGGGGGTGTGGAGGCTAAGGCACTGGATCCCACATGGCTGACCATGACTGACCTGGTGGCTTGTGCGCACACCCCCAAAATCCCAAGAAGAGACTGACGCCTCTTGGGGGATGGATTTCCCAGGTTACCTCTCTCTCTGGCAGCACACATGCCCCATAGCAAAACTAATTAAAATCAAAATTTAAAAATACAATCAATAAAGTAAAAGGGGTTAGATCAACTAGAGGAGGCAATGCTTGGACCTGCGTCTATCAGAAGGTCTGGGCACCAAGCGTTACTCTCACTTCCTTTTTCTTGCGATGAAGTGTCTTTGGTCTCTCCGGCCCCACCAACACACAGACTGTTGTCCATTGTGAGTGTAAGTGGCCAGAGCATCTGTCCCGTAACTTGATTGTTTTTTAAATTTTCTTATTTGCTTACATTTAATCACTGTACATCTTCACAGCATATAAAATGAATCTTCCAGCATCAATACACTGCATATCAGTCCAGTCAATGACATTACTATACACATTATCAACAGATGACTTTCCACTTTTGTGTCTTTAAATGTTTTGCTATTTGTCCCCCTAGATTCCCCCTCCTCCCCTTTTCTCACCCTCCTCCCACACTGTCTCTAGTATCCACAGTTGCTCTCCATGCTTTTATACCTTCTAGCCTTTCAGTTTCCGCCATAGAGTGCAGACATTCAGTATATATTAAGTGGGAACATACAATGCCTCTCTTCCATTGTCTGGCTTGTTTCACTCATCAGTAAATCTTCCATATTCATCCACTTAGTATCAAATGTCAGGGTTTCACTGTTTTTGATGGCTAAGTAGTATTCCATAGAGTATATGTGCCACATTTTTTCAATCCATTCATCTGTTCGTGGACATTTGGGTTGGTTCCATGTCTTAGCACTTGTGAATAGTGCCATAATAAACATGGATGTGCAAGAGTCTTTCTGACTGAGTGTTCTCCTATCCTCTGAGCAGGTACTCAGAAGTGGACTTACTGGATTGTATGGTAGTTCTCTTTTTAGGTCTTTGAGGAACCTCCATATTCTCTTAGAATATATGTGTGCTTTTGAAAATAAAAATAGCAAATACTGGGATGAGCAGATGGTGTAGGGGTTATGTCACTGGACTCCCACATGGCCAACTGTGGTTTGAGTCCCAGACCCAGTGGCTTGAAACTCATACCAGACACGTGTGCGTGCATGCCCAAGATCGCAGGAGGAGGCTGGGGGGAAGGAATTGCAGCATGGCCACCACCCCAGGGGATGTCCTTCCTCTCACTGGCTCTGTCTCTCTCTCCCAGGTGAGCACACATGCTCTAAGGCAAAAATCTCTATTAAAAAAAAAAAAAAAAAAAAAAAAAGCAAATACTGTGGCTTTGTCGGCGCTCATATGTTTTTATAAAAATAATGGCTGAACTAATGTACATTTCTACCAGCAGTGTAGGAGAGTCCCTTTTTCTATTAGGCTGTGGTGAAAAGGGGACCATCTTGCAACTCTAAACTCCACCTACTGCTAACTCTGCCATCCTTAGGGATGAGGCTCTGAGGACAGCCTCTGGGTGGGACGCCAGCCCCACAGCACTCCACGATCTCTGCATGCCACTCGGAGGACTCAGACTCATCACCAGCGCGAACGCGGCACCTTATTTTTCAATCAAAACCAAATCTCAGGTTTAAATACAGATGCAAAACCACATCACAGTTTAACAATAAAATATGACATAGGTTCAGACTGTCGAATCTTAAAAAATTGTGTTATACTCCACTTTAATTTCTTTTAATCTTGTTATAACTTCAATTACTTTGGAACTGGAAAAAGACCACTACTGGAAAACAGCGTTTCTAAATCACATGACATGAAGAGAAAGTGCTAACTCATCAAAGCCAAGCAATGTGCAAGCACCGTTAACCAGTCGCGACTGTGCTTCCGCGTCATCTCTGAGCCCAAGTAGGCCGTCCTGCTCTTCCACACACACAGAAAACCACGACTCGCGCTGGAGGTACAGAAGAGCTGCGGCCAGCATTTCCCTGGAACAGTACGAACACGTGCAAAGCTTTCCCAGCGGCCACACGCAACCCTGGTGATCGGCAGGTGCTGTCCCGTTTTCCACGATCTCTCCAGGCCACCCACCAGCAGGACCAGGGCCAGTAAGCAGCAGGCCAAGGAGACCGTGGCCTTCTTCTCAAGCCCTGGGGTTCACACGGAGCAAGACCGGTTTGCACTCCACCTTCCTGGGCCTGGTCCCCCCTCTGCAGGAAAGAGGTCAAAGGACAGGGAAGCCAGGGCCTGCTCTCCAGCTCGTGCACTGCCATATCGTCATAACACAAGTCCCGCATGCAAGAAGGAAAACGAGAACTCTCAATTCTCTTGGGTGTAATTCATCCAAAATGGAAATTTTCGATACTCCGTGTAAACACGGAGTCACCTGGTCGTGGAGTTTAGAGAGCAGTTACTCCCGTACCTAATAATAGCGGAAAGTACTTTCTCTTTTTTAACCAAATGTTTTTTTATTCATTTAATAGTTTTATTTGTGAAATGCATAAAATTCAGTTTTTTAAATTATTGGGTCATTGGAAAACTTAGAACTCATGTTTGCATAGAAAAACACAGAAAATAAAAATAGTTGGTAACTTTTCGGATGACCCAATAAATCAGGTTTGCTCATAGAGTGGCTCTATAACTTTGGAAATATTTATCCTACCTAACTCTTAATCTTTGATTAAAAAAAATATTTTGCGAGCCACACCCTTTCATGCTGACGTGAGCGCTCACGCTCATGCTCAGGTGCGCACCCTCACTGCTCACCTCTGGTGAGGACTGGGCGGCGGCTTCATCTGCAAACGGTTTCGTTGGGGAAGACAGTCACTCCCTTAACAATCCCTGTGAGTTTTACATTGAGTTATTAAAATAACAAAATGCTGACTTGAGTCTCCATTGTATTGCAACATTAAAATGAGTTTCAGAGAAAACAAAAGTACTATTTAGACTTTAATGACAAAGAGCTAATTTCTTTTAGCAAAGGTTTTGCAATTATTAGTCTTTCTGTGATAGTTTTAAGTCCTGTGATAGTTTTAGTTCCTTGAAACTAATTTTTCAAACGAGTGCACATTTTCTAAAAGCATTATAAATTTTAATTTTTTTAGGTTTTCCCCATAGGGAATGTGCATTCACCAGAGAGAGCTAGAGGGAGACAGTGAGAGGGAAAGTGAGACCACCCTCCCAGGAGATGGCCCTGTGGTAACCCTTCTCCTCCATTCTCCTCTGGGATTTGGGGCGTGAACACACACGTGTCCAGAGTGCTTTTCAAGCCATCAGGTCCAGGACTCAAACTGCAGTCAGCCACGTGGGAGTCCAGTGCTTTAACCACCATGCCACCTGCTGGCCCTGCATTCTCGTTTTTAATTACTTCAGAAATCCATGGTTTGGGAGGCAGTGTGGTGGGTAACGCGGCTAGCTCCCACACAGCCAACTGCAGTGTGAGCCCAGGACCTGGCGCCTTGAGAAACACGCCAGGTGAGTGTGAGCATGTGCCCAAAATCCTGAGAGAAGAATGGAGAAGGGACTATGCCGCGGCCACCCCCCAGGGGGTGGTTTCTCACTGCCCTCTCACTTGCTTTCTCTGTCTCTCTGGAGAGTGTTCACACTTTGTAACAAAATTAAAAACAAGCAAACAAACAAAACAAACACACGCAGCTGTAACACCTCAGAAGGCTCACAACTCTGACCCCCGAGGCTGGGCGCCTGCCGTGCGCTCATTCCTGGTGTTGGGGTCCACCGCAGGCTGAAAGTACCTGTACTGCTCATTTATTTTTCTTTATAAAAATGTTTGAGTCAGGGCTGGCAGGTGGTGTGGTGGTTAAGGTGCTGGACTCCCACGTGGCCAACTGCAGCTCCAGTCCTGGACCTGACAGCTTGCTTTCTCACTTCCCTCTCTCTCTTTCTCACTTTCCCTCTCTCTCTTTCTCACTTGCTTGCTCTGACCCTCTGTGGTCAAATTAAAAATAAATAAATAAATAAGAAGAGACCAGCAGTTGGTGTAATGGCTATTCCACTAGACTCCCATGTAGTCGACCGCAGTTCGAGTCCCAGATCCAGTGGCTTAAACCACGCCGGGCGCGTGTGTGTGTGTGCCCAAGATTCCAAAAGGAGAGTGGAGGAGAAGGGATTGTGGCATGGCCATTCCCCCTGGGGGTGATTTCTTGCTTTGTCTCTCTATTGACACACGCGCCCTGTTAGCAAAAACCTCTCCCCAAAATAAATAAATAAATAAATAAATAAATAAAGTTAAATAATTATTTTAAAAAAGTTTGAGACATCTATAAAACCACAGTATTTGTTATTTTATCCTCAAAAGCACGCATACATTCTGAGACTGGTGAAAAAATTGTATTTGTTCACATCTCTTAAATTAAAGAGGTAAGCTCTTCAAGAACTGAGAAGTAAACCCTCACGAAGGAGATGCAGGAGGAAGCTGAGCTTCCATCCTCCCTAGGCTGCAGAATCGGCCTTTCCTCAGGACCAGGGCATCGGCAGGGCGCGGCCAGGCCCATGTGAGGAACACTCCTGTGCCAGCCCCTCAGGGCCACACTCCTGCAGTCCATTCTGCACGATCCCCTCCCGAGCGAGGCGCCACCCCCAGCGCCTCTGAAGGCCCCACGCACCTGGGCTGGCAGGGTCCACACTGGCAGCCCGGGTGAGAACCCCAATGTCCCCCACAGCTCCTGTCCCTTCCCCTCCGTGACCCAGGCTGGGAATATAGGCCAACCCCTCCCACCGTCCCGTGGCATGCGCTGTGTCCCACTCCTCTCCCCCAAGTGCCACATGGAAGCCACATGGCCAGGGCCACCTCACAAGGGCCCCTCCTCTGCTCAAGACAGCAACTTTTTTATTATTATTTTACTTATCACTATTTTTTAAAATCTGACCAGAGAGAGAGAGGAAAGTGAGAAAGCAAGCCATCAGGTCTGAGACTCGAACTGCAGTTGGCCATGCGGAGTCCAGCCACAGCTAAGCCCGACGCCACTGTCAGCCCCAGACAGCAACTTCTAAACCATGGCATCTCCCAATGGCAAGAAAAGTGTGTTTTCAACAAATACCCAAGTAGATATTGGCTCTCCAATCCTGTTTATTCTGCCCCCTATGGGCGCAGCAGATGGCATAGCAGTTATGTCACAGGACTTCCACGTCACTAGTCCCCAGTGGCTTGAAACTCATGTCAGGTGCATGTGTGAGTGTGCACAAGATCTCGGGAGGAAACTGGAGGAGAAGGGCCGCAACATGGCTGCCATCCCAGGGGGTGATTTCTCAGTGTTTCTGTCTCTCTCTCTCTCTCTCCAGCGAGCACACTTGCCCTAAGGCAAAAAAAATCATTGTACATGGACTGATTTTTTTTTTTTAAGTTTTGCTATAGGGCAGGTGCACTCACCAGAGACAGAGCCCGAGAGACAGGGAGACAGGAAGTGAGAAGGGAAGAAGAAACCACCCGCCATGCCACAATCCCTTCTCCTCCATTCTCCTCTGAGGATTTCGAGCACACTCACACACATGCGCCCCAGGGTGTCCGTCCCACCCAGCGTGAGTTCAAGCCACCGGGCCCGGGACTCCGGCCATAGTCAACGACATGGGAGTCCAGCAACACAGCCATTATGCCAACTGCTGGTCCCTGCCCTGAACTGATTTAAAGAGACTGCTTGCAACACACCCCGCCCTGTCTGCGTCTCTGACCTCCATCTGGGCATCTGTTTGAGACAGCTAGACCTGGCAGGGGTGTGAGCCCTGGGGACAGTGGCCCTCACTGGCTGAGCACCGCCCCCACACCGGAGATCTGGGCGCTCACAGCCCACACAGAGTGCCTGGGCTTGCTGCCTCAGCCTCACCTCGAAGCCTCTCCCTGGAAGGGTCCTTCCCCAGACCTTCACTCTCATCTCTGCACCTTCTCTCCCCCTGCCCGGGGACCTTGCACTCCCTCCACACCACCCCACCTGCTGCCCACCAGGCGGTCCTCTGCCCCACACCCAGCACCCCAGGGCAGAGACCAGGTGCTGGAAAACACCCCAGGATCCACGGCACTGCCCGAAGACTGCCTACCCCTGACTGCCAGTGCTGCCCAGAGACACCTGCCCAGCTCGGCAGGGTGGCCCGGCCAGGGCTCTCTGACACTAAGCAGACACCCTGCAGAGGGTGACCCTACCCAGTCCTCAGGGTCACTCTCGCTCAGATGGAAAAAGCACAAGGTGCCCCCTCCCAATTTCTTCCAGGCAAATATCTTTGGAAAACACTGAATTACAGTAACCAGAGGATGCTTTGGGGCCTTTAAAAGGCTGTCGGCCTACACGTGAAAAGTTCAAGGGGTGACCTGGCGGCCAGGACTCTCTGGGTCCCTCCACCCAAGAGCTGCCCGGGGCTGGAGGAGCCCAAGCCCCCACACTGTGAGTCTCCTTGGCAAGCTGGCCACCACGCTCTGGTCTTCAAGACGCTCAGACGGTATTTCGAGCTTCATCACACAGAAGACTTCTCCAGAAAGGCCCTCAAGACTACTATTAGAAAGATAAGAAGACAGACTGAACAGGGCCAGTACCACGGCCCTGCGGGTGGGGAGGCAGACGCACAGGGCAGCCCCTCGCAGAGTGTGGGTGCGTGCGTACCGAAGGGCTGACGGGATGCAGAGGTGCAGGGAAGGGGCTGCGGGGTGTGTCCTCTCTCTGGCAAGCACGCGTGTACTTTAGAGGCTATGAACAGGTGAGGGCCAGCAGGTGGCACGGCGGTGGACACAGTGGACTCCCACCATGGCTGCCATCCCAGGGGGTGATTTCTCAGTGTTTCTGTCTCTCTCTCTCTCTCTCCCGCGAGCACACTTGCCCTAAGGCAAAAAAAATCATTGTACATGGACTGATTTTTTTTTTTAA
>NW_006159641.1:1072385-1075702 GCF_000334495.1 Tupaia belangeri chinensis
GGGAAAGAGAAAGCACCCGCCATGCCACAATCCCTTCTCCTCCATTCTCCTCTGAGGATTTCGAGCACACTCACACACATGCGCCCCAGGGTGTCCGTCCCACCCAGCGTGAGTTCAAGCCACCGGGCCCGGGACTCCGGCCATAGTCAACGACATGGGAGTCCAGCAACACAGCCATTATGCCAACTGCTGGTCCCTGCCCTGAACTGATTTAAAGAGACTGCTTGCAACACACCCCGCCCTGTCTGCGTCTCTGACCTCCATCTGGGCATCTGTTTGAGACAGCTAGACCTGGCAGGGGTGTGAGCCCTGGGGACAGTGGCCCTCACTGGCTGAGCACCGCCCCCACACCGGAGATCTGGGCGCTCACAGCCCACACAGAGTGCCTGGGCTTGCTGCCTCAGCCTCACCTCGAAGCCTCTCCCTGGAAGGGTCCTTCCCCAGACCTTCACTCTCATCTCTGCACCTTCTCTCCCCCTGCCCGGGGACCTTGCACTCCCTCCACACCACCCCACCTGCTGCCCACCAGGCGGTCCTCTGCCCCACACCCAGCACCCCAGGGCAGAGACCAGGTGCTGGAAAACACCCCAGGATCCACGGCACTGCCCGAAGACTGCCTACCCCTGACTGCCAGTGCTGCCCAGAGACACCTGCCCAGCTCGGCAGGGTGGCCCGGCCAGGGCTCTCTGACACTAAGCAGACACCCTGCAGAGGGTGACCCTACCCAGTCCTCAGGGTCACTCTCGCTCAGATGGAAAAAGCACAAGGTGCCCGCTCCCAATTTCTTCCAGGCAAATATCTTTGGAAAACACTGAATTACAGTAACCAGAGGATGCTTTGGGGCCTTTAAAAGGCTGTCGGCCTACACGTGAAAAGTTCAAGGGGTGACCTGGCGGCCAGGACTCTCTGGGTCCCTCCACCCAAGAGCTGCCCGGGGCTGGAGGAGCCCAAGCCCCCACACTGTGAGTCTCCTTGGCAAGCTGGCCACCACGCTCTGGTCTTCAAGACGCTCAGACGGTATTTCGAGCTTCATCACACAGAAGACTTCTCCAGAAAGGCCCTCAAGACTACTATTAGAAAGATAAGAAGACAGACTGAACAGGGCCAGTACCACGGCCCTGCGGGTGGGGAGGCAGACGCACAGGGCAGCCCCTCGCAGAGTGTGGGTGCGTGCGTACCGAAGGGCTGACGGGATGCAGAGGTGCAGGGAAGGGGCTGCGGGGTGTGTCCTCTCTCTGGCAAGCACGCGTGTACTTTAGAGGCTATGAACAGGTGAGGGCCAGCAGGTGGCACGGCGGTGGACACAGTGGACTCCCACACAGCCTCAGCGAGGAGACTTGACACTCTCGTGGGGCACATGTGCGTGCGTACCCTAAACCCCGGGAGAACGGAGCAGGAACTGTGGCATGGCCATCGCTCCAGGGGATGGTTTCTCTGTCTCTGTCACGTGTGCAAGTGCACACGGCCGAAGGTACGAACCTACAGAAAGGCCATCGCAGGCGCCTTGCAGGTGGGGCCCAAGGGTCTGGCTCAGTAGAAGCAGGAGCAGCACGGGACGGGGCAGGGTAGAGGCCGCACCGCGCTGCCCAGGAGACTGAACTGCGACGGAGGCAGGAGGGCATGGCTATTGCCTCGTACCACGTGCTTCACATGTATCAAGCACGTAAGCCACGTGTACCATGTATTGTGCCGTTATTTGTGCATGTTGCATATGTATTATGTATTTTATGCCGTTTGTGTGTATTGCATGGGTGTATATTGTGAGTACCATGCGTACGATGTCACATGTGTCATCTGTCATGTGTGTTGCATGTTACGTGTGCCTGTTGCATATATGTGACCTGTGAGTGCCGTGTGTTGCACGTACTGTGTGTTGTGTTATGTCATTTGCGTGTATTGCATGTGTATATTGTGTCCTATGTGTATATTGTGTATATCATGTGTATACTATGTGTCATGTGTACAATGTCACATGTGTAGTGTGTTGTGTATGTTGTCATGTCATTTGTATGTCTATATTGTGTCCTGTGTGTGTCATGTGTATGTGTGTGAGTGCCATGTGAGCATGTTTGCGGAGCGTCACATGTGTAGTGTGTCATATTGTGGGTCATGTGCCACATGTCTATTGTATACATGTTTGCTGTGTATCACAAGGACAAAATTCTGCCTTTTTCCTATTCTGGAGTTGTTCCTGAGGGCTGGGAGAGTCACGCCCACTGACACTGACAGACAACTGACCGCGGAGCACCTCGGCCTGTCCAGGCACTGTCTTACTGTATATGAGAGGCCTTCTTATTCCTTTACTGTTTCCTTCCAAGAATAAAGAGTTGCAATTTTCCTTAACTAACCACGCATCTAAAATTCTCAGTCACCTAGAGCCCTCGAAGCCTCCACTGCCAGATGTCCCAGCGAGGGCTGGGGCAAGGGCAGGGACTCGCTATACTGACCGACACCTCTCTGCTGTCTTCAGAACTACAGCAGTAAGACCCCGAATCTCAGCACCCTGAAAGACCGCTGGTCTGTCTCCAGGCCAGTCACTCCTATCCATGCTTAAAATAAATCTCATTTATTTAATAGGTCCCATTAATTATGATTATTTCTGTCAACAACCACGTGTACTGTGCATTTCTTGTGTATCACATGAGCACATTGTATGTGGGTGCGTATTGTGTGTGAGTTGTGTGTATCCTGCAAACTGTGGATCGTGGGTATTTCATAGGTGTTCTGACCCATCTGGTCGATCCTCCTCCTTAGACCTGGGCTCTGGAGCACCGGAATGGCCGGTTACAGGGGAGGGCCCCAGCTATGCGCCATGCCCGTACTGCCCGGACCCTTTCCTCGAGGGCGGCGTGCCCCCTGCCTGCAGCCAAGGCCCGAGCGGAGGACCTCCACAGACGCTGCCCGAGGAGCGCATCCGCACCTGGCCACAGCTGGCGCCAGCGCCGCAGCCCGCGACAACGACGACGAGAAGGCGGCCGCCCCGTCGAAGTCGCGCCTTTTACTGGAGCTTCTTTGAACGTGCTTGGAGAGCCGCTGTGCGCTCCGGAAGTGGCGTCACAGCGAGGCCAGTGAGCAGGACGCGACCCCCGCTCGCCGCCCCTTTCCCGCCCTGCAGCCCCCACTGGGAGAGGGCCCCTGGCGACCCTACCAGGCGGGACAGCGCAGAGGCCTGAGGCCCACGCCCGAGTTCGGCCGCACACTCCCCCAGGATCGCGGGGCCCAGGACGCCCAGGCCTGGCGGAGGCGCCTAGATTCGTGGAGGGCTCCCCGCAAGCGGCTCTGGGCTGCAGACGCGAAGGTGCGCCCGCCCGGTGACA
>NW_006159641.1:1075823-1076090 GCF_000334495.1 Tupaia belangeri chinensis
CCCGCCGCCTGCTGCTTTGGAAACCCGGGGGCTGTCCGCAGTGCCGCCGGAACGGCCGCCAGCCTCGTCCGTTTTACGCTCACCCCCACCGCCCCACGGGGTGCGGGCGTCCGAGGGGTGCAGAACTGCGAGAAGGGGGTGAGGCTGGTGTGCATTAAGTGAAAGGCCCCCAAAGACAGCTGCCCTTGAGGCCAGGACCGCAGCTTGTAGGTGCCAACACGGGGCGCAGAGGGATCGGAGGGCAGAGTTGGGGTCCTCCCCGCGCCC
>NW_006159641.1:1076111-1080301 GCF_000334495.1 Tupaia belangeri chinensis
GGGGCGGGGGGGGGAGGGAAGCGGAGGGGCAGGAAATGCCGTTAATTGAGGGAAATGCACACGAATTGCACGGGCAGCCTTTGATGTGCAACTCCGGGCGCCCAACCCTCCAAGCTGGCCAGCCCACCCGGCGTGCGCCCCTCTTCGCGGGCTTCCAGAGCGCCGGCCTGCTAGAGCGCCAGGGCGCTTGGCATTATCTCCAGCGAGCGGAAGGCCTGGGCTCTCCTGGCCCGGCCAGGAGACAGCGTGTGGAACCCTTTTTCCCATTCCGCCTAGCTCTGGGCCTCCCCGGGGACGGCCAGGAGGCCCTGCGGGAGGTGACGTGCTGACTGCCCGTCCTCTGGAGGAGGTCGCCTTGGCTCGACCTCATGTATGTGTCCATGCGAACACAGTGCTCGTCCGAATGACATTCCGCTGGCTCTCCTCTGCGCTCCCACCCCCCTTCCCCTTTCACCATCAGCAAATAAAGATTAGCCAGGAAGATTATAGAAAGCGTTTTCAGGCGGTGCTGATCTCTATTCCAGGGGCTTTGTGATGATATTGATGATGATGATGGTCAAGTGGACAGTTTGATTTTTGTGTTTGGAGCTAGTTATAAAGAATCAATATTATATCAAGGGGTAACTTTCGTGATAAAGGACTTTAACCACTCCGGCTATTCATCATAAGTCTGTAGCAAGCAGATAGGTCAAAAGAAATTATATTGCACTAAAGAGTGAGTCTTCTTATCTCTCCCATACCAGGGGAATAAGGGACAAGCCGATCGATACAGTAGCTGCTGTATACTTCTTGCAATTATCAATAGCTGATTTCGCCTTTTGAGGCCTGCATCTATTAATGCAAGCTAATAATAACCGCTTGAGCCTCCCTATAGGCAAAGAGTCACAGTTCTAACCGGCCAGCATTATTTACGTAATCATATATGCCGAAGCGCCTCTGTGAGATACGCGCGGGCCCACACCCCTGGGCGTCCAGCCTGTGGCCTCCTGCACTGAGTCATGGTGTGTGTGTCTGTGTGCACCGAGGCCCCTGTGTGGGGCTGTGGCACCCACAGTGAGGCTGTCCCTCATTCAGAAATGAACACAGAAGGGCTTGGGAGACCCAGGCAGAGGAGATTTACATACCATGCACAGGAGCCTGTCTGTTAAAATACTGGGGCAACTTAGCTCCACAGCCTTCAAAGCAAAGGTGGTCAGGGGAAGGGCTGTAGCCAGCGTGAACCAGGCAGTTAGCTACTGGCATGCTTAAGTGGAGTCTTTTACCTGCATGAGTTAAGCTATCTTCAAGTGGGTGAACAGAAGCTTGGAAAAAGCATTTTCAAAACACCATAAATACAATTTTTGGCGACATGTCTTCCAGTCCCCCCCACCCCACACGTAATGGAAAACCAGCAGCTTTATAATTGGCACTTGACATGCTGCGTCTGGGCTGCCCAGCACAGATTTGCTGTTGATGGAAACATTTATCATCCTGATCGCCCCAGAGTGGCAGGTGGTGTTATCAATTACCTCTTCTTACCAATAATAATATTAGTATGGTAATATCTTTGCTCAAGTGAGAACCAATTAGCGGTCACTTGTCACAGCATTAAAGACACAAAATCAGGCAGGACTTAACCCTGAGGACCTGAAACAAAAGTTGGGGGGCGGCAGCCAGAGAGGACTGCGAAAGATGGCCACTGAGCAGGAGTGGAGGGTGAGAGGCAGGGAAGGGCCTCGCATTTGAATACCCGCTGGTCTAGGAGGCTGGGCTGAATGCATTGTAAACAAAGTGCCCAGCAGACTGGTGGGTTTACAGCCAGGTAGCTTGAGTAAGCTGTGACTGAGTGAAATTAGAACCAACTACCCAACTTCCCTTGTCAAATCAATCTTGCAGATAGGCTTTCTGTTTTATCGGAATAAATGACACAAATTAAATCAAACGCCTAATTATATGCTCCACTAATGTAAAACATACAGTATTAATTTGTAAATAATATTATTAAGCAGACAAAATAATAACGTGTCGCTTCTTAAGATGAAAACCGCATTGCAAGAGGAAAGACAATTAACAAATTAGATTTAATTACAGGGAAGAAAGGCGACGTTTGTGTTTGAATCGTGTTTAGGTATGACAACATTTTCGAAGCAGTGGCCAGGTGACAGCGAGGGCCTGTGTCTGTGCCACCTCTTGTCTGGGAGTGACCCTTTACTCTGGGCACAGTGAGCACAGATCCTTGTCCCTCATCTGTGAACATTTCCAGTTGACACGTTGTCATTTCACAACGTATGTTGCTACTCAGGCTTAATCCAGACCAGAAGCTGCCTTACCACTCGCCACACTGAATCGAACACATAAAGAAAAGTTTCAGATCTGAGTGCAAGAGGGAGAGAAAGGGGAGGGGTGGGCAGCCAGGAGGTCCCGTGCCTTTTTATTTTCCACCTTTACTTTTTAGAAAATTGGTCTTAGTCAAGCCAGTTTTAAAGGGCACTCCAGGGCCTCCTGGAGCGCACCATTTCAGCAGAGGAGGGAACGTGTGCCCGCGGGTGTGCACTGTCTCCCTGGCCTCCCCGATTCTCCCAACGAAGTCCCCGCGCAGCCTGTGCAGGGGTGGACTTGGGCCCTGCAGCTTCGCCCATGGCTCAGACCTGCGAAGCCTGCACCTGGTCGGCTCCCCACGCCCGCTGGTCGCAAACGAAGAGGTGCTGCTCCTGAGTTCACCGCGGTCATCCTCCAGAGGTCTGGATGTCCACGCAGCATCCCAACCTATTTCACCCCCACACTCACACCTCCAGGACCCCAGTGCCTCTGAACCTGCAGACTTTCTTCTTAAAGCCAGAGGGCCAGGTCTCAGACTCGCCTTCATGGCACTGACTTAAAAAGAGCCTCCCCACAGCCACACCTCGTAGGAAATGCAAAGCAAGTTGACGAAATTGAATGGCTGCATATCGAAGCCCCAGAGAGACCTAGGGAAATCCAGCCGGTCTGCAGTGGGGGAAGGGGAGGCGGGCGAGCGGGCCCTTAAGCATCAAAAAACGCGGAGAGCTGCAGAACCAGGCTTGGAGGCTTCGGAGTGGAGCGGCCGGGCTTCCCCGGAAAGGCTTCGGACGCCGTGGGAACCGGCTTTCGCGTCTTCTCCCCAAAGTGTGTCGAAAGGAAAAAAAAAAAAGGAGGGGAAGAAGAGAGAATGAACCAGGTCAAAGACGGTGCACCTTCAGCCAGGGATCCGACCCTGCGGCGAACGTTGGCGTCCTCTCCAAGAAGCGACACAGAATTCTACCTTCCGCCGCGCTTGGCGACTTCCCCGAACTCTTCAGGGTCCTGTAAATTTGCAGGAAAGTTTCATTCTCACAGCCGCCCTACCCCCACCGACAGCGAACCCTCTTTCTCTCCCCACCCCTGCCACTTCTCTGGGCCCCAGTTTTCCCAGGAAAATTCCTGCACCGCCTGCCCCCAAGCCCCGGCCGCAAACTGCCCGGCGAGCTTCCCTGCACCGCTCCACGGTGTTCCCAAAATGCTTGCAACAGTTGCAAAAGTTCACAGGCAGTTACGATACAAAGACATCCTCGCCGCTGGGCTCCCAAAGTGCTACCCGGGTCTGTGTTAACTGGGACTACAGTCCCAGGGTTCCGGACATATTTTATTTTGACTTTTTTTCTTAAAAAAAAAAAAAATCACCTAAATGAATACGCCTGCCAACCAAAGGAAAACAAAACCAACCTTAAGAAATTATTTCTCTCTCTCTCTTTTTATTTTAATTCAAAACTGGCGCCGGGGTCGTTTGGAGAGGACTCCAACCTGCGCGCTCTCTTCCGTAACACCGTTCTGCCCTTGCCCGGAGCCCAGAGCCGTTGTTTCCTGAAACTTCCACCGTTTGAAAGCTAGTGGGAGACTAGGGCTGGGAAGCGGGGAGATTCCGGAAAGGAAAGCCGGGCGCTGAGCGAGTGGCGCGGGGCCAGGGTCGTGCAGCATGGCAGCCCCCCGCCCAGCTCTTGGCCACCGGCACCTGAGGAGGCTGCTGGGCGCCGGCTTCCCGAGCCGGGAGAAGCGCCGGGAGCCCATCCGTGTCGAAGCCTCGTCCCAGGCGGGGCCACTTGCGAGGACAAAAATAAGAAATGAAGGACATGAGAAAATACACAGGGGCGAGGGCGCGGCGGCGGCGAGGGCTGGGGCACATCCTGGCGGGCGCCCAGCGGCGGGGACACGCGCGG
>NW_006159641.1:1081853-1085522 GCF_000334495.1 Tupaia belangeri chinensis
GGCCGGCCTGGCCGCTCGCAGCCGAGTTCCGCGCCCGAGCGCCGGCCACCGCAGGAGTTGGGGCCGAAGTAAACTTGGCTGCGCTCCCTAAGACCCGGGGCCGAAGTAAACTTGGCTGCGCTCCCTAGGACCGGGGAGCTGAGCAGAGGGCGTCGCGGCCCAAGCCCGCCTAGGGGAGGCTGGGAGCCCAGGCGGCCCAGAGAGGAGGCTGGCCAGCCTGGCGCGCGGGGCCAGGGCGGGAGGGGGTCCATGTCGCCGCCTCCATGCTGCCCCCCGGACTCTGCGCCCGGATGCTGGGGCTGGCCTTGGCGACCGTGCTGACCTCCCAACCCGGACCCGGCTCAGGGCCGACCCCCGGGAGGGCGCAGGGAGTGGGAACGCGTGGTCCGGGGCTCACCTCCTGCTGGACGCAGGCTGGGAGGCCGCCGCCTGGCCAGCTTTGTTTCGGGCCGCGCGCCCCGGCGGTGCGGGTGGAGGGCTGAGAGCTGCCCTGGGGCCCACGCCACCTCCCTGACCCCTACCGCCAGCGGCGGGCCTCGCGTCCCCGTGGGCCGGGAACCCCGTGGTGTCCCGGCGCGCTGACAAACCCAGTGATCCCCGCTGAAGCGAGTGGAAAGTAAACGCCTCTTGGCCTTTCCTTAATGGCCGCCTTGGGAATTAAGCCGGGCCAGCGCAGCTGTGGCGCTGGGGACTGTCCTCGCACTCGGTAGGACCCCAGCGCGTCTCAGGGCTTCCGAGTGTCTTCTTAGGCCTTTCGGATTCTCTGGACGCACCGAGTCGGGCTCCGGAGGCACCTCCGCTGGCGTTTCGCTGTGGAAGGAACTTCCTGGCAACAGCCGGGCGCGAGGGCACCGGGTGTGCTGGGCCGGCGAGACCCGAGCCCTGCACGCCGGGGCTTTGGCGCCCGCGGAGGTCCCCAGGGCGCAGGGACAGGGCCTCAGAGGGGCGACCGCGGGGACCGAGCCTGCCGCCACTCGCGGGAGACCGTGTGTGCCTTACGGAGGGGTCTGGCCAACTTTATGAGTAAGCGGTCAGAAGGGTGTGCAGCGGCGCTGACCGCTTCGCGCCGCGCCCCGGCTCCTGCAGAAATGCCGGCAGTGGCGGGGGGGCCACGCAGTGTGGGCAAGGTTGGCCAAGCCGTCCGCGTCGGCTGGGAAAGGGGAAAGTGGGCAATGCTTATCCCGCGCGGAGGGCTCCCGCATTAGGTCAGATCGGCGAGCTGCTTCGGGTCTTTTTGTGGCCAAGGAGGTGAGGGAGTCTTATCCCAGCCAAGTCAGCCAGATTAGAGCAGGCGATGTGCTGAAAAGAAACGCTTGCATATGGTGGGTAGATTAAGGACAAAGAATCTTTTTGTCATGGAAATGGATTTTTTTTTGTTTTGTTTACTTCATCACATAGAATTTCTCACACTTGGTTTGTTTTGTATCGCCCTCAATGACTACATGATGAAATGAATGGATTTATTTCTGCCGAATGAGAAAGACAGTCTTTCCTTCAAAAGAACTACATTGCATCCCAGCGAGGAATGTTAAAGCTTCATTATTGTGGGCCCTGAATAGCTTAAAATCGGCTTTCACAGCCGCCCCAAAATGCAACAATGTAAATACTTCTCAGCTTTGTAGGGTGGTTATCAAAATGTGCAATTTCTCCTTTTATTAAAGCATATTTTAATTAATAGAGTAGAACCCCTCGTGTTTAACAATTAACAAGCCGAGGCAGTGGTATTCATTTTTAATTTCACTTCAGAAATGTGAGTGTGCTGAACTTAATCGTGTAAAGTTGTGGAGGATATATAGCCCACTTTCGAAAGCCTAAGATGGGGTAAATTATTTACAAGTTCTCTTTCAAATTTCCCTTGTCGCCGCTCGAATTTATTTAGAGATACTGTGTACTCAGGGTTTTTTTTCTTTTAACCCATCGTAGTAGAATTAAAGTTTTCGTCAAGCCTGTGTATTTTTCCCAGTGGTTCAGCTGCCATCAAGATTCTGCCTCCGTTTCTGATCATATTTTGCAATAGGCCAAAAGCAGCCTGTCCTGGGGGTGTGTGTGGGGGGGGGCTTAGTCAAGCAGTCTGCTTCCATTGCTGGTTATGAGGGTAGTTTAGGCAAACTGTGTTTTAAAACTTCTTTCTGATTTAATTATTCCAAAGCAGATTGTTGGCGAGGCATAAAAGATACCCTGTTCCCTGTTACAAGGAATGCCCCTGTGTGAATCTCGGTCACCCTGGCCATGGTTACTAAGATAACTAAGTAAAAAATGTTCAAGATAAACGGTTGTGAAGACTGAATTACTTCGACAGGAACCTGATTTTCAAATTTTAATTTTGTTAAACGTGATGGAAATAACAGACCGCGCATGAAGTTATGAAGGAGCTGAGTTAGTTCAGTGTTTTAGAAACGAAGTAAATAATTCCTTTGTATCACTTGGGGCGTGACATATTAATTAAAGCAGTAGGTCTGTCTACGTGGGGTAAAAGCAAAGGCCCTTTGTGAGGTCCTGCAACACAAAGGTTATATGCAAAAACACTCAGTATGGGGGGAGACAGTCTCCTGATTTACAGTGGAAAAGCCTGTCGTTCTTTGGAGAGGATTATGACTTATTTTTCAGGCTTCGGTTTTAGGTACCCAGTGAGAACATGCTGTATAAAACGACCTCAGTACTCTCGTCTTAACCTCCGCAGGAATGAGATACGGTGACGCGTCTAGAGTGAGCAGAAACATAAGGATGATTTATGTAAAGTTCCTGGGTTGTCCTTTTGTGGGCATGTATTTTAAAGATTGAGGCTCATCTTCCCAGTAGAAACTGTCTTTTAAAATAGCTTGTTTCCAAATTATTTTGGAAGTAAATGTGACGCGCTTTTGGGATCCGGTTGAATTTGTCACCAGTAATGGAATCCTTTGAGCCAGCTGAGTATTTCTGTTCTAAGAAAATTAATGAAAACTTCCAGTGACAGGGCAGCACTCGCACTCCACCGGGAACTTCCGAGGGGCTGCTGCTGCCTGGCCAGATGAAACGCAATTGAGGGAGGGTGCGTTTGTCTCGTTCTTAGAAAGAAACTATGTAAAGAAGAGCAAAAGGATGTCATCATTGAAAGCGCATTTCCAGCTCCGGGGTTGCATTGTGTTTGTTGGCTCTGGCACTTCTGAGCGGTCTCCTTTCCTGCCCACTGGCAGTGTGGCTGCTCAGAGCCCCTCACTGTGGGAGCATGTGCTGCAGAAGCCAGCGTCTTCCGGGCTGTGTGTAAGCGCAGGCCGGCAGCGGTGCTGGTGCTGGGCAGACCGTCCTTTTATCTGTACATGCATGGCTAGCCTTCAGGGCTGCCCAGCACACATTTCCAATTCAACATACCAAGAGGAACAATGCGAGCCACTTGCTGGCCTTCGGGGACAGATTGTTTTTCTGGTAGTAAAAGGTAGAAAGTAAGTGACTGGAGGGGGAGGATTTGTAAACAGTTTTTTTAGAAATACCATTGAAAAACTTAACCTATTTAAAAATGCACATTTCGGCGATGGAAAAAAGCATGCCAATTAGTTCCCACCTTACAGAGAGGACTGATTGTGTAACAGTGAGGGAATTTTAATGGACAATGCATTCTAAACCTCCACAATATGCACAAGCCCAGCGGTTTGGGTCTGTGCAGGGCCAGAGGGAGAAAAAGGTGCAGGACAC
>NW_006159641.1:1086114-1086800 GCF_000334495.1 Tupaia belangeri chinensis
TGCAGGACACGGCAGGAATTCCTCAGCAAGCTGATTCTTCTTTGTATACAAGATGATGGCAAAAGTGGGTCAGATTTCATCTTCAACTGCAGTCCCTAAGAAGCTTTGCCATTCAGTCCAGGTCGCCTGAAGATTTCCTTTTGGGGGACTCGGCAAAGGCACAACCGAGGTTTCTGTCCTGCACCCTGAACGCGGCTGGCGCTCAGCACAGTAAAACAGAAACCTTGAACTGCTAGTGAGGCTCCGTGCTATCTTTCATGCTGCAGAACATCTGTAAGCTAACATTTAAACACCTGAAAACGAGAGGTGGCTGTTTTATTTTTGTTTTCGTCCATGATTTCCTGACTGGCAGCCAGAGCAAGACCAGCAAGTCTCCGTCCTGAAGATGTGAGCCCATTCCGCTCGGGTGGGACAGGGCTGGGCTGCAGCAGGCCGGGGCTGCTGATGGGGTTGAAATCACACACGAGGATCTGGAAGTCAATGCCTCAGGGTCATCTTCTATGTATTTTTCAAAGAAACTTAGGTTAAATTTTTCTCCTATAATTTCAATGCATTTATGACTTAAAATGCAGTTAACTGATTCCCAAACAACTAAGGCAAGTTTTGTCACAGAGTGTAAAATATTGGTTGTGATAAAATAATCGGGTAGTCTCTGTTAGTTTAAAATTGATTTATTTCTGAATTAA
>NW_006159641.1:1086943-1093989 GCF_000334495.1 Tupaia belangeri chinensis
GGGAAAGAGCCCTCCCCCCTGGAACAGTGTCCCCCAAAGAAGCAGGCCATTCCAGGGTGTGCTGTCCCCCGCCCCGACCCCGTCATGGGCCTGCCTTTTCCAGCCACCCCAGACTGCTCTCGCAGCCCTCTGCATCCTCAGCAAGCAGCTAGCAGGCCGGAGTTGGGGCCCCTGTTGGCGTGTGTGCAGAGGTGGGGAGTGCCGGCGCCGACCCTCCCCTGAAGGTGGGACCGGGAGGCCGCAGGCCTTGCTGACTTAACCTTTGGTGGCCACTGCGTGTCAAGCTCATAATACAATTAGTCATGTGTGCTGTTGACCTTGGCGGCATGGCTCACCACTGTTCTGTTAAGTGTTAACACTGAGTCTGAGTGTTAACTAGAGACCAAGCTGGCTCCGCCCTGCACAGCTTATCGAATGCCCATCTCGTTCAGCACAAGTGTTTATAGTTCTTAAAGAAGAGGAGAAAGCCGCTTTCTTTTGTGTGGCTAGTGCATCTTGAACTGTAAAATTAACCCTGCAGGTGCCGCCGCACTGTGTCTCCCCGCATCGGCATCACTGGCCCCTGTTCCAGAGCGACCCTGCTGCCCCACTCCACCCTCCCTTGTGCTGTTGGTGACATGCGAGTCGCTGGCTCCCACAGCCAGGCGCAGTGGCTTTGCCAGGCCAGTTTTTTGCATGTGTGCGAACTTCGGCAACAGAAATGAAACTGCCGTGCCGTGATGAGCCGGTCATCTGTCCCACGCAGGCAGACGGTGACAGTTGAGGGAGGCTCACTCCGACACAGAGCAGTGCATGCCCGGGGCTGTTCGGCCGTGGCCTCTGGCATGCCTCCGTGGTCCTTCAGGGAGTGGCCAGCATGCCAGCACTTCCCGGCAGGCATGGCACGGAGTAGCATGTGTCATACCTGGGGGACCGCATCTCGACCCTAAGTGACTTGGCCCTATCAGCCGACGTATGTCACGTCTGTATCTCACCAGGCACAGGTGGTCTCATGTGCGAGGACAGCACAGAGGTGAACGAGTGTGCTGCCTAGCTTCGGAGCTCAGAAACCTCTTGTCATTCGGTGCAGCATCTAGGGCAGCTGGTTACATGGGGGTACCAGCCTCGGTGCCCACCCCGCGTGGATGCCCCCAGAAGGAACCCGGTCCCCCTCCCTGTGCCTCAGCACAGAGATAAAACCACAAATGTGCTCGGCATAAGACAGTTGGTGACTGCCACAGGTGGTCGGGACTTAACGCATCTGAGACGCGGGCCGCTGCGTAGACGGCTGTGCAGGGTCAGCGAGGCGCGAGCATAGCAAGAGTGCCCTCCACCGTTCAGCTCTGTGCACACAGCTCCCGGCCAGGGAGGAGGACAGAGATTTTTCTCTCCGTCTG
Organism: Tupaia belangeri chinensis; assembly: GCF_000334495.1. Lineage (NCBI taxonomy): Eukaryota > Metazoa > Chordata > Mammalia > Scandentia > Tupaiidae > Tupaia > Tupaia belangeri. The sequence goes on from NW_006159641.1 coordinate 1,088,320, forward strand.
GAATTTCTTCTACATTGTTAAACACAGCAGGGGTCTCTATTTGTCCCCTCCTGTCTCACAGCTTGGGCTCAGCGTGTGATAATTCATCTTTCTTTATGGGATCCAAAGCTATCATAAGGAGTTAAAAAGAATTAATTTGCAAGAAAATAAGTGTCTCCTAACAATTTAGGAAAACTTGAAAAATGCATTCTAGATTTTTAAGAGCCAGAAAGGCCAAGGAGAACATAGCTCTCCCTTTCCTGTAGGTCCACGTGGCACCTTAAAGCTCTTGGGTAAAGTGGGGGAGTCTCCCGGCCTGGCCTTCCCCTGCCTGAACACATGTTGTCAGTTGTGATGACCGGGGGACAGAGCAGAGGAGCAGCTCGCTGTGAGCCCAGGAGGGCCAGGTCACACAGTACATAGCCAGCATGGCTTGTTTATGCCTGAAAAGAGCATTTTTAAAAGCCTTGCTCACAACTGTCCACTGAAATTTTTCAAGAAAACGTGATGTTTGAAATACTCTCAGTACAATTATGTTTTTCACTTGATTATTACTAAAATTCTGCCTGTCTCTGACACATTGTTCTTCAGAAGTTTGTGTGTGTGCGTGTGCACACGCGCAACATGTATGTTCTGCAACAGACCAGGAATTAATGCCAAGGAGCTAGAGTCACGGTTTGCGGGGAGGCGGGTTCCGTTGACAGCGAGCTGAGACACCCTGCATGTTGTGGAGTGATGAGGGAGGACTGTGTTGATGCTCAGTGGTCACTTTTGCTGCTGCTCCTTGTTAGAGGGCTTCCATAAGAGGCTGGGGGCCCTGCCGTCTCCTGAAACGACTGAGCAGCACAGAGAAGACCCCACCGTGCATGGATGGCGAGAGCAGAGACCTGCCATCAGGTGTAAGCGCTGTCTAGCTGCCGCAGTGCAGGGGCCAACTTGCCACCGTGGCTGATAATATTTGACACCAGCCAAGGGGGTCCCGGAGTAGCTTCGGGAGCCTTCCTCATAGTCACACACAAGCGGCACTGCAAGCCTGTGGCCTCTCTGAGACTGACCTTGGCCAGACATTCCCATCAACAAAGAGGATGAGTGTCGGCCAGCTGTGGTCCTGGTGGGTAGGCCGCCCCAGCTCAGGGCTCATCTCGCGTACTGTGCGCCTCTGCTTAACCGTCGCCTGCCGTTTCTGAGGTCTTAGCTGTTGACCGGGTGGAGTGCCAGAATGACACGAATGGTGATTTTTACCAAGCTGGATTTAGACTCTCCTCTTAGAGACAGGGAAACGAGAACTCTATGGGAGAGGAAGTTCTCAGATCTGCTCCTGTCCTGCTCTAGTGCCTCACCTATGTGGCTTTTCTTTGAAATAAAATTGTAAGCCACATTAACTAATGGAAGCAACAACTTCTATTTCTAGAGCATAGAAGCCAGCTTTGGAATGTAAGTTTAATTTTAAAACGGTCGTTACATATACTTAATAATGGCTTTAAATGATGGCAGGATTGGAGAGCTGAGACGTTCCACAGGAAAAAATGGATGCTTCATTCAGATTTTTCCCATATGGGTTTTGGCGTTGTAAAGCTTATTTAACAATAGATAAATGAAACACGATTAGCACGTGTACTCTGCAGTACATGCGTTTCATCATCATGAGAAGACCTAGGGAAGTGCGTTAAAATGACTTCCTGTACGGCTCTCCCTGTCCAGATGCAGCAGAGTCCCCCCGCATGTCAGTCCAGTGCTGGCTGCTTGCAGAGAGCTCTGGCCTGAGTGACACATGCTCATCCCCTAGTGCTTTTCTGCTCATTGATTCCGTTGAGAGCCTAATGTTGTTTAATAACACTCTGGAAACGGGCAAGCAGAATTTCCCTCCTCCGTGTGAACTGTTAGAATTTGCAAAACTATCCTCCAGAATCGGTGCGTGTCTGTAACGTTCATGGAATGCTTGGTCACACCCAGATGTGAACGGCCGTAGCTTGAGCACGTGATGGTCACAAGTGAGCTGGCCGCATTAGTGGCGTTCTGTACACGCTCCGGTGGAAGTGGTAGCGAGTCCGATGCATGTGCCCAAAATGAGAGATCCAGATTGGATCGAAGAATTTTTGTTTTAGATTCTTTTTAGTCAAAAGCCAAATTCATTATGGAGCTTTCTCATAAAACCCAGCGCTGGCCTGTGTCCTCAGGTGCTTTACCGTAATGCACTGTTTTCCGGGCCACGGGGTCTGAAGGCCATTTTTAAGTTTCCTTCAGTTTCGAAGGCACGTAAGTGGAGGGTTGCTCTGAAGGAACCTCCTCGCCATGTGAGGGAAATCGTCCCTCACAGGCACAGCCGCTGGATGCCTCGGATCTGGCAGCAGGTGCCCGACTACTCCGCAGGTTCGGCTGGGGAAACAGCTGCCGTTTCGAAACTCAGGGGTGAGAAGAGACGGGGTTGCCTCTGAGAAGACCCGCCGGCCCCAGGACGTCGGAGGCACGAACTAGAGGGAAAGTAAAATCTCAGGTCGCTGAGGCACGTGGGGAGTTGTTGGGACCAAGAGCTGTGTGTGAGACCAGTGTTGTGGTCCCGGGTCGGATGCTGTAGGCCGTTACAGACGATCGGGAAAAGGTTTGTTTGTGTATCACTTGCAGCTATGGGAGCCACTGCTAACATGGAATTCTCCTTAAGCCATCCTGAAATCAAGCACCTTTTAAAGCATTTTCCCAGTAAATGGTTTCCGATACATTTTCCACATTAAAAATAGTCCTTTAATAAGATACATGCTAGTATTTTGAGTAAGATATACACTGTGTAGAAGTTGACATTTCTTTCCCTTATGACTATTTTTGTAAACTGTACAAGTTACGCATTTTATCTCTAAGGAATTAAATGTAGGAAAATACTTAAAGGAATTAGCAATATTTAATTTCTTGGGATTTTTCTTGTTGTATGTTAAAGTAATATTTTTCCTATTATCACTTTAAAGTACTAGGAGACTTCCAAACATTCTGTTCCTTGTTTAGCTGTAACAGTTATTTCTGTGTCCAGTTTAACAGATGGACTGCTAGCGGCCACTTAGGGTTTTGTTTTTAATATGGCTCTGCAGAACAGTCCACTATGAAAAAGAAATGTGAAAATAAAAATCTTTGCATTTTGTGATACCTGTTAAAATACAGGCCTAGAATTTGAGAGAGCCGCTGCACACCAGCCAATAAGAATTTGTTCACCTGAAGATTTGGAGCCCCCCTCCCCCCCAGCCACTAAGAATTTGTTCACCTGAAGATTTGGGCCCCTGCCCTTCCTGTCACCTTAGAAGTTCAGAGCTGGGCTTTATGTGTAGCTGAGGGCTCGGAGTGTGCTGAGCCAGGCTCCTGTGCGCGGCACAGATCAGCCTCGTTTGGACAACCTGTGTCACTCCTTCCTCCGGACGGTAATGAGGCTTCCCGCCGCAGCCTGCTCTCGGCACGGGATGTGGTGTACAGATCTAGCAGGCTTTATGGGCTGCACGCTCCAACTTCTTTTCCTCTTCCAAGGGCTTAGCCAGTTAAGAAAATGCTAACTGAAGCCTGCTAATCATTTTTAAAGGCGTGTGTAAATTCCCTGAGAACGATGGCCCCGTGCAGAGCAGAGGACTAGCCTCGGTGATATTTTTCTTTTCTGCTCTTGCAGCGGAACTGTGTGTTTTACAGGACACTCTTTAAAACTCAGATTGCTCTACTGAACTCACTGCAGAATTCTTCTTTTCCAAAACCCTAAAGGAAGAAACGTGTGTTTTTTAGCACACACGTGTGTTGATGTGAGTAGTGACCTCCGGGGACACGGACGGAAGTTTTGTCCCACACTCAGCTCTGCACGCTTAACAAAGAGCTGACTTGCAGCTGTCATTCAGCTCGTGGGGCCGACCTGCGGCCGTCATCCATCTGTGAGTTGACAAAGAGCAGTTGCGAGTCGGCAGCGGCAGCACAGGCCTGAGTGGTCCGGGCGCTGCGCCTCACCTCGGTGCCCACGAGGACCGGCGCTGCCACTGCCGCCGCCGCCGCCGGGCGTGGGTTCCTCGTTCCTGTGCAGCCATTTATTTGATCAGGTGTGAATTAGGGCTGTTCATTAAATGTGGCTGTTATTCGGCACAAGAGGGTGAGGGGCGGCAGAGGAAGTGGCTGCTACAACAGTAATTAAACATGTGTAACCAATTAGAGGCCCTCGCCGTGGCCCGAGCGTGTAATTTGCGAAGTCTTTCTATGCGGAGATGAAAATAGGTAGGAAAGTGAGTGCGACTGCAGCATTCTCATGCTAAACATGTCAGCATAAATGAACTTTAAATATATAATTCCTAGTTTGTTAGCAAACCCCTGAACTCTGTTGGCTAATAGCAATAACATGTAATTTCACTTCATTTGCCAGGAAATATTGCATCTGGCAGAGCCAATTAATTGTATTAAACATGATTAATTTTGGGCTTCGCCGTATTGATATTCGAGGGGCACATCCCCAAGTGTGGGGACGCACCAAAGCTAAGATGGCTCAGATCGATCTGCCGCTCCAGCTCGGGGGGGACGGGGGTCTCTGTGCAGAGATGGAAGACGCGCGTACATGTTCTGTGTTACATGTGCAAATGAAGGGTGAAGCCGAAACCCCCACAAAACAGATGCCCACAGAGTGGAAAGGTGCTGGGGGTCCATGGAATCAGTACTGTCGCCGACTGCAGGAAGATGACAGATCTCTGAGCAGGACCGCATGCGAGCCCGAAAGGTTACAGATGAGCTTCGCCGCGCTAGGTGAACTGGCAAAGGCATCCCTCATGTTGCTGGAAATGAGGAAGCCGGATGGTAAAGGGACCCCTAATGAGCCCATCGAAAGGTGGCTTTGTACCCAGCAGACAGGGTAGCTGTGGACTGTATGGCCTTATTGGAAATCAATGGCTTCTATGGAATTTCATTAAAAAGCAGTATCCACCATTGATAGCGCCTCATAATTTGATGGATTGTGCTAAGAAAATGATTAGCTAGCTAGAAAGAGTCGTAGACTACACACGCTGGGACGTCAGAAACCTTGGAGTGGGGTAATTTGTACAGAATAAAAAATATTGATTTACTGATGTGCGAAATTTTGAAGTGGAGGGCAGCCTGTCTGAGTCTCCGCTGATGCAATCTCTCGGTTTTGCAGCCCTGGCCGGGGAAGGCGCCGACGAGGGGGACAGCGGAAACGAGAGCCGGAGTGGGAGCGAGGAGACCAGCGTGTGCGAGAAGTGCTGCGCCGAGTTCTTCAAGTGGGCCGACTTCCTGGAGCACAAGAAGAGCTGCACCAAGACCCCGCCGGTGCTGATCGTGCACGAGGATGAGGCGGCCCCGCCCTCGGAAGAGTTTCCAGAACCTTCCCCCGCCAGCTCTCCCAGTGACCAGACGGAGAGTGAGGCAGCGGAGGAGGCTGTGCCCACAGAGGCCAGCGAGGGCGGCGAGGTGAAGGCCCCACGCAAGGAGGACGAGCCCATGGATGTGGAGCCCTCAGGGGACAAAGGCTTCCCGGGCGGGGTCGTGGGTGCCGCCAAGCCCCCGCTACCTCAGACCCCCGAGCCGCCCCTGGCCGCCTACGCCATGCCCAGCACCAACGTGACATTGGAGACGCTGCTGAGCACCAAGGTGGCCGTGGCACAGTTCTCCCAGGGCGCGAGGGCGGCGGGCAGCGCGGGCGCGGGCGGCGTGGCAGCAGCGGCCCTCCCGGTG
>NW_006159641.1:1094065-1109309 GCF_000334495.1 Tupaia belangeri chinensis
CAGGGCCTGGCAGCGCACTCGGCCTTGCAGCTGCCCGCCGGCGCCGCCCCTGTGCCCGCTGGCCCAGGCCCCACGACCTTCGAGGGAGCCCAGCACCCGTCACAACCTGTGCCGGCAGCCAGCACTCCTGGAGGCCCCACGCCTCCTGCCGAGCCCAGTGGGCCAGCGGCCTCCAGTGCGGCCTCCGCCTCAACCCCAGCCCCGACCCAGACCCCGGCCTCGGCCTCGGCCTCGGCGCCCAGCGTGGCAGGCAGCTCCTTACAGCCTCCCGGCGCCTCCACACCCCCTGCACTCGGGCCTGCGCCCCTCCTGGGCTCGTCGCCCAGCCTGCCAAACCCTCTTCTACCTCAGACGTCGTCCAGCAGCGTCATCTTCCCCAACCCGCTGGTCAGCATCGCTGCAACAGCCAATGCGCTGGACCCCCTGTCGGCGCTCATGAAGCACCGCAAAGGCAAGCCCCCCAACGTGTCGGTGTTCGAGCCCAAGGCCAGCGCCGAGGACCCCTTCTTCAAGCACAAGTGCAGGTTCTGTGCCAAGGTCTTCGGCAGCGACAGCGCACTGCAGATCCACCTGCGCTCCCACACGGGCGAGCGGCCCTTCAAGTGCAACGTCTGCGGGAACCGCTTCTCCACCAAAGGCAATCTGAAGGTGCACTTCCAGAGGCACAGGGACAAGTACCCCCACATCCAGATGAACCCCTACCCGGTGCCCGAGTACCTTGACAACGTGCCCACCTGCTCCGGCATCCCCTACGGCATGTCGCTGCCTCCGGAGAAGCCCGTGACCACCTGGCTGGACAGCAAGCCGGTGCTGCCCACTGTGCCCACGTCGGTGGGGCTGCAGCTGCCCGCCAGCACCCACGGCTACACCGACTCCCCCAGCGTCACCCCCATCAGCCGCTCCCCACAGAGGCCCTCCCCCGCATCCAGCGAGTGCACCTCCCTGTCCCCGGGCCTCAACCATGCTGAGGCTGGTGTCCCGGTGACTGCAGAGTCCCCACAGCCACTCCTCGGGGCTTCCCTGACTAAAAGCGAGCCCGGCAGCCTGCCTGGTGCCAGCACCAGGGCCGGGGACACTCCTGTCATCGGCCCCGTCAGTGTGAGCACCGTGCCCACGGCGGCTGCCAGCGCCATCACGGACAGCGTGTCCACCAGCCTCGGCAGCCCCGGGCTTCCTGCCGTCTCCGACCAGTTCAAGGCCCAGTTCCCCTTTGGTGGGCTGCTGGAGTCCATGCAGACGTCGGAGACCTCGAAGCTGCAGCAGCTGGTGGAGAACATCGACAAGAAGATGGCCGACCCCAACCAGTGTGTCATCTGCCACCGCGTGCTGAGCTGCCAGAGTGCCCTAAAGATGCACTACCGCACGCACACGGGCGAGCGGCCCTTCAAGTGCAAGATCTGTGGCCGCGCCTTCACCACCAAGGGCAACCTGAAAACGCACTTCGGGGTGCACAGGGCCAAGCCGCCCCTGCGCGTGCAGCACTCCTGCCCCATCTGCCAGAAGAAGTTCACCAACGCTGTGGTGCTGCAGCAGCACATCCGCATGCACATGGGCGGCCAGATCCCCAACACGCCGCCGCCTGACGGCCTGCAGGACGCCATGGACGCCGAGCAGGCCGCCGAGGCCCTGAGCAGCTACGAGGACGATGTGGATGAGAACTCCATGGAGGACGACGCTGAGCTGAAGGACACCGCCGGGGACGCCGCCAAGCCACTGCTGGCCTTCGCAGGGTCCTGCCCGCCCTCGCCGCCCTCGGTCATCTCCAGCATTGCTGCCCTGGAGAACCAGATGAAGATGATCGACTCGGCCGTGGGCTGCCAGCAGCTGGCAGGCCTGAAGTCCCTGGAGAACGGGTCTGGGGAGAGCGACCGCCTGAGCGACGACTCCTCATCAGCCGCGGGCGACCTGGAGAGCCGCAGCGCGGGCAGCCCCGCCCCGTCCGAGTCATCCTCGCAGGCACTGTCGCCCACCAACAGCCACGGGGACAGCTTCCGCTCCAAGTCCCCAGGCCTAGGCCACCAGGAGGAACCCCAGGAGATCCCCCTGAAGACCGAAAGGCCTGACAGCCCGCCCCCCGGCCCCGGGAACGGGGGCGCCCTGGACCTGACAGCCGGCCACCCAGGCCGGCCGGCGGGCAAGGAGGAGGCGCCGTTCAGCCTGCTGTTCCTGAGCAGAGAGCGGGGTAAGTGTGCGGGCACGGCGTGCGGTGTCTGTGGTAAGCCTTTTGCTTGCAAGAGCGCGTTGGAAATCCACCACCGCAGCCACACTCAGGAACGGCCGTTCGTCTGCGGCATCTGCGGGCGCGGGTGTTCCACTCTGGGTAATTTAAAGCAGCACTTACTGACCCACAGGTTGCGGGAGCTGCCTGCTCAGTGCTTTGACCCCAACTCTGCTCTAGGTCCCAGCCACGGCCCTCCTCCCCTGGTGCTTGCAAGAGCGCGTTGGAAATCCACCACCGCAGCCACACTCAGGAACGGCCGTTCGTCTGCGGCATCTGCGGGCGCGGGTGTTCCACTCTGGGTAATTTAAAGCAGCACTTACTGACCCACAGGTTGCGGGAGCTGCCTGCTCAGTGCTTTGACCCCAACTCTGCTCTAGGTCCCAGCCACGGCCCTCCTCCCCTGGGCACCAGCGCCGCATCCAGGTCCCAGCCGGGCCTCAGTCTGTGATGAGCCCGGGCCTTGGGCCCATGCTGGCCCCACCGCCACGTCGGACACCCAAGCAACACAACTGCCAGTCATGCGGCAAGACCTTCTCCTCGGCCAGCGCCCTGCAGATCCACGAGCGCACCCACACCGGGGAGAAGCCGTTTGGCTGCACCATCTGCGGCAGGGCCTTCACCACCAAGGGCAACCTGAAGGTGAGGCGGCGCCCCGGCTGGACGGCCTCTACCACACCGTCCTGGCCGAGGTTGGACGTGTGGGTGTGCTCATTCACACGTGTGTGCTGTGGTGCAGGCGTGTGGCGGGTATGTGGCGCATGAATGGGGGTTAGTGCAGAATGCGTGTGGTGCATGTGTGTACACGTGCAGTGTATTTGCACATGTGGGGCATATACATGTCCTGTGGAGTGTCTAACGTGTGTGCGCATTTGTATGCACACGGCTGCACGCATGCGCACATACTTCCGAGGCACGCCCCACCAAGACAGCCTAGCACAGCCTAACACAATGAGTCTGAGGGCGAGCCGGTGCCGGCCAGGGGCCCACCAGCCGAGCCTCCCACAAGCAGGTCGGCCTAGTCCAGTCTGCAGCAGGACGGGCAGGCCTGGGACCCACACCCTGATGCCTCTGACACAGAGTGACCTCGGCCTTTCAACCCTCTCTGGAAAACAGGACCAAGGGAGGCTGGCTCTGGGCGGCTGCAGGGGCCATGGAGGGTTTTAGAGAGACGCCCTCAGCTCTCGAAGGTCAGAGAGCAGCTCTGGCCCGTGGCCATGCTGGGGATGACAGCGGCCCTGGACGATTTCCTCTGGGGACATGTAGCCTGATGTGGGGCCGGGAACGCCCTGCCATGCTGGCGTCCCTCTGTGGAGTGTGTCGGCAGACACGGCCAACCTGGGTCCTCTCCTGAGGCTGTCAGGAGGTCAAGCTGTGTCTTCGAGGCCAGAGGCACCCCAGGACAGGCAGCCTGAGGACTCCCGGGGCTAGACAGCCCGGGGTGTCCTAGAGTAACATTGCCTCCTCGTCTGGGATTGCAAGCCCAGGAGGGTGCTGTGAACAAGGCCAAGTGTAAGATGATTCGGGTGATAGGTGGAGGCTCCAGGGCAGCAGGGCCTGGGGGACCTGCTGAGATCTTTGTCCTCAGCTAAGGACATCCTTGGTCTGTCAGGCATGTCATCTGGGAGGACACAGGCCAGCATGCGTGCGCTGTTCTGGGCCACACTGACCTCGGTGGCGGGCACTCGGGCACTGAGGTAGGCTTCAGCAGCCACGCATGGCTGGACCCGCTTACCTGTGCGCTGTCTCCGTGTCCCCACAGGTGCACATGGGCACGCACATGTGGAACAATGCCCCTGCAAGGCGCGGCCGCCGCCTCTCAGTGGAGAACCCCATGGCTCTGCTGGGCGGCGACGCTTTGAAGTTCTCGGAGATGTTCCAGAAGGACCTGGCCGCGCGGGCCATGAGCGTGGACCCCAGTTTTTGGAACCAGTATGCTGCGGCCATCACCAACGGCCTGGCCATGAAGAACAACGAGATCTCGGTCATCCAGAACGGGGGCGTCCCCCAGCTCCCTGTCAGCCTGGGCAGCTGCGCCATGCCCCCTGTGGGCGCCGTCACCGGCGTGGGGGACAAGGCACGTGGCGGCACTAGCCCTCCCATCACGGGGCTGGACAAGGCGAGCTCGGACGCAGGAGCCGGCCGCGCCTTCACAAGGTTCGTCGAGGATAACAAGGAGATCGGCATCAACTAGCCGAGGGCGGGCTCAGCTGCCGCCCCACTTCGCTCCCCGAGGTCTGGGCCACGGGCCTGGGCTCTTGGTGAAACTCACAAACGTGTCCCAGCAGGAAATGCCACCCCAAGTGTGGCATAGGGTGGCCGGCTCCCGGGAGCCCGGCAGTTCCCTTGGCAGTGAGTCTGGCTGCTCTCGAGGGCGCTCTAGCCTGTCAAGGAACTCTCAGTCCGAAAAAGAAGTGCTTGGAGAGCCGCCCAGGGCGGCGTGCTCAGGCCGGCCACTCAGCTCCTCCTCCGACCTAATCCCTGTGCGGGAAGGAGTCCCGTGCAGGCTTCCAGGGAAACTCATTGGATGGCTTTGTTCGCCTTAGAAACTGGAACCATTTTTAGACTTCTTCATCTCGAAGCAGTGGTTAGTGCTCCCGGCCTGCACGACAGCAGGGTCTCCGCCCGCAGTATTTATAGCATTGAGGTGATGCGGGTACCGGCGACATAGCAGCCCCAACCTTAAATGAAGCTTTTGTGCTGCAGAAGACACCTGGCCGTGTGGTTTTCTTTTTATTTTTTTCAGCAAGATTTGTTTTATTATAAATAAGCGGATGATTTCAATTCAGGTGAAATGGTGAAGTTACCTGGGAAGACAGCATGCTTTCTGAGTGCCAGTACCCGTCAGTCACGACCTGCCTTTTGTCCTTTCATTTCAACGTGCGCAGCTGCTGTCTGTGTGGTCTGTGGCCAGGCCTGGGGGGGTCGCAGACGGACATCACTGACTCACGGTACTGTCAGCAGCTGTGAGTAAACGCTTCACGTTATCAAACTGTACAATAAAAAGGTAATGTTTGTATAATGTGGTTGCAACCTCTTAATTTATAACTATTGCACTTTTAGTATTTTGTATTAGGGAGGTTTGTCTATAATTTGAAAATTTAAGATGTAAAGGATTTTATAAATAGTACTTCAGTTTAAGGAAAAGGAAAAAGAAACCTTACCATTTCTTGTTTTGTCTTAAGGTCCAACAGCGTAAGAAATCTGTACTACTTAAGCAGAAAGCCACCCCATCAGCGCTTCGATAAAACAGGGCCCCCCATTTCTTAAAATGATGTATTTAACTTTTCTACAAAGCCCATTTGAAAACTCCCACGGCATGGAGCTGACGAGCGAGTCTGAGGGCGAGCCGGTGCCGGCCAGGGGGAGCCGAGCGCATCAGCCGAGCCTCCCACAAGCAGGTCGGCCTCGGTGCTGTGTGACGCACAAGCCGGACCGGGCCCCTGCGGCGTCTGGCAGCGTGACCCGTCACGGCTGGAAGGTGTCCAACTCCCTGACGTATTTATTACCTTCTCATGGGAACAGAAGGCGCGGTATCCTCCGAGCGTCCCGAGCACAGGCTGTGCGGGTGGCTCTGTCCAGGTCGCAAGGGGCGGAGGTGCTGGGCAGCGGGACGGGCAGCGTCCCATGTACTACCTCATCGTGTGCGTTCGAGCGTACCGGGACCCGACACGACCAGGTCCCAGCAGCAGAACCGTTCAGGAGGCTGGGTGACACGCCAGGAGTCATTGCCCCTGAAGACACTGGCCAGCGGAGACAGGAAGGCAGGACGGACAGTCGCTCTCCAACACAGCACAGCACGGAAGTCCCTGAGAGGACGGTGTTCCCACCGCACGTCACTGAGCAAGACCTGGAAGGCCGTGAGCTGCTCGTCCCTGCGGAGGTGGGCGCCCTGGGTGGTGCCCCGCTTGCACCGAGTGACAAGCGCCCGCGTGCTGGGCGAGGCTAACCGAGGTTGCGTGTCGCTGTCTTCTGGCACCAAGCTTCCGTTGTATTTATCTGTGTCCTGGTGTGTTTCTGGTCGTTTTCGGTTTTTATTGTGCGCTCTTTTGGCTAGTGTCTGGCAGCACAGCGAGTCCTCGTCCCCAGAGGACGTGTATATAGCTCCGGAAAGCGGCGTGCCTGTGTGTAAATAAGATGGCTCTGAAGGGCGGGGCCCGACCCGCTCCGCTCGGGCCGGGGCCTCTGCGTGGTGGAGAGACCCTATTTTTATACTGCAGTACCATGTGGGGCAGGGGCTGCCCCGAGCCGGCCGGGACTGTCACCCTGATCCGATATTTTTTATTATAAGATCTTGTGGCTTGACACATCTGCTGATGGAAATGGATGTCCTAGTCTAGGGTACTATTTTGTCACATGGAATTGAATAAAATGCAGGATGTAACATGATTTCCAAATTGCGTCCCTTGATTCTTCTGATGGCGACGTGGACTGTGAGGAGCTGGTCCCTGGGGGCAGCTATGTCGCAGAGCCCCTGTGAGCAGTCGGGAGGCTTGCTCACACTCAAGTGCTATCTGAGTGTGTTTTTGTGGGCCTTGAAATTTTTATTTTTTGCTTTTTCCCAAAGTAAAAATATAGCCTCCTAGTCGTGAGTTTTCGCATCCGTGACAGGCGCAGCTGTAGCAGCCGGCGTCTCCCTGTTGAAGACTTGCGGTGTCCAAAAATAGTGGCCCCCTGTGGCCTTCCTGCCGTCCGCATTAGGCGACAGTGTCGGCTTCTAGGTCACTCGGACAGAGCTGAGCAGGGGTCAGCATAGGGAGGACACAGCCGGAGCGTGCGAGTCACGCCACAGTTGTAGCGCACAGTCTGCAGGTGCACGCCTGTGCAAATTCAGGGAGCCTCGCCCTCTCTCTGGGCGCGTCACCTCACTGGAACGTCGGGCACGACCCGACACTTTAAAGACCCTCACAGTTCCCGGACTTGGAAATACGTAGTTTATTTCTTCCTTTTTTTTCCTTTTTAAATCCTTTTGAAATTAAAAAAAAAAAATCAACACACACACATACACACTACTAATACCTAGAAGCCAAGGTAGTTTTTACGTGGGATGTGCTGGGTGATTTTCAAGGAGCGATAAAGGTACTAACCACTGTACTCACTGGCCCAGACCAACCTGGCGTCACGAGCCTGAGAAATCCCACTAGACTGATTTCAGCGCTAGAGTAGAAACTACAAAACATAAACCAACTAAATCAGCTAGTAAGTTTAATTTTTTAAAAAAGGTAGGGAGATAGGATTCTACTGCTGATTTGTAATTAATTCAAGCTAAGACGCAGGAGAGGGGTTTACTTCCTGTACCTTGAAACTGCTTCCAGTTTGGGGCTCATGTGTGGGTGTTGGGTCTGACAGTAGCACTAACCATTCAGACCATCATAAAGGACCGCAAATGCCCTGCGAATTATTTAAATACAGCCATCGATCTTAAAACCAACATAAAACTATTGCGAACAGGCAAAAGACGATGTTTTAAACCCCACATTCAGCTGCCATTCCGTGGGTGCTGCCCACACTCCCTGCGGCCACATACATCCGTGAAGCCAGGTGCTGGGCGCACTGTACTGCCGTCCACGGCTGCATGGCACTCCCAGCCCTGCCAGCTCCTAGCACAGTGCGTGTTGTCCCTGTGCATGGTCCGAACCTCTCGTTTCTCTTCTGTGTGTGCTAGGAGCGGGTGGCAGTACTGCATATGTGGGACTGTCTGGCCGTCTCCCTGTGCAAACCTGTAGCCCGTAGCCCGTGGCCCGGTCCCGTGTGTCCTCGCCCTGGGCTCGTCACCAATCCCACAGCTGAGGCAGGAGTGACGCCTGCTTATTCCCTTGGAAAGTCTCCCACATGGGGCTCCGACGAAGAAAGCAAGCCATGATTCTCTAAGCAGATCTTTCTGATTTTTAGCTATGTTTAAATTTGATCTACAAAATACTAGCAACAAAATTCACACTCCCCTTTTTCACTTAGGAGGAAATACCACATGTTGATTCTCAGCCTTTGCAATGGGAAACTTAAAGTGGCGTCAGCATTTTCTTCCTTTCTCCTCTTGGTATTTTTGCACCACATGAGGCTCAAGGCAGCCTCGGTTCCTGCCTCAGGCCCAGCCGGCATCCTCTCAGATGGGGCCGGGGACAGAAATGGCCAGGGTGACCCGTGGAAGCTGCTGTCAACGCTGTTGCTGTCCTGCCTTCACTCTGCTCCCGTCTTCTGAGGGAGTGGGACCCGTGCACACAGATCCTTCCCGTCTCTAAAATACTATGTACTTATTATTTTATTAAGATGACCACTAATGTACTCCTTTCTTCTCCCCCAAAAATTCACTGGGCGGACTACAGTATTTATATATTGAGAGAGAGTAGAAATGAAGGAGAATATTCTCATAGATAGGAAGAATCTATGACAGATAACTACTGACAAAACGAATCATTTGGGGGTCATGAAAAATGTGTTTGTATCTTTGCTTTTACAAAAAAACATTGAACTTAATGATGCTTTTAAAAATGCACTCTATTTAAGGTAAAATAAAATGAAGTTCTGTGAACATTTATGCTTACTGCATTTTCCTCTTAGAAAAGAGACTTAACAAGTGGTTTGATTTTTCCATGTGTATTGCAGGTACACAGCCCCTTGTAAAAATAATACCTACATATATTTATATATATATTTATATATATATATATTCAGGAGTGTGCTGTTTAAAGCAATGGGTATTCCTAGTTGTCCTTTAGGAAAACGTCAGAGCCTGAACTGTGAGCGCTGGCGTCGCTGTCCTGAGTCCTAAGTGTCTGCATTTTGGTCTGACTTTGTAAGTAGCACGGATTGTAACGTGGACAGTCGCCTCCAGCTCGCCCGCCCATGAGTGATGTGACGTGACAGTCGCCTCCGGCTCGCCCGCCCATGAGTGATGTGGCGTGGCCCTGAGCTCAGAGGGTCTCGCAGAGAGTCGAAGTCGGTGCGGTGCCGCCACCGTCGGGGCACGCTTGTCGGCCGTGTCCTGCTCCCTGACACCGCTAAGTGGAGAGCAGGTGGCTGCTGGGGTGCCCATGAAGTGTCGGCATGGCCGCCCACTGCGCGTGACAGACATGGCCAGGAATCTGACCACAGTAGTCCCAACGGCGATGACTTGTGAACGTGGGAGTCTGTGAACCCTTCTCTCCATACTTTCGAAGTTCGTATGATGCACATATTTTGAAATTACAGAATGATTTGTAAACTGAATTTCTGCTGAGCGGTGTGTTATTTCCTGCATCCTATCCTTGGTATTCCCAGTCCCTACTAATTCGTGCTATTGTGTCCTTGCTGGATTAAATTAAAGGATAACTGAATCTTAATTCTATTAAATAATAACTGTTGCAAGCAGAGATAAAAATAACTAAAGTCGAAGTCAGCACACTCTTGCAGCTGGCCGGTCTCTGGCTTAGTATGGACAGAAAACGAGGGGTCTGTCTGCTTTATTAGAGACAGTTCAGGGGCCGCTCTGGGCCTGGCCTGCTCCGGCAGGTACACCCCACCCCGCCGTGGCTGGTGAGAGGTACTCACTCCCCCTCCAGGGGGGCGCTCAGGGGGGCGCTCAGGGACACGTGGAGGTGCACTAAAGGCTTCCCCTCACACCACCTTCATGGTGAGAGTCCACTCCACCTTGTGTTGGTTTTCTTGATGGTTTCAGTAACAGCCTCATGTTGCCAGCAAGCACAGCTGGCGACGGATCAGACCGCCCCTCGAGGCGTTGTGACACCTGCTGGGAACCCTCGCGAAACAGCCTGGTTACCAGACATTTGGGTCTGAGACTTTAAAAACCTGGTCTGATAACTCAGAAGAGGTAGGTACAATCCTGGCATTTCCCTCCTTCCTTTCCTTCTTCATGAGTTGGGGAGAGCTGTGGGAAGGCCAGTCCCTGCAAGGCCCTGCCCCACACCGTAGCCTATCCCCCGTGGGGGTCACCTTGAGGAGGAGCACGGCCACGAACTTGCCGTCAGACTAGCGGTCATGTCCAACGGCTTGAGGACCCTCCGCCCAAGCAGACCTTGTCTCCTCGCAGCGCTAGGAACAGCCTGGCCGGTGTCGGTCCCCCTCTCGCCTGCTCCGTTCCTGTCTGCGGTGGGACCTGCTCGCTCTCGTTTGTGTTTGCGATTCACCACAATTCACCACATGGTGGGTCTTCCTATGCTGTCACCCTGATCCTGTCACCCTTGCGATGTCTGGCTGAAAATGACGGTACTAGTGTGGTTTCCGAGGAGGGGCCTGGGCCTGACCTAAACCCAGCGGCCTCCCTTGAACCGGGTCCCAGAGGCTTGGCCCCGGGGTCCTTCAGACACGAAGCTGGCCGGCCCATGCCCACGGTTTCTCCGAGCAGGACGCAACTATGTTGGTGTCTCGGTGTCCCTCGGCCGCTGGCTCGAGGAGGCCTTGGCCATCCCCAGAGGCCCTCTGCATGTCCACAGGTCTCAGGCGGCCAGCTTAGGTAAACCGTGGGGTGGGGGGCAGACATGCCGCCCGCCAAGAGCTCAATGCCGGTCACCCCAGCATGGTGCTGGCCTGTTACAGCCCAGCCGCCCGCAGGGTGCGAATAATATTTGTAATCACGGGAAAACGATCACCGGAATAAACCTCGTCTCCAGCAACAAGCTGCAGATGCCGTTAGTCAGGCTCCCCCCAAGTGCCATGGCTGCCCTGGGCTCTCTCTCCCTTTTTGTTTTTTTGTTTTAAAGATTTTTTTTTTTGAAGAGGTTTTTGCTATAGGGCATGTGCACTCTCCAGAGAGCCAGAAGGCAAGAAATCACCCCCCTGGGGGATGGCCATGCCGCATTCCCTTCTCCATTCTCTCAGGATCTTGGGCACGCACACACACGCGCCCGGTGTGAGTTTAAGCCAGTTGACTACAGGGGAGCCCAGTGGCATAGCCATTACGCCAACTGCTAGTCACTTAAAGAATTATTTTATTAAACTTATTTAATTTGACCAGAGAGGAACAGAGAGAGAGGAAAAGAGAAAGCAGGCTGCCAGCTCCAGGACTCAAACCATGGTCAGCCATGTGGGAGTCCAGCACCCTTAACCACCACACCATCTGCTGGCCTGGAATCTCATGTCTTAAACCACTGTCTTTGTCTTGCGATTGTTGGTAAGAATGAACTTAAACGGTGTTAACGTAGATTTTAGTATTTAATAGAAATGTCTACTTTATTCAGGCACCGTAAGTACCTCTAAAAAATTCATTTTCTTTTCTTTAAAAATTTTTTTAATTGCAAAGAGGTGTATGCACTCACCAGAGGGAGAGAGAAAGAGGGAGCAGACTAGTGAGCACCCCACAATCCCTTCCCCAGTCTCCACACCACCAGGATTTGGGCAAGCCTGCCCATGCACCTGGCACGCTCCTCAGGCCACCAGGGCTGGGACTTGAACCGTGTCCACCCAGGTGGACCCAGCTCCTGGTGTATGGTGCTTAGCCACTGTGCGGTGGGGCCCCCAGAACCAGCTTTCTAGCAAGGTGCCTTTAGTTCAGGCCGGCAAATACTCTGTCCAGAATAACACTAGGCTAGGCTTTCTGGATAAAGCTGAGCCCAACCACTTAATGGTAAATACTCGCCAAGCCAGGAGAACGCCAGTTCTGAAGCTTGTGTCGGGAGAGG
Source organism: Tupaia belangeri chinensis (assembly GCF_000334495.1). Lineage (NCBI taxonomy): Eukaryota > Metazoa > Chordata > Mammalia > Scandentia > Tupaiidae > Tupaia > Tupaia belangeri. The sequence goes on from NW_006159641.1 coordinate 1,105,898, forward strand.
CGGTGTGTGTGCAGGGCGGGTCTGGTTATAATGGACACTGACGTGGCACAGACATGTAAACCGCCATGTGTTTGGGATTTGCGTTTTCTATGCGTCACGCTAAGGAGTGCAAGCCTTCCCTTCCACGTGTGAGTTGGGGAGAGCTGTGGGAAGGCCAGTCCCTGCAAGGCCCTGCCCCACACCGTAGCCTATCCCCCGTGGGGGTCACCTTGAGGAGGAGCACGGCCACGAACTTGCCGGTAGACTAGATGTCCAACGGCTTGAGGACCCTCCGCCCAAGCAGACCTTGTCTCCTCGCAGCGCTAGGAACAGCCTGGCCGGTGTCGGTCCCCCTCTCGCCTGCTCCGTTCCTGTCTGCGGTGGGACCTGCTCGCTCTCGTTTGTGTTTGCGATTCACCACAATTCACCACATGGTGGGTCTTCCTATGCTGTCACCCTGATCCTGTCACCCTTGCGATGTCTGGCTGAAAATGACGGTACTAGTGTGGTTTCCGAGGAGGGGCCTGGGCCTGACGTAAACCCAGCGGCCTCCCTTGAACCGGGTCCCAGAGGCTTGGCCCCGGGGTCCTTCAGACACGAAGCTGGCCGGCCCATGCCCACGGTTTCTCCGAGCAGGACGCAACTATGTTGGTGTCTCGGTGTCCCTCGGCCGCTGGCTCGAGGAGGCCTTGGCCATCCCCAGAGGCCCTCTGCATGTCCACAGGTCTCAGGCGGCCAGCTTAGGTAAACCGTGGGGTGGGGGGCAGACATGCCGCCCGCCAAGAGCTCAATGCCGGTCACCCCAGCATGGTGCTGGCCTGTTACAGCCCAGCCGCCTGCAGGGTGCGCTGCTGGGGTCCTAGTAACTAGTCTGTGTAGGAATAATAAACTCATTGAAATAATATTTGTAATCACGGGAAAACGATCACCGGAATAAACCTCGTCTCCAGCAACAAGCTGCAGATGCCGTTAGTCAGGCTCCCCCCAAGTGCCATGGCTGCCCTGGGCTCTCTCTCCCTTTTTGTTTTTTTGTTTTAAAGATTTTTTTTTTTGAAGAGGTTTTTGCTATAGGGCATGTGCACTCTCCAGAGAGCCAGAAGGCAAGAAATCACCCCCCTGGGGGATGGCCATGCCGCATTCCCTTCTCCATTCTCTCAGGATCTTGGGCACGCACACACACGCGCCCGGTGTGAGTTTAAGCCAGTTGACTACATGGGAGCCCAGTGACATAGCCATTACGCCAACTGCTAGTCACTTAAAGAATTATTTTATTAAACTTATTTAATTTGACCAGAGAGGAACAGAGAGAGAGGAAAAGAGAAAGCAGGCTGCCAGCTCCAGGACTCAAACCATGGTCAGCCATGTGGGAGTCCAGCACCCTTAACCACCACACCATCTGCTGGCCTGGAATCTCATGTCTTAAACCACTGTCTTTGTCTTGCGGTTGTTGGTAAGAATGAACTTAAACGGTGTTAACGTAGATTTTAGTATTTAATAGAAATGTCTACTTTATTCAGGCACCGTAAGTACCTCTAAAAAATTCATTTTCTTTTCTTTAAAAATTTTTTTAATTGCAAAGAGGTGTATGCACTCACCAGAGGGAGAGAGAAAGAGGGAGCAGACTAGTGAGCACCCCACAATCCCTTCCCCAGTCTCCACACCACCAGGATTTGGGCAAGCCTGCCCATGCACCTGGCACGCTCCTCAGGCCACCAGGGCTGGGACTTGAACCGTGTCCACCCAGGTGGACCCAGCTCCTGGTGTATGGTGCTTAGCCACTGTGCGGTGGGGCCCCCAGAACCAGCTTTCTAGCAAGGTGCCTTTAGTTCAGGCCGGCAAATACTCTGTCCAGAATAACACTAGGCTAGGCTTTCTGGATAAAGCTGAGCCCAACCACTTAATGGTAAATACTCGCCAAGCCAGGAGAACGCCAGTTCTGAAGCTTGTGTCGGGAGAGGCGGTGTGTGTGCAGGGCGGGTCTGGTTATAATGGACACTGACGTGGCACAGACATGTAAACCGCCATGTGTTTGGGATTTGCGTTTTCTATGCGTCACGCTAAGGAGTGCAAGCCTTCCCTTCCACGTGTTGGAACCACATGGCTTTGAGGGAATCCCCGCTGCCATATGGCTGGCCTGAGCATGCGGGAACCTGGCCTCCTTGCCTGGCAGAGCAGCTTTCTGGCTGCCCCTCCTTTTTACGTTTCTTTGCTTCTTCCATAAGAGGAGAGACGGGGTCTCTCACAGGGTCGTGGTGCCCTGATGCACCCTGATCACCCAGATCCAGAACCTTCCCTCTGGTCAGCCACCCAGAGCCACGAGGGGCTGCAGCCCCACTGCCCAGCCAGTGCTGGCTCCTCTAAGAACCACAGACCCTGCTTTCGAGGCCTTCGCCTGTAAGCGCTATGCAGAACACGAAACATTCTGACCTTTCGAACATTCAAAACCGTTCCATGATTAAAAATAAAACGTGGCAAAACAAGTTCTCTGACTCCCTTGACAAGCCGAGTGTGAGGGCCTGGCCGGCCTGGGCAGTGTGTGACTCTGGGCTTCTGCAGGGTGCGGGGTCTAGCCTGCAGGCAGCTGAAAGGTGAGGTCACGTCTAACAGCTGCTGTTAGACCTGGCCCGACCGCTCCTGGGCCTTGCGTCTCTGTGGTCTTTCCCATGAACGCATATCTGTGCGCCTGCCTACGGGCCACGCCTGCCGGCACATGACACAGGCCCAGAGGGGAGTGTCAGACATCCTGAGTCCGGCCCGGGCCGGGGCTCTGGGCCTCGAGTGGGGCAGGGGTGCTCCGGCCTGGCTCTACTGGTGCTGATGCACCAGCCAGCAGAGGGCTGCCCTGAGGACACACTCAAGACTTGCACTGGCGAGCGAGGCCCCTCAGCAGCTTCCAGCATTGGTGGCTGGGCCTTGTCGCCCAGTCCAGGCAGGCCACATCCCGACACCCCAGCCCTGCCAGCCGCCTGGAGAGCTGGGGCGCCCCAACGGCTAGACCTGACCTGGCAGGCAGGGACTCGGCTCATGGCTCTGCCGCCCTGGACCAGGAAGGAGCTGGTCCAGATGGGCTCGAGTGGCCAGGCCCTGGGCTGTGCTCCAGGACACAAGAGAACAGCCGGGGCCCAGGGCCAGCGCAGCACCGACCCATCTCCAGGCTGGCGCACGCTCACCCCTCACCGTGGGACCCATGTCGGCTCCAGACGAGCCCGCCACACAGCCTGCAGAGAGGCCGCTTCACCGGCTGTGGGGTCCTGTGAGACTGCATCTTGGATGAAGTGTGGGCATCTCCTGCAGGTGACCTGCTTGTCCGTGGGAGTGGGAGCTGCTGTCCCTGGCACTGGGCTCATTGGGGCACGCCAGCCAGTGGCTTCCTGTGGTGCCATCTGAGAAGTGAGCAGCGGCACGGCGCACCCCGCCCCACCCCGCCCGCCCC
>NW_006159641.1:1109717-1115922 GCF_000334495.1 Tupaia belangeri chinensis
CGGAGTGGCCCGGCGCACTCAGCCACACCCTGCCTGCCCTGTCCTGCCCGTCGCCCTTCTGCTGTCCACGGGCAGCAGGGCTTGCGGTGACGGCCTCGGTGAGCAGCCCCAGCCGTGACCCCACCTGCCCATGCAGCGTCCAAGCATCAGCTTCTGCTGGGCGAGGCTGGGGAGCCCTGGCTGCAGACTGGCCCAGGATGAACCGAAGGCTACTGGTAAGGCCTGCACGGTGAGAGCGCTGGGCCCCAGGCACCACAAGCGGGTGTGTCACGGTGCTAAACGTACCCTGCCTGCTCTCTGCAGCGGCTGCGGGTAGGGGAGGAGACCGAGGTTGCCGTCTGCCCTGGGAGGGCATAGCGGTGGGTGTCTCCAGGAGGGCTTTTTCCCTGGAGGCTGAACGAGCCACAGGCTCCTGGCCTGGGTCTGCAGGGGTGGGGGGGACTTGAGAATCTCCATGGCCGACACTCCCCGGGCTTGGGGCCACACGGCTCCCTGTGCCTTCCCCCACCCCGTCCTGAGCAGAGCAGCCATCAGGCCAAGGCTCCTTGTGGTCTCCCCAAGGGGCTCTTATTCCTATGTGCAGCTGCCTCCCTCCAGACTTGTCAGACCTGAGCCTCGGGAAGTGGAACCCAGGCATGGATCAGCACGTGGCTAGGGTTTGGAACCGCAGGTCCATGTCAGACCTTTCTGGAGCTAGCTTGCGTGCAGCTCACTTGGAGCTGTCCAGTGCAGGTTCTGGGGCAGTGGGGTGGCATAGTGGTTAAGGCACTGGACTCCCACGTGGTCAATTGCAGTTCAGGTCCTAGACCCACTGGCTTAAAACTCATGCTAGGCGCATGTGCATGTGTGCCCAAAATTCCAAGAGGATAATGGTGGAGAAGGGTCCTGAGGCATGGCCACCCCCTGGGAGGGTGATTTCTTGCCTTCTGTCTCTGACTCTGTCTCTCCGGCGAACAGAAGTGTCTTATAGCAAAACTGTCTCAAGAAAAACAAATGCGGATTCTGGCTCCGCAGGTGCTGCTGGTGCTGCTGGCCTTGGGGCCACAAGAAGTGAGGCAAAGGGGGAGGGAGCTTTCAACAGTAGTCCGCGATGGTGTCAGCCCTGACTGCAGGAGGTACGGACATGTGTACTAGGGCACAGGGTGCCGGGTTAGCTCTGTGTCACAGCCCCTACTAGGGGACAGGGTGCCGGGCTAGCTCTGTGTCACGGCCCCTACTAGGGAACAGGGTGCCGGGCTAGCTCTGTGTCATAACCCTCTACTAGGGGACAGGGTGCCAGGCTAGCTCTGTGTCACGGCCCCTACTAGGGAACAGGGTGCCGGGCTAGCTCTGTGTCACAGTCTCTACTAGGGGGACATGGTACCAATCCTTGGTGGGTTTGGGCTTTGTTATCAGAGACCCAGGTTCGAATCCCCGCTCTGCACTCATGGCCTCATAGGACAGACCGTCACGTGTGCACACGGATCTCAACTCGGGCTTTGTGCACTGTGACCCGGAAGCCTTGCTGTGCTTCTCTAAGGCTCCCTTGGCCAGTCTGTGCTCCCCTACTCCCCCCGCAGCCGCTCACATGCCCCCCACCAGGACTCCGCTCACACGCACACCCCTCCCATGCTCACACATCTCGCCCCCGAAAGATCCCAGTCTCACGTGCCCCCCAGGGTCCCACCCATCAGTGGGAGAGACCGGTTGTCCTTTCCCGCTGTCTGCTGCATCTGCCGTGCATCCTGGCATCCAGGAGGATGCACACCACCCACCGCTGACAAGTCACCCTACCACCCCCAGGTGCCAGGGCTGTGCAGAGCTGGAAGGTGCAGGTCACACGCTGCCTGGCGGCGGTGTCCACGCACGCTTAAAGGCCGTGTAAGTCCAGCGTTCGGAGGGGAGAGTCCTTGTGGGCTCCCCATGGCCTTGAGCCGCTTGGTGGCAAATGACCACTGAGCAGCCGGAGTCCAGCCACGGACACAGGTGAGGACTTGCACGAACTTCGATGAACCACGAGGGGCGCCCACCTGCTGAAGAACACGCATATGCTCTGCCTCTCTCTGCCTCTCTCTCCTCGTCAACAGTGACTGTTGACGGGGAACTGAGTGGTTTTCTGCAGCCCCCGCCCCCCGTGTTCAGCATGATGATACGGGGAACTGCAGATGGCGGTGAGGATAACTTGAAAAGAAAAGGGTATTATTGGCAAATACGCTGGAAGCCTTGCAAATTTGAGAGGATAAATTGAAATTTTACAGGACTAATGAGTTTTTGAAAACTGTTAGCCAGGCTTGTCCAAACCGTTCTCTCCCTATTGAAGATTCTCTAAATGAGAAACTCAGAAATTTCAGTGGCTGGTTTGGTCCTGGAATGCATAAGCAGCCACAGTAGACGGAGGTCCCCAGGGATTAAGTGTACCTTTATCTGCTCGTCCGGCATCCTGGTCCCCGGTGCAGGGTCTCCGCAGGGCCTACTCGCTGGCCGTGGTCTGGTACTCACTCCCCGAGCCTGGGACCCAGTTGTCGGGAAGAATCGGGTTCCAGGGCTTTACACGTAATGCTTCCAAGCGCTGAGCCATTTTCAAACCTGAAGTAAAATTTTGAAGTACATGTACTATATTTTCGAAATCTTTCTAGGTTGTAAGAGTTAACAGCCCAAGGCTTATCAGAAACGTGACTGTGGGTCCTGGGCTCAGTCTCGGGTCACGTGGAAACTGTTCTGGGCCCAGAGCCCACTGAAGTCTAGTCGTTTGAATCCGAAGCCTTCCCTGTCTGCGAGCTGGTGACCTGTAACGTTTGGACCTCTGTTTCCATTACAGTTGCCAGCCATGTCCTGGCGGCAGTGTCGAGGAGTGTACGTACGCTGGCCGCAGTGCTACCTTGTCACCACGGTGATGGCAACCCCCCTGGAGGGGGAGACGGTGTGCGTCCAGGACAGAGTTCCGCAGCAGAGCGAGGGCTGTGCTGAGTGTTCTTAACCGTCACCTTCTTCCTGAGCCATCAGCTGAGTTATTTCGTCTTGTTCAAGAGGTCTCAGTGTAATATTTTATCCCGGTGGTCGAGAAATGCTCTTCAGTATAATACAGATGAGTCAAAAAAAGAGAGTTACTCACACTTATATTGGCAATAATTTGATACATAATTATACGTTCTAAGTGCTGAGGTGTGGGGCTCTTTGCTATTCCTCTGTTGCCCACACCACAAAGAGCGAGGTACTTTAACATGTTGGAGTATTGTCAGGCTACATCGAAACGTGAGCCGATACCATTGTTTCATACTGACTGAAGCTGGAACAGCCGAATCTGACAACTTTTACCCATCCCCTCCAGAATAAGCAGCTGACACCAGTCTCTCCCCGCCCTCCCGAAATGAGGCTGCATGCGTATTCCCTTTCCGCTGTCCAGGAGCTCCCACCAAGGGCAGCTCCCCAGGTATGAGTCTAGCCCACTGCGGGTCACAAAATCAATTTCGTGGCTCTAAGCCAGCTTTTCATTTTCTTTTTTCTCTTTTTTTTAGTGAAGGAAAATAAAACAGGAAACCCCAGGCTGCCGGCAAGTCAGAAAGGTGAACTCAGTTATTACCCACATGTGTGTAGACAGGGTCTCCGTGTGGAGTTGGCCCTGATCAGAAAACCTAAACACACCCTATGAAGGGGCCTTTCCTCTCTCTCTCTCTGTCTCTCTCTCTCTGTCTCTCTCTCTGTCTGTCTCTCTCTCTGTCTCTCTGTCTCTGTCTGTCTCTCTCTGTCTTTCTCTGTCTCTCTCTGTCTGTCTCTCTGTCTGTCTCTCTGTCTCTCTGTCTCTCTGTCTCTCTCTGTCTGTCTCTATCTCTATCTCTCTGTCTCTGTCTCTCTCTCTCTGTCTCTCTCTCCCCCACTTCTTTTGTAGGAGTCGTTAAGTGGCTTAGGATGAACCCTGAGGGTATCAAGTCTTAGACTGTGGATTCCAGCCTGGCTCACCCGGCCCAGGGGGCCGTCTCACGTGAGTCCCATCCGGGCTCCACGTGCACGTCTGTGAAACGGCCCACCAGCACCCACTCACGCAGCTCTCGTGGGCACCGGAGAGCACCTAGGCGCACCGACGCCATGGACCCTGGCCGGCTCCCCTGCTCCGTTCGCTGGAACGGGGACTGCCTTTCGGGGTGCTCAGTGGCGTGTGCTGTTTGCTCCAGCCCTGAGTTATGTCCATCTGCTCACACGTGACGTTCAGGCTTGGCTTCCAGATAAAGACCCACGTCCCCTTGTATTAGAATTGTTTATGCATTCACTAACATTTTTGTAGTCCCTGAGATCGAAGCTATATAAGGTACTAACATGAGTCATCCTTGTTGAATGTAAATATATTAAACAAAGTTGAAGAGGTTTCCGAGCACTTGCTCACCAAGCGCATGTGACCCTGGCAGAGCAGCAAGGGCCCTGACGACGTGGGTTGGACTTCTGAGCACACGTGGGCAGGAGTATACGCTGCGTGGTAACAAAACGATTCTGAAGGTGAGATATATAAAGAATGAACACTCGGGTGTTTCGAGGTTTCTCCGGAGGGTACTTCATAACTCATGGAGGAAATGGAAGACTCAAAGCTGCAGCGTCCAGCCAGAGCCAGCGCGCGGCTCAGAACGCACCCGCTCTTACCAGAGCCGGCGCACGGCTCAGAACGCACCTGCTCTTACGAAAGCTGAAGTAAAAGCCAGGCTTGTCTGTAGTTCTGTCCTGCAAAGATGCCATGCTTTAAGCAGCCCTGGTGGCTTTCACAAGCCACAACGCCGGAAAGACTGCACTGGGTACCTGCAGGCGGGCACCACCCCCAACCGACGTCTTCTCAGACGCAGAGGGAAGGAACATAAACCCAGGCCCAGAGAACAATATAGACTTGGGAGGCAAAGTCGACGGATCAGCTGAGCCACGACGGCCGTTGCCCTCACTAAGTGACCCCTCACTAAGTGTCCATTTCTCTCCACCCAGGAGCGCTGTTCGGGAGGTTCAGCACCCACAGCATGTCCACCTGGGGCACTCCTTCCTGCGGTGACGAAAAAGCCACCGCACGGCCACACACAGAGGTGTGTCTTCCACAGCGTGACGCGATTTGCTGTTGAGAAAGACGAGGTGCGTTGGTGAGCGTGCACGTGGTAATGTTCTGACCGCAGAAATGGTGGGAGAACAACAGAGATGACAGCAAAACCCGGACACCGCATGGGCTGTCTTCCGCGAAGTCCTGAAGACAGGTCACATGGCGCCCTTCCGCCAGGCAGGCCTCTCAGCTCCCTGCTGGGCCTGGCACCTCCAGGGGAAAGCTTTGACAGAAAAGGAACACATTATTTTTTTCTTTTCCTTTCTTTTTCTATTAAAGAATTATTTGAGTTTTAAATTTATCATTGTTATTATTTTTTAATTTGCTACAAGGCATGTGTTTGCAAGAAAGACAGAGAGAGAGAGAAACTGAAAAAACAAGCTGCCAGGTCAAGGACTTGAACCTTGGTCAGCCATGTGGAAATCCAGCACCCCAACCACCACACCACCTCCTGGCCCCTCTTTGCTTTCCTTTTAAAAAATATTTGTTAGCAAATTAAATAAATAAAATAATTCTTTAAAAAAAAAATGGGACTGGCAGGCGGCGTGGAGGTTAAGGACTGACCGTGGTTCAAGTCCTGGACCTGGTGGCTTCCTTTCTCATTTTCTGTCTTTCTCACTTCCTCTCACTCTGTCACTCTCTGGCAAAATTAAAAAATAAAATAAAATAATCCTTTAAAACAATTTTGTTGGGTGAACAATAGATATTTTATTTAGACATTCAAGAGTCAGACAATTAGTGGTTTTTAAAATGTATTTTTAGAGAGATTTTTTTCTATAGTGCACGTGTACTCACCAGAGAGACAGAAAGCAAGAAGTCGCCCTTCGGGGGGATGGTCACACCACAATCCCTTCTCTTTCATTCTCTCAGGATTTGGGGCACACATGCACGCGTGCCCAGCATGAGTTTCAGGCCACTGGATCCGGGACTCGAACTGCAGTTGGCCTGTGGTAGTCCAGCGACGTAACCGCTACATCATCTGCTGGTCCAAAGGATCAGGCCATCGCTAACACGAGGCGGGGCTTCCGTGGTGGTCTTTCCTTCTGTTTCTAATGTGAGAGCGACACAGGCACGTCTTGGGGCTCACCGGGACTCCATCCTCCTGGCCCAGCCCCCCAGGTGGCCAGGGCCACAGGACTGGCACCGTACCCCGCCTGTTTG
>NW_006159641.1:1117547-1128268 GCF_000334495.1 Tupaia belangeri chinensis
TGCTCAAGGCCCCCCTTGGCCATTCGGTGCCCCCCTCCTCCCCCCGCAGCCGCTCACATGCCCCCCACCAGGACTCCGCTCACACGCACACCCCTCCCATGCTCACACATCTCACCCCCGAAAGATCCCAGTCTCACGTGCCCCCCAGGGTCCCACCCATCAGTGGGAGAGACCGGTTGTCCTTTCCCGCTGTCTGCTACATCTGCCGTGCATCCTGGCATCCAGGAGGATGCACACCACCCACCGCTGACAAGTCACCCTACCACCCCCAGGTGCCAGGGCTGTGCAGAGCTGGAAGGTGCAGGTCACACGCTGCCTGGCGGCGGTGTCCACGCACGCTTAAAGGCCGTGTAAGTCCAGCGTTCGGAGGGGAGAGTCCTTGTGGGCTCCCCATGGCCTTGAGCCGCTTGGTGGCAAATGACCACTGAGCAGCCGGAGTCCAGCCACGGACACAGGTGAGGACTTGCACGAACTTCGATGAACCACGAGGGGCGCCCACCTGCTGAAGAACACGCATATGCTCTGCCTCTCTCTGCCTCTCTCTCCTCGTCAACAGTGACTGTTGACGGGGAACTGAGTGGTTTTCTGCAGCCCCCGCCCCCCGTGTTCAGCATGATGATACGGGGAACTGCAGATGGCGGTGAGGATAACTTGAAAAGAAAAGGGTATTATTGGCAAATACGCTGGAAGCCTTGCAAATTTGAGAGGATAAATTGAAATTTTACAGGACTAATGAGTTTTTGAAAACTGTTAGCCAGGCTTGTCCAAACCGTTCTCTCCCTATTGAAGATTCTCTAAATGAGAAACTCAGAAATTTCAGTGGCTGTTTTGGTCCTGGAATGCATAAGCAGCCACAGTAGACGGAGGTCCCCAGGGATTAAGTGTACCTTTATCTGCTCGTCCGGCATCCTGGTCCCCGGTGCAGGGTCTCCGCAGGGCCTACTCGCTGGCCGTGGTCTGGTACTCACTCCCCGAGCCTGGGACCCAGTTGTCGGGAAGAATCGGGTTCCAGGGCTTTACACGTAATGCTTCCAAGCGCTGAGCCATTTTCAAACCTGAAGTAAAATTTTGAAGTACATGTACTATATTTTCGAAATCTTTCTAGGTTGTAAGAGTTAACAGCCCAAGGCTTATCAGAAACGTGACTGTGGGTCCTGGGCTCAGTCTCGGGTCACGTGGAAACTGTTCTGGGCCCAGAGCCCACTGAAGTCTAGTCGTTTGAATCCGAAGCCTTCCCTGTCTGCGAGCTGGTGACCTGTAACGTTTGGACCTCTGTTTCCATTACAGTTGCCAGCCATGTCCTGGCGGCAGTGTCGAGGAGTGTACGTACGCTGGCCGCAGTGCTACCTTGTCACCACGGTGATGGCAACCCCCCTGGAGGGGGAGACGGTGTGCGTCCAGGACAGAGTTCCGCAGCAGAGCGAGGGCTGTGCTGAGTGTTCTTAACCGTCACCTTCTTCCTGAGCCATCAGCTGAGTTATTTCGTCTTGTTCAAGAGGTCTCAGTGTAATATTTTATCCCGGTGGTCGAGAAATGCTCTTCAGTATAATACAGATGAGTCAAAAAAAGAGAGTTACTCACACTTATATTGGCAATAATTTGATACATAATTATACGTTCTAAGTGCTGAGGTGTGGGGCTCTTTGCTATTCCTCTGTTGCCCACACCACAAAGAGCGAGGTACTTTAACATGTTGGAGTATTGTCAGGCTACATCGAAACGTGAGCCGATACCATTGTTTCATACTGACTGAAGCTGGAACAGCCGAATCTGACAACTTTTACCCATCCCCTCCAGAATAAGCAGCTGACACCAGTCTCTCCCCGCCCTCCCGAAATGAGGCTGCATGCGTATTCCCTTTCCGCTGTCCAGGAGCTCCCACCAAGGGCAGCTCCCCAGGTATGAGTCTAGCCCACTGCGGGTCACAAAATCAATTTCGTGGCTCTAAGCCAGCTTTTCATTTTCTTTTTTCTCTTTTTTTTAGTGAAGGAAAATAAAACAGGAAACCCCAGGCTGCCGGCAAGTCAGAAAGGTGAACTCAGTTATTACCCACATGTGTGTAGACAGGGTCTCCGTGTGGAGTTGGCCCTGATCAGAAAACCTAAACACACCCTATGAAGGGGCCTTTCCTCTCTCTCTCTCTGTCTCTCTCTCTCTGTCTCTCTCTCTGTCTGTCTCTCTCTCTGTCTCTCTGTCTCTGTCTGTCTCTCTCTGTCTTTCTCTGTCTCTCTCTGTCTGTCTCTCTGTCTGTCTCTCTGTCTCTCTGTCTCTCTCTGTCTGTCTCTATCTCTATCTCTCTGTCTCTGTCTCTCTCTCTCTGTCTCTCTCTCCCCCACTTCTTTTGTAGGAGTCGTTAAGTGGCTTAGGATGAACCCTGAGGGTATCAAGTCTTAGACTGTGGATTCCAGCCTGGCTCACCCGGCCCAGGGGGCCGTCTCACGTGAGTCCCATCCGGGCTCCACGTGCACGTCTGTGAAACGGCCCACCAGCACCCACTCACGCAGCTCTCGTGGGCACCGGAGAGCACCTAGGCGCACCGACGCCATGGACCCTGGCCGGCTCCCCTGCTCCGTTCGCTGGAACGGGGACTGCCTTTCGGGGTGCTCAGTGGCGTGTGCTGTTTGCTCCAGCCCTGAGTTATGTCCATCTGCTCACACGTGACGTTCAGGCTTGGCTTCCAGATAAAGACCCACGTCCCCTTGTATTAGAATTGTTTATGCATTCACTAACATTTTTGTAGTCCCTGAGATCGAAGCTATATAAGGTACTAACATGAGTCATCCTTGTTGAATGTAAATATATTAAACAAAGTTGAAGAGGTTTCCGAGCACTTGCTCACCAAGCGCATGTGACCCTGGCAGAGCAGCAAGGGCCCTGACGACGTGGGTTGGACTTCTGAGCACACGTGGGCAGGAGTATACGCTGCGTGGTAACAAAACGATTCTGAAGGTGAGATATATAAAGAATGAACACTCGGGTGTTTCGAGGTTTCTCCGGAGGGTACTTCATAACTCATGGAGGAAATGGAAGACTCAAAGCTGCAGCGTCCAGCCAGAGCCAGCGCGCGGCTCAGAACGCACCCGCTCTTACCAGAGCCGGCGCACGGCTCAGAACGCACCTGCTCTTACGAAAGCTGAAGTAAAAGCCAGGCTTGTCTGTAGTTCTGTCCTGCAAAGATGCCATGCTTTAAGCAGCCCTGGTGGCTTTCACAAGCCACAACGCCGGAAAGACTGCACTGGGTACCTGCAGGCGGGCACCACCCCCAACTGACGTCTTCTCAGACGCAGAGGGAAGGAACATAAACCCAGGCCCAGAGAACAATATAGACTTGGGAGGCAAAGTCGACGGATCAGCTGAGCCACGACGGCCGTTGCCCTCACTAAGTGACCCCTCACTAAGTGTCCATTTCTCTCCACCCAGGAGCGCTGTTCGGGAGGTTCAGCACCCACAGCATGTCCACCTGGGGCACTCCTTCCTGCGGTGACGAAAAAGCCACCGCACGGCCACACACAGAGGTGTGTCTTCCACAGCGTGACGCGATTTGCTGTTGAGAAAGACGAGGTGCGTTGGTGAGCGTGCACGTGGTAATGTTCTGACCGCAGAAATGGTGGGAGAACAACAGAGATGACAGCAAAACCCGGACACCGCATGGGCTGTCTTCCGCGAAGTCCTGAAGACAGGTCACATGGCGCCCTTCCGCCAGGCAGGCCTCTCAGCTCCCTGCTGGGCCTGGCACCTCCAGGGGAAAGCTTTGACAGAAAAGGAACACATTATTTTTTTCTTTTCCTTTCTTTTTCTATTAAAGAATTATTTGAGTTTTAAATTTATCATTGTTATTATTTTTTAATTTGCTACAAGGCATGTGTTTGCAAGAAAGACAGAGAGAGAGAGAAACTGAAAAAACAAGCTGCCAGGTCAAGGACTTGAACCTTGGTCAGCCATGTGGAAATCCAGCACCCCAACCACCACACCACCTCCTGGCCCCTCTTTGCTTTCCTTTTACATCACACTGAGTGTGTGTGCATGCGTGCCCAAGATTCCGAGAGAAGAATGGAGGTTAAGGACTGACCGTGGTTCAAGTCCTGGACCTGGTGGCTTCCTTTCTCATTTTCTGTCTTTCTCACTTCCTCTCACTCTGTCACTCTCTGGCAAAATTAAAAAATAAAATAAAATAATCCTTTAAAACAATTTTGTTGGGTGAACAATAGATATTTTATTTAGACATTCAAGAGTCAGACAATTAGTGGTTTTTAAAATGTATTTTTAGAGAGATTTTTTTCTATAGTGCACGTGTACTCACCAGAGAGACAGAAAGCAAGAAGTCGCCCTTCGGGGGGATGGTCACACCACAATCCCTTCTCTTTCATTCTCTCAGGATTTGGGGCACACATGCACGCGTGCCCAGCATGAGTTTCAGGCCACTGGATCCGGGACTCGAACTGCAGTTGGCCTGTGGTAGTCCAGCGACGTAACCGCTACATCATCTGCTGGTCCAAAGGATCAGGCCATCGCTAACACGAGGCGGGGCTTCCGTGGTGGTCTTTCCTTCTGTTTCTAATGTGAGAGCGACACAGGCACGTCTTGGGGCTCACCGGGACTCCATCCTCCTGGCCCAGCCCCCCAGGTGGCCAGGGCCACAGGAGTGGCACCGTACCCCGCCTGTTTGCCAGCCGTGGGCTCCTCTGGGCCATCGCCCTGCCAGGGCCACATTCCCGAGGTGACTGAGAAGGCTCTCTCAGCGGACAACTCAGACACCGGCACAGACGTGGGCAGCGGAACGCCGCCAGGTGCGCTGCCTGGACCGTGGTGGGCTGCTGCTGCCTGAGGCACATGTGGCTCGAAAGCCACCTTAGACACCCCATGTGGCATAGTGGTTAAGGCGCTGGCCTGCCACACGGTCGACTGCAATTCGAGTCCTGGACCCAGAGGCTTGAAACTCACGCTGGGCGTGTGCATGAGTTCAAGAGGAAATGGAGGAGGGGAGACTGTGCCGGGGCCATTTGTCGCTCGCGCCCCCTCTGGCAGATCGCGGTAAGTAGTGCATGGCTGGCAAACAGGGCCCGTGTCCGCAGAGGGGCAGACAGTGCTTCTCCAGTGCCAGAGCTCGGCGTGGCCTTCAGCCCATTTTCTCCTTTTGATTTTCTGTCATGAAACATAAGGTGGAAAATAAAACAAAACAGAAACAATGCAGTCACCTTAATATTGTGGCTAGATTGGCTAAAACTGATATAATAACAGCATTAAAGTATTTCTCCCAATTGTCATTGCCTAACTCACCTTCGCTGAATGACATTGATGGAAAATTCCTTTCGAATGGATGACTTTCTGTGCTGAATTGATTTGGTTTGTGAGAAGAGGAAATGGAAGCCGACAGGCGAGGCACGGGGGGCCGCCCAGGCTGGTGCCTGTAGAAGCAGCCCACGGGCCGTGCTCCCACTGCAAAGGCCCGTTTCTGCCCACGTGCACTGAGGCACGACCATAGATGCAGGGAAGGCCCAGCTCAAAGGCCCATGGCCCGCTGCACACCTGTGCCCCGGCCCGCCATGGTCTCCCACCCCTGCACCAGCTGCAGCCTAGCACCTGCCACTGGACCACCCTGTAAGTCCCCACTCGTGGCAGACTGGAGCAATGAGGGCATTCAGTGTCGCTTCCCTAACGAGCACATGGAGGCATGACCGAAGCTGCTGGAATTCAGAACAGGAGTGAAGGCAGGCTCCCTGGCCCGACCATGGCAAGTCCTGTGGGATCCCGAACGGCTCCAGGACGGAGCAGCCTTAGGCCGAGGAAGGGCACGTGCTGTAGCTCACGCACAGCAATGTGGCCTGTAGCTGTGCCAGACACACTGCCCCAACCCAGATGTTGACAGGACTGGAAACTGCAGTGCAACTGGGCCCCCCGGCTCATGCCCAGGGCCACCCTCAGCCCACGGGGTGCATACACATACCCCTGACCCCAGCTGGCCAGGCCGGGGGTTCATGGCATGAAGACCCATGGAGGTGTCTCTTGCTATTTCAAAGATGAATAGGGAGAGGCCAGCAGGTGGTGTGGTAGTTGAGGTGCTGGACTCCCACATGGCCAACCACGGTTCAAGTCCCAAACCCAGTCACTTGCTTTCTTACTTTCCCTTTCTTTCGCTCGCTCGCTCTCTGGTGAGCACACGTACCCTGTAGCAAATTTTAAAAAAATAATGGTAATGACAAATAAAATTCAATAGATTATATATATATATATAAGGGTATGTGGGAACTGTCTGCACAGTGCATTCTTCTGTAAGTTGGTGGGCATATATGTATGTGTGTGTATGTATATGTAAGGGTATGTGGGAACTGTCTGCACAGTGCATTTTTCTGTAAGTTGGTGGGTATGTATGTATCTACATATGTGTGTGCACGTATATGTATATGTGTATGTATGTGTGCATGTGTGTATGTGTGTACACATGATATGTGTATGTGTGTATGTGTCTATGTGTGTGTATGTATGTATATGTAAGGGTATATGGGAACTGTCTGCACAGTCTTTGCATTTTTCTGTAAATCTCAAGGTGTTCTAAGACAATCTTTATTTAAAAATAAATTACTTTGGGATCAGCAGTTGGCATAATGACTACATTGCTGGACTCTCATGTAGCCAACTGCAGTTCGAGTCCCGGACCTGGTGGCTTAAACTCATGCCGGGCGCATGTGCGTTCATGCCCAAGATCCCGAGAGGAGAATGAGGAGAAAGGATTGCAGTGTGGCCATACCCCCTGGGGGGTGATTTCTCACTTTCTGTCTCTGTCTCTCTCTGTCTTTCTGGCGAGCATACACGCCCTATAGCAAAAATCTGTCAAAAAAAATTACTTTAGGGACCAGCAGATGGCATAAAGGTTACATGCTTGGACTCCCACACAGTCGACTGTAGTTTTAGTCCCGGACCCAGCAGCTTGGAACTCACATTAGGCATATGTGCGTGCGTGCCCAAAATCCTGAGAGGAGGCTGAGGAGAAGGGACTGCAGCATGGCCACCCCCTCCTGGGGTGGTTTCTTGCTCTCTGTCTCTCTCTGTGCCTCTGGTGAGCCCATGTGAGCTATGGCAAAAATCTCTCTATAAAAATTTAATTGATTAATTAATTTAAAAAGCAGGGATGAGCAGACCATCCTGCACCATGAGCCAGGACCTGGGCCTTAGTCATGCTGCCGAGATACAGACCGCCACTCACAAGGGCATAGGGCACTGTCAGGGTACAGGGTGCTGTTGGGGTGCATGGGTGCTGTCAGGGTACGGGGTGATGTCGGGATACAGGGTGCTGTCAGAGTGACAGTGCTGTCGGGGTACGGGGTGCTGTCGGAGTGACAGAGTGCTGTCAGGGTATGGGGTGCTGTCAGGGAGATGGGGTGTGTTGGGGTGCAGGGTGCTTTCAGGGTGCACACGGTTCTGTCGGGGTGACAGAGAACCATCAAGGGCCACAAGACCTTCCCTGCATGAACAGGAAAGGGGCAGCGGTCCCGGGGCACCAGAACTTGCCGTGCCGCGTCTCCACCACTGTTGGGTTGGCTTTTCTTCCCTCCTTTGCAGCAGCCGAGGGGGCATCTACACCAAGGATGCCAGTCAATTCCGTCATCCCAGATCACCCCGATGGGTCACTCAAACCCCTCCACTACCAGCAGAGAGAAAGCAGGCTGGAGGGAAGCAGGGGGCCTTACAGGCACAGGGCCTCCCTCCGAGGGGTGGCGTCCTGGAGCCTGCCAAGCGGTGCACAGCCATGAGCACGCGCATTGCGGCGGCGCTCCCGGACGGGGCTAAAGGGGCAGCGGTCCCGGGGCACCAGAACTTGCCGTGCCGCGTCTCCACCACTGTTGGGTTGGCTTTTCTTCCCTCCTTTGCAGCAGCCGAGGGGGCATCTACACCAAGGATGCCAGTCAATTCCGTCATCCCAGATCACCCCGATGGGTCACTCAAACCCCTCCACTACCAGCAGAGAGAAAGCAGGCTGGAGGGAAGCAGGGGGGCCTTACAGGCACAGGGCCTCCCTCCGAGGGGTGGCGTCCTGGAGCCTGCCAAGCGGTGCACAGCCATGAGCACGCGCATTGCGGCGGCGCTCCCGGACGGGGCTCAGGAAGCACACAGCCCCACGCAGGCCCCGGCCCGGAGCCCCTGGTACCGACGGGCTGCTGTTCCCGACGTGGGTGTCCGCCTCGGCTCTGAGTGTGACACTTGTTCATTGCGTTCAAGATGGACGGCCCGTGTGCATGAGGGGGCGGTCCCCACCAGGGCCTCACCTCACTGCAGCGCCTTCCCTTGGCCGCCCAGGGCGTCAGAGTTTGGGGCAGAAACCCCAGGAGCTAAAAAGGACAGATCTCTCCATTCCCTTGTTGTGGCGTATGAGCCATTTAAATGTCGTGCTGTATTCTGAGCTGGGCCCACTCCTTGCTCTTGGTAATGGGACTTAGAGATACACTTATGGGCCAGCAGGTGGCGTGGAGGCTAAGGCCCTGGATACCACATGGCTAACTCTGGTTCAGTCCTGACCTGCAGGCTTAACAAACACGCCCGGTGTGTGCGCGCGTCACGCGTGCGTGCCCAAGTTCCCGAGAGGAGGGTGGAGGAGAAGGGATCGTGATGTGGGATTTCTCACTTTCTCTCTCTTTCGCCCTGTGAGGGTGATTTCTCACTTTCTCTCCCTGTCTCTCTCTCTCCAGCAAGTATATGTGCCCTATGGAAGTAAAAACTAAGAAAAAAGTAATAACATTTATGTGATGGCATCTCTCTCCTCGCAATAATCCCTGTGTTTAGAAAGTGCAGTCTGGATGCATTAATCATGCAAGGCCGAAGGCAGAGAACGCGGTGCAGGGCTCGCCGGCACCACAGCCTGGGCGGGCCCCCGGGGCTGTTTCTGCTGCTACCGCGCAGTTGCCCTCGAACTCACGCTCCTGTCAGCGTGGTGGCCACGGTCAGCTGGCCACCGAGTCACCCTCTGACCCAGCGCAAATGGAGCGCCTGCATCAGCACCTCAAGGCAGCCCGCCACCTGCCTCGGGGCTCCCACGTGTTGGGGACCCCTCCCGTGAGGATGTTCTGGAGCACCCCAACTTAGAGAAAACTGCAGTGTGTGCAGGGACTAGGTCAACGGGCTTCCGGGACTCTCTCAAAGACTCCAGTCAGTGGGGGGCAGGTGGTGTGGTGGACTGTGACATGGGAGACCATGGTTCAAGTCCTGGACCTGGTGGATTGAAAATCACACTGAGCACGTGTGCATGTCCCAAATCCCAGAAGGAGGATGGAGGGGAAGGGACTATGGCATGGCCATCCTCCTGGGGATGAGTTCTCTCTCTCCTCTCTGTCCCCAGTGAGCACACACACCCTGTAGCAAAAACCTGAAAAAAAAAAAGACTCCAGTGGGCCAGGTGTTGGGTCAGTGCGTGGCTTCCCTGCCTTCAGAGGAAGGTGGGTCTTTCTCGGAAATCAGTGATGTGGGAACCCCTGGCCTGAGCCCCTAAAGCTGCCTCAGGAAGGATTCTACCCACGGTGGGCCCTGGCAGGCGACGGGCATGGTGGCACAGGCCTGCCCAGGGCTGCCCACCGGACCGGGCCTTTCAGTGGTGTCTGGAAACCTCCCCGAGGACACGGGTTGCTGCACAGAGCTAAGTCAAGGCTGGCTGGAGGTGGGGACAAATGACCGATGAAATGGAGTGAAAGAGATGGAGTCAGGCCTCACCTCACCCAGCAGGGCTCTGCAGAGACAGGACAAGGCAGCTCGCAAAGGGCCGCTGGGGTCGGAGGCCACGTCATCCAGGGCCTCACTGCAGCCCAGGGCGAAGGGGCTCTAGTCTGAAGGCCACGGGGCAGAGACCCAGCAGGCAATGTCCTGTCCCACGGCCAGGCGGGATCCCCCTCCACGCAGAAGGGCCGCTCTGGTTCCCATCAGGCCTTTGGGCATCTGCTGTGCGCAGGCTGCTGACTCCGAGGCCACCTCCTCTACGCCCTCTAGGCTTGCCCACGAAGGGTTCGGGCAGACTTCGGGCAGCCCGGGGCGTCAACCGGACTCAAACTCCCCCCCAGCCCCTCCTACCACTCACCCCATCATGGGGCATTTCAACCAGCTGATAGGACAGGAGGCCCGGGGCTTCTTCCTCAGGGGCTCCCACAGCCTCCCCGGCCGTCCTTCCCCTGCCCACTGTGGCTGTGCCTCACGCCTTGCCAGTGCCCTGGGTGTGAGGCCCCGCAGCCGCCCGTTCTGCTCTGGCATGGCACCAGGCCCGGAGTGCACCTGGGCACCGTCCTCCCTGCTCCTCCTGAGCTCCGGACCACAGAGTCCAGTCTGTGGCCGTCTGTGGCCTTCGGTGACCTTGCCCCCCAGTGTGAGAAGAGCAAGAAGTCCCAGGGTGTCAGCGTCAGCGTCACTGCGTCCTTCCACCCTCCAGCAGACCCCCCCGCGGGACCCTCCTCCCACGCACGTGCAGAATGCACAATGGAGAAGCAAAGAGCCTGTCCGACGAGGAACAGAGACAGCGGTGGGCTGGAGGTGGCAGCAGCTCGGACAGACAGCGCTGCAGGCGTCCTACAACAGGGCTGACCCCAGCTGCGACAGTGACCCCCCCAGAGCCATGCCACTGCCTTCTTGCTCCTTTCCTGAGTCTCTCCCGACTCGGCTGTCCCCTGGGATAACGTCTGTCCCCCATATGCAGCCCTTGTGGTGGGCTCTCACTGGGCACTCCTGGACAAGGCGGGGGGGTAGGACAG
>NW_006159641.1:1128299-1141474 GCF_000334495.1 Tupaia belangeri chinensis
ACAAGACGGGGTGTTAGGACAGGAAGCAGACAGGGACACCATCGCTGAGGGAATCCAGAGAGCACCACGTTGCCGCTGTCTCCGCGGGCCAGCTGTCAGACGTAGCTGCGTCCTGACTTTGGTTTAATCTAGAGTGAGTCCAAACTCCCTCGTAGCCAACAGGAGTGCACTAGTGAAGCTGAGCTGCCAGAAATGATGAGAGCTGGACAGTCCGCCAGCTTGGGGACACTCCATCTCTGACCCAGGACAGAACAAAATGAGACGTGCGGTGGGAGGCACGGGTGCGTGGAGTCGAGCAAGAAGCAGGGACAGAGCTCACCCTGCGGGCTCCACAGTGGCTGGTGTCTGTTAGCAAGGAGCTTCAGTCTGTAAGGTCACTCATTTCTCGCTAACAGCAACTGGGTTATTGATACAAATCAATTATCCAGCACAAAACGAAACCAGCTGCCTGTCTCTTCCGTGGTGCTAGGTTGCGGTTTTCAGAATGGTCACTGAGCAACCACATGTGGGTCCACAAGAGCTGCTTTTAATTAAATGGTCAGACTTCCCATTGCGGGTTATCTGCAAATTACTCTGCATTCTTCTTTGTGTGAAATGAGCGTTGCTCCATGGGAAGCTGAGCGAAGCCTCGTCCTGTGGGGCCTCCAGCCTGGGAGGAGTGGATGTCGAGTCTCTCAGTACCCTGGTGCCGGCCTTGAACAGGTGTTAGAGCGGGGGCTGCTGCCATGGGCTCTGGCTGTGCTGAGCCTGGTGAGCCTGGTGGTGGGCTTTATCACTGTGGTTCAGGGAGGTGAAAAGATAGATGTTTTTCTTTTCTTTTTTTTTTTTTTTAAGAATTATTTAATTATATTTATTATTATTTTGCCCAGAGAGAGAGAAGGAAAGTGAGAAAACAAGCCACCAGGTCCAGTACTTGAACCGTGGTCAGCCATGTGGGAGTCCAGCAGCCCGATCACTGTGCCACCTGTCTGCCCCCCCTTTTTTTTTTACATTTTCTAGAAGGTGTGCTCGCCAGAGAGAGAGAGAGAGAGAGCACCCCACAGCATGGCCCCTTCTCCGTGCCTCTCCTTCGGGAGGGCACGCCTGCACATGTGCCCGCAGTGCTTCTGAGGGCACGTGGCCGGTGTGGGGGCCTGGTTACCGTCACTGCAGGCAAGGACTGGCCTGAGCCTGTCGGTGGAGACACACAGCCATTACCCAGCAACCAAAACTTCCTTGAAAGCCAAAACTGGTTATATGACTTACTGTGTGGCAAGAAAATAGTCATTTATTGGGTGGTAAACGAAAGTGAGTTTATTTATCAGATATACCTGTGTGTCCCGTATATAGCCTGCACATACACACACAGAGCATTCTATCAACACACATGTGCATGTATTTATCAACGCTCCTCAAACACCACAGGTTGGAAGTGTGTGAGTTCATTTACATGAAGATTTTTTTCAGCCATTATATGGAAAATGCAATGCAGTACCATTAATGTATTTTCTCTTCCTTATGCTTCTCTCTCCTTTTTTTTTTTTTAAAGAATTATCTTATTTAACTTTATTTATTTTAACCTGGCCAGTGAGAAACAGAGTGAGAGAGAGAGGGGGGAAGTGAGAAAGCAAGCTGCCAGGTCCAGGACTCAAACTGCGGCTGGGCCATGTGTGAGTCCAACACCTTCACCACCACGCCACCTGCCGGCCCCACCCTTATGCTGCTCTTAGTAATAGTTCTTTACGCCGGCTTACTGTAAGAATAGAGTGCATGTAATACACATAACACAAAGTCAGCGTAAACTGACTGTCTGCTCCCAGTAGGGCTTCCAGCCACAGTAGGCCATTAGCAGTAAGAGTAGTAGGTGGGCTTTTCAATGCACAGGGTTTAGAGCCTTGAGTGTGTTTTGTTCAAGAGTCCACTGTGTATACACACAATGTATGCACATATACTCATTTGTAAAACACATACACAAAAATACACACATGCTTATCTTCATGCGCCCTCACATATGCACAGCCTGTGCATGTGTGTATGACACATGCTTACATCCACATCATGAATTTGAGTACTTTCTGGCTGTGACTACCTGTGTTCCCCTGAAGAAGTGGATGACCGACAGGCACAGGACACCCCCGATTTGCGGCTGGTGTGGTGTAGTGCATGTTGTGCAGTCAGCCATGTAAGTCCAACTCCCTTAGCTACTAGGCCACGAGGCCAGGATTGTTTTTAGAGAGAGATTTTTTGCTATAGGGAGTGTGTACTCACTGGAAAGACAGAGAGAGACAGAGACAGAAAGCTAGAAATTACCCCCCCCCCAGGGGATGGCCACACCACAATTCCTTCTCCTCCATTCTCCTCTCGGGATCTTGGGCACACCCATACACGTGCCCAGCATGAATTTTAAGCTGCCAGGTCCAGGACTCGAACCGCGGTCGACTCCGTAATGCCATCCGCTGGTCCCAGGATGGTCATTTCGATAGACTTTGATGATCATTTGGGCATCCATGCTAAACTGAAAGTTCACCCCTTTACCACCCCATATGAAAAGTTTTTTAAAAGTTCAATCTCAATTGAAGCCATATCTTTATGAATTATGAGAAAATTTTCAAAACAGAATATAAAAAATACCAGCTAAAAAGAAAAACTGATCAAAATTAAGAACATGGTAATCAGCAGATATACGAGAGAGTAAGACAGTCACAGGCTCAGAGGTGGTACCGAACGTGTGTCCGAGGAGCAGGGACGCACTGCAGAGCACAATTAGACAGTAACTGTCCTGTTGTCCTTAGGCAAGCACCAGAGAAAGAACTGTCCCAATTGTGCCGGGCTGCCTGCGTACGGCAACAGGAGGCACCCCTTGCTCCTGCAATGCAGTCTCAGCAAAGGCGTGGTGGGAGCACGGGAGCCTGACACCCACCCCAGGCAGGACCGAGGACCCCAGGCCACACGGGGGTGTCGTAGGCAGTCAGTGGAAGGTCTGCCCCACGCCGTTACCCGTGAGCACACGCAGAGGAGTCATCAGAGGAGTCTGCCCCACACCGTCACCCGTGAGCATGCACAGCCTCCATGTCAGCAGTGGTCACGTGGGAGCCAGGACTCCCACCGCCGTCCAGCTCCGACAGTGACAGCCCCCCAATGTCAGGGTCAAGGGAGCAGAGCAGGCCTGAACATCTTCCTCCACCTGGCCCCAACGGCTGCCCCCGCCCCCTCGGCTGCTCCAGGGGTGTCAGAGAAATCAGGGTTAGGCAAGGTCCAGCGTCTCAGGACAGGCAGTGGAAGTGTCCAGGTCCTACCAAACATCACTGTCATGCCAAGAGCCCGGATCTCGAGCTGAATGACAAGGACAGTCAACAGGTACCAGGCTTGCGACGGCCGAGTCTGCAGAGTTATAGGGCAGGTTCCCAAGCCTCCCTGATAGACTGCCTCAGCAGGCGATCACGAACACGCCTGACACAAATTGAAAACTAGAAAACTCGGGCAGAGACATCGATATAGAGTGGCCAAGTGGAAGTGTCGGACAGAACGACCAAGAATCAGGAGGCAGAGCTCAGTGAACGGCCGTGGCGGCAGGTGGGGGCGACAGCGAGCTTGCTGGAGCTGGGCGGGGTGACCCGACCCCACCACGGAGGCCTCACCTCCTGCCAAGAGACGACCCAGAGGGGGAAGGTGGGCTGCAGACGTACTTGGGGACCTGGCCAGAAACTTCCAGATCTGGTCAGAGACAACCTACATATTCGAGAAGCTGGATCAGCCCACAAAGGAAACACTCGAACTTACACCAAACCACACCATAACTAAACTTCTGAAATCTACAGAGAAAATTGAACTGTGAGAACAGCAGAGGAGAAACGGCACCTGTGAATGCGGAAGCCGTCCCAGTGATCTCAGGCTCCCGTGGGAACTGGTCTGGCCTGGTGTCCTGGCTGTGGAAGGCGCGGGGACCTAAGAGGCGAGGCCCCCCGTGCTGATGGGTCGTGGACACGTCAGGCCTGGCGGGCTGACTAATGCTGCCCCGGGCCTCGCTCTCTGCAGCCCCCGTGTTCCCCTGCTCCCGTGGGCTGGCTGTGACCGACTGGATGCTCGCCATGCCCGGGACCTGCCAGCCACCAGGCAGCCACCCAGCAAACGCCTCTCCGTTTCGGCATCACCGGCCCAGGCAGCTCCTCGGCCGTGCGGTGGGGGCTGAGACACCGCAGGGTCTCGCCGTATTCTCCAGGTGCTAAGAGAAGTCGCTACCCCAGAATCTTACACCCAGCAAACAGCCTTCAGCCACCGGGGAGGGAGCCGGCTGCAGACTACTCTGAGGAGAGCAAGGATAGCAGTAATGGGGGCAGGCGGGTGCTGGGCAGGGAGGGACCCAGGGACCGGGCGAACCAGCAGACACCGAACCGGAGCGTGAGCTGTCACGATGCAGAGGCCCTGTCTGACCGGGTTGAGGGGACCCGTTCACGCTGGGAAAACCACGCGCACGGTGATTACATGTAAATAGAAACACGAGTAAACGGAACCTTCCACCCCTCCAGCTGCTGAGCTATACTTACAGAGCAAGGGAAGCACGTTAGCAGCATGCTCTGTGGTCCCCGGGGTCGGCCCAGAAGATGGAAACGGGGAGCCGGTGAGTGGCGGGGTTTCTCTGGCGGACCCTGCGCCCTGCTCACGGGGACAGGGACATGCAGCCGAACACCAGGCCTGCACCTGAGCTGGTGGCAATGCAGCGACAGAGCCGAAGCAGCTGCAGGCAGGGGCCCGCCCTGCTGCGTCCCCGCGTCTCCCCCACCTGTGACTGTGCACCGCAGCGTGGGCGGCTGCAGGGCGCGAGCCCGTCACACTGGCCGCTGGGCTGGGCTGGGCTGGGCACCTCGGGCAGGGCTCCAGCCTGGAGCTGCTGCTGCCACCTGTCAGTGGACAAAGCCAGAGGGCGCTGGGGCTTATGCCAGAGAACAATTCTCATTTCGGCTCCCTTAATTTGGGAGTATTGCTATTCCCTGATGAGGGTGCTTTGAGACTGTCTTCCAGAGGGTGTCCCCGCCCAGGAGGCCCAGCTCTCAGGAAGGACCCTCCGAACAGGGCTCCAGCCTGGAGCTGCTGCTGCCACCTGTCAGTGGACAAAGCCAGAGGGCGCTGGGGCTTATGCCAGAGAACAATTCTCATTTCGGCTCCCTTAATTTGGGAGTATTGCTATTCCCTGATGAGGGTGCTTTGAGACTGTCTTCCAGAGGGTGTCCCCGCCCAGGAGGCCCAGCTCTCAGGAAGGACCCTCCGAAGGACGGGGCCACAGGCGTGACCTTGGGCGGCACTCTGCCACAGCACAGCCTCCATGCAAGGGGCCCTCAGGCATCCAACGCCATCGCGACGTCTTCGCTGCTGTCGCTTGTCTCCCAGGAGACTGGGTGGGCGACATAGCCTTAGAGCATGGGCACCGGACTGAAGGCGCGGAGCTGCCTGGCACAGCATGGAGGCGGAGCGCCGCCACCTGCATGTCCTCCGCCTTGCTCTCTGCATGTCTCTCTCTCTTTTTTTTTTTAAGAATTATTTATTCGATTTTATTAGTTATTATTATTATCATTATTATTATTCAATTTTGACCAGAGAGAAACAGAGAGGTTAGTTTGCCAGTCCAGACTCGAACCATCGTCAGCCATGTAGGAGTCCAACACTTTAACCACCATGCCACCTGCCAGCCCCATCTCAGCACGCCTTCTGTCATCAGGCCACATCTACCCGCTCCTCAGGGATGAGGCTGACACCAGAGCCCTGCATTAGCCGAGACTGCAGCCATTGCAGGCGAGACGTGGACACCCATACCTTGGCCCTGGGCGTGCCAGAGCCCAGCCGGCTCCCAAAGCAAGTGACGCCGTCGCCACGTGGTCGTGTTGACGGGCAGGGGGCGAGTTCCTGCAGTCACTTTTTTTTTTTTTTTTTTGTCAAAACTTGCAGTAGAAAGAGTGAAGAGTTATTGAAACTCACAGTGTATGAGTTGCCCCATGGCCTAGTGGTTAAGAAAGCCAGAGACCACGTGACTGACTGTGGTTTGAATCCTGGGCCTGGAGCTTCACAAGCACCCTGAGCACGCACGTGTGCATGTCCCCAGTCCCAACCGGATGGCGCAAAGGAGGGGAAGTGACGGCAGTATGACACGCCCCCAGGGTGCTTTCCCACCACGTCACAAGTGCACACACTTCCTAGCAGTTGAACAATACCCAACGTCACTTTAAAATAATAATAGTAAACATTTGCACAACGTGTTTCCCGGAACTGACGTCAAACATTCGGGAAAGTTAGCTACCGGCACCTCTGTCTGCGCTGGAAGAGGAGGGTGCGTGGCGCGGAGCGTGCTCCCGCACAAGTCTTCCATCTCCGGGAGCAGCGGCTGGCGGGAGGTCCTGAGGCCTTAGTCTTAGGGGCAACAAAATGGGGCCGACAGGTGGTACGGTGGTTAAGGCATCGAACGCCCACTGAGGTTCGAGTCCCAGACCCAGCAGCTTGAAAATCATGTCAGGTGCATGTGTGTCCATGCCTAGAATCCCAGAGGAGAATGGAGGAAAAGGGATTGCAGTGTGGCCATCCCCCCACAGGGAGGGCGACTTCTCGCTTTCTTCCTCACTGTCTCAGGTGAGCATGCACTCCCCATGGAAAAACCTAAAAATCAAGATAAATGAAAGTGGGACGCCCCGGCGTGAGGCTTGCTGGACCTGGAGTGCACCCCGGAGGAAATTCCAGCATCTGTTTGGATAGATGTTTGTCACAGGCAGGGCCAGTGGTGGCCCTCGGGTGCTGGGGCCCTGGATGCAGCTTGGAAGCCTGCTCTGGTCCCTAAGCTGTGACAAGCACGCCCAAACACTAAGTTACAGCCGCTTGCTGTTTTCAGACTCTTAAAAAGCCCAACCAAAGAAGGGTTCAAGTACTCGACCGAGAACGTAAAATAGGAAACGCCCTGACTCTAGTAAAGGGAAGTGTGTAAGGGCTAGCGTGGGGGTCGGCCGGGAGCGCGGCCCCGAGGAAGCAGCAGTCCATCGTAGGACAGCCAGCCCGACAGCCACCCCTACCACGGACTGCCCGCTGCCAGGGCCACGGACGACTGGGCGGCAGAGAGGCGTCCACTCAGCGCTGGTCGCTGGGCACACCGGGCGCAGAGGAAGCAGGGAAGGGACAGCTCCTTTCTGCACGGGATGTGAGGAGCCGCCGAGAGCAAATGGAGAGGGCTCTGTCCTGCGAGAAGCCCCACGGGGGTTTGGGGCCGGGGAAGAGACCGCTCCCGAGAGGTCCCAGAGCTGTCTGTGAAGGGCCACCCTGAGGGGCTTGAGCTGCGATTCAGCCGAGACTGGAAGAGAAGGTGCCAGAGGGTGGGAGCACGCAGGCACCTGCGCAGAGGGCTGGGGCAGCGAGTCACGGGCGAGGTAGGCTGCCTGGGGTCAGGGGGGCCGGCACCCACACGCCGGGCTGTACGCACCTGCCCAGGGCTGGCCCACACTCAGTCTTTTTACCTTGTCTTGTGTGTGTTCTGGATATTTTGTGTACCTGGAATCACACAACTCATGGCCTATAGAAGTACCAGGAAGGACTGAGCCCAGGAATGAGAGCGTTTGCAGAAGGTTCCTGAGGAAGTGATCCTCAAGCTGCACAGAGAGGGCAGTGTCCAGGCCTGCCCAGCAGGGCTCGTTCCAGAGGCTGCTTGTTCCCCGTGCCCTGGGAAGTGGCTGAGGAATGGGAGACGAAGAGTGACTAGGAGGCGGTCAGCCTCGTGGTCAGCTCTGGGGCACCTGGCCATCGGCAGGGCGGGAAACGGGAGCGGCATTCACAGATGTTCTGGCTGGAAGACCAGCCTGCTCTCCAGATGACGTGGGGGGCCGGTTAGACCAGGCCTGGAAGGGGCGCACTCTGCTGGCCTAACCCCTGGTCTTCCCAGCCGCTTCTGGCGCCATCTCCACCCAGAGCTGGAGCAGCAGAGTGGCTCTGAGGACAGCCGGGGAGAGTTACAGCTCGCTGGCGAGAGGTAGAGGCAGGCGGGTGACAAGTGCGCCCGCCCTGACCGGCCAAGTGCGCAGGGGCGGCCACATCTGTGGGTAAACAGTGTCTCTTCCTGAATACCTGGAAGCAACATACCAAACCCCTTAGATTTACAAAATGAAAGCCAGCAGAAACATTTTTGCATTCTGACATAAAGGAACTGCTAATGTATCTGTGCATTCTTCTACAGATTAATAGGACAATCTAATTTGGCCCCATATAAACTTGCTCAGTTGTAAACAAACAAGCCATCCAGAGACCAGATCAAACACTGAGCTGTCAACTGGCTGGAGGAGAGAATGAGGCCAGGGAACATGGGCGCCTGCAGATGCTGGACAAAAAGGAGGTCTCTCTACATCTCTGCTGGGCGTGAGTTCCATTCCACAGGCGTCACCCACTCGGAGGGTTCAAGGCCGTGGCTGTGAGACACTCGCAGAATTGTACAGCCCTCACCACGGGCTGACTTTCGAGAGTTTCTTCACTCCAAAAGAAACCCGTCCCCGACAGCAGTTGGTCCCAGCTCCCCACTGTGCACCCGCATGTTGGCCCTGGCACCTGCAGTCTGGCCTCTGTCTCTACAGACCTGCCTACTCTAGGCCCTTCACCTCATGGGCTGATACAGCGTGCCACCCCAGATAGGGTTTGTGTGAGTGTGTGATTTTAACAGCAATGTATCTGTAACGAGAATTTTACTCCACCACTTAAACTGCTCTCCTCACAAGAAGCAACCCAGAAGGCCCCCGGGAAGCTGCCAAGATGCTGAACAAGAGGCTCTTCGGAGCCTCTGTCTCTGCTGTGGTCCAGCTTCTCAGTCCCCGTGCTGCTTGGCCAGAGCCTTGTCCACTGCGTCTGCATAGACGGCCACAGGGGCATCCCAGTCGCCGCCCACCGAGGGGCTGGAATCTCACTTCCCACCCCCAGATCAGTGCTACGCATTGACACCTGCTGAGTATTTTCTAGAGGTTGGCATTCCACGCACACACTCACACACACCAGGTTTAGGGCGTGGCTTCCACCCACATGACCTGCAGCTGTTAGGGACTGCCTGTTAGACTGGCTATGCTATGTTACCACAGAGACACTCTGTCTCTTTTATTGCCTTGATTTTATTTTTCAAAAACAGCCTTCTCGGCACCAGCAGTTAGCGTAATGGCTATGTCGCTGGACTCCCACGTAGTCGACCGTGGTTCGCGTCCCGGACCCAGTGGCTTAAAACTCACGCCAGGCGCGTGTGCGTGCGTGCCCAAGATCCCGAGAGGAGAATGGAGGAGAAGGGATTGTGGCGTGACCATCCCCCCTGGGGGTTGATTTCTTGCTTTCTGTCTGTCTGTCTGTCTGACAAGTGCACGCACCCTATAGCAAAAACCTCTCCAAAACAAAAACAAAACGGCCTTCTCATTTAAAAAAATTTAATTTCATTTTTTGTCATTGTTTTTTTTTTAATTTTTGGAGGGTTACTTTTTCATATTTTAATTTCTTTTATACATTCACTTAGCTTGCAAAGTGAATATTCCAACATTGTACATTTTTAAAATTTGCTATAGGGAACATGTACTCACCAGAGAGAGAGAGAGGGAGAGAGTAAGTGAGAGAGCAAGCTGCCAAGTCCAGGTCTCAAACTATGGTCAGCCACATGGGAGTTCAGTGCCTTCACCACCACGCCCCCTGCTGACCCCTTACTACATGGATTTTAAAGTCTGAGAAATTTTAACCAATCTTGGAGAAAATTCAAGAAAATAGCTTGTTTCTGACTAGCTTAAACTTGCACTTGCTATTAGTTTTCATTAGCAATCCTTATTTTGTGTGTTTTGGTCATCATTTTCTTCTTTGTTATATTATCACTAATTACATAAGCTATTTGATATATTCTCTTTTCTCACAGTAGAAATTAAGATCAGAAATGTCCTTTGTAGGAAGTTTATCTGGGCTCAGCAAGTGGTGTGGTGGTTAAGGCACTGAACTCCCACATGGCTGACCGCTTCTCCTGAGGCTCTCTCCTTGACTTGCAGATGACTGTCTTTTTGCTGTGTCCTCACATGATCTGTTCTCTGTGTATACATCCCTGGTGTCTCCTTTGTGTAGTCCTATAGCAAATTTTAAAATAATAATGATGATAAATAAAATTAAATAATTCTTTTTTTTTAAAAAAAGAAGG
The DNA here is from genome assembly GCF_000334495.1 of Tupaia belangeri chinensis. Classification (NCBI taxonomy): domain Eukaryota; kingdom Metazoa; phylum Chordata; class Mammalia; order Scandentia; family Tupaiidae; genus Tupaia; species Tupaia belangeri. The sequence continues at coordinate 1,138,444 of NW_006159641.1, forward strand.
TTATCAGTGGTCAGTTTATTAGCTACATGAAAACGGTGTGACCACAAGAACTAATTTCCTTGTTGACAAGTTTACTCTGCATACCCTGCAGTTCTGGCTCCACACCAATCAAATCTGTGTCCACCCTCGGGTGTACAGAATGCATACGGTTTCTCATTCATCCAATCAGGAAACGTTTTTAAATAACTGATTTAACATGTCTCACTGGAGACATTCCGAAGTCTGTCGAACCCAAACTGCCCCGGTACTGGACAGGCCGATGCAGTGACTGCACAGAGGCGGGTCTGAGACAAAACGGGGGCTGCGCCCACGCTGCCCCGTCATCCCTGTCCTTGCCCCTCTGTGGGGCAGTGACGCGGAGCCCGCGGGAGCCCGAGCCCAGGTGCCTCCGCCCCCACTGCCTCCTGAGCATGCATCTCAGGGCCACCTGGTGGGAGCACTTCCTGCTCTTTGGGTAGTTACAAATCACACGCTTTGCATCAGGCAAGATGCTCAAGATACTGCCCCTATCATTTCACTTATTTCTCATAAGGGCTTGGTGGGCAGGTGCGACTATCCCCATACACAAGGGGGCGCCAGGTTTAAGGAAGCCCCTAGCCGGTTGGGCACAGCCGGGGGTCAGGGCCGTGGGGACTCCAGGTCTGAAGCCCCTGCTCTTGCTCACGTCTTCGCTGCTCCCAGAGGGCGCTGAAACTCCAACACGGGCCCTCACAGTGGTGAGCTGCCAGCGCCGCACCTCTCCCGGTGGCCTGCCGCTGCCCGCTTCCCGTTTAACCGGCGCACAGAGGTGTTGTCCGAACTGGCTGGCCTGAACCCGCACCCCTGCCTGCTGCCCACCCACTGGCTGGCCTGTACCAGCACCCCCACCCTGCCCTGGCCACAGCAGCACCCTGGCTGGGCGACACCCCAGCACGGTTGTCCTCCATGCCCGGTGTGGAGGACCACAGTGATCACCAGGCCAGAGTGGAGCCGGCAGCACACGTGGGCTGCAGCCTGAGGGGCTCTCCTGACCCCAGCTAGAGTCTGTGGGAGTCTGCGGAGAGCAGGCCCTGGGGAGCCCTAGACAGGGTGGCTCTCCAGCCGGTCTGTGAGAGCGCGTGTGTTCTCAGAGAGCACAGCCTCAGACAGGACACCTGCTCTCCCCAGTGGCTTTCAGTGCAGCCCAGGGTGCAGAGGAGCTCTAGGTCATGCATGGGTGCAGGTGGAGGAAGCCTTCCCACTCTCCTGGAGACAGGTGCCACTCACAGGCCCTCAAAGCCCCATCACGCAGTACGGATGGAAATGCTCCAGCTGGCCTACGATTTGATGCGGCCACACTGTTCTGCATTAAGAGGATGCTGTTGTTAAGGTGGCTGGGTCCCACATAGCCAACCACATGGTGGCTTGAAAAACATGCCAGACACGTGCGTATTTTGGTGTTCTTTTTTAGTGGTTGATAGGTTCAACAATTTGTTAAAATTATTTTTAATTTTGAAACAGAAAATTTTCTCCCTTCCCGACCCCTTTACAATTGGAAAATATTTGTGAGCATTCTTATTTTGTGGCAGAATGGTTATTTACAAAAGTTCAATAATACAATAGTATCTGTCACCTTGTATCAGAAATTGAATTCTTAAGGGGCTTTGTGCAAATAACAGACCAGATTGAGATTAACCAATTTTTTTTTTTTTTTTTTTTGCAAATTAGTTAGTTTATACCTTTCTTTAGTAAAAGGGGGAATGGAGAGAGAAAATGTTTCAGAAGCAAATTACAGAGCAGTTGTCACTAGAGTCTAGCTTTGTCCATATTTTTAGTTTAAGATCTTTTGTGAATCAATGAAATGTGGAAAAAATAGTATGGAAGGGAGCAATGGGGAAGGGGAAAGAAAAAAAAAAAGTAAAAGTATGCTTAACTGACAAAAAATGAGAAACTATTTGCTGATGATAATGCATATAGTAATGTGCTTGTCTTGACTGACATGCACGGTGTTTGTGCTGAATAAAGAAATGTACACTGTAAAGACGTGATTACATGTAAATAAATGAAAATAAATTAAAAAAAGAAATATATATGTAAACAGGGACCAGCAGATGGCGTAGTGGTTATATCGCTGGACTCCCATGTAGTCTACCACAGTTTGAATCCCAGACCTGGCAGCTTAAAACTCACGCCAGGTGCGTGTGCATGCATGCCCAAGATCCCGAGAGAAGAATGAGTTAAGGTGCGGCCTTCCCCCGGGGTGATTTCTTGCTTTCTGTCTCTCTGTCTGTCCAGTGAGTGCATGTGCCCTTTAGCAAAAATCTCTCAAAAAAAAAAAAAAAAGAAAGAAACAGAAAGGGCTAACTTCTGTGCTTCTTTCTTGTTCGTGGGGTGTGATGTGCCAGCAACAAGCCCGCGTGATGAAGGCTGGCACTGCTGGGTGGTGTAGGGTCACGCCTGCCCTCTGCTTGGCGGAAGGAGGACCGAATTGTGCCAGCATGGCCCTGCCTGTGTCCGGCGGGAGGCAGGCGGTGCGGTGTGCACTGCCCCGCAGCCCTGACCTCGCCACGCACACCTGCCCGCCCATGCGCAGCACAGCCACACAGCTCCAGATCTGAGACAGCTGAGGACACCCTTGGGACCTGTGGCCCTCCGTCCATCACAGCCTGACACAAGCCATGTTCTTTTTCTTTCTTTCTTTCTTTTTTTTTCTTTTTTTTGGAGAGGTTTTTCGCTATAGGGCGTGTGCGCTCGCCAGACAGACAGAGACATAGAGACAGAAAGCGAGAAATCACTCCCCCTCCCTTCTCCTCCATTCTCCTCTCGGGATCCTGGGCACGCACGCACACGCACCCAGCGTGAGTTTTAAGCCACCGGGTCTGGGACACGAACCGCGGTCGACTACATGGGAGTCCAGTGACATAGCCATTACGCTAACTGCTGGTTCCCTCTTTCTTTCTTTCTTTTTTTTTTTTTTCTAAAGTGGTTTTTGCTATAGGGCATGTGCACTCGCCAGACAGACAGAGACAGACAGAGAGACAGAAAGCGAGAACTCCTCCTCCAGTGGGGATGG
>NW_006159641.1:1141608-1141924 GCF_000334495.1 Tupaia belangeri chinensis
ATTGCCCTACCTGCGGGTCCGGACAAGCCATGTTCTCATACGTGACGTTTTCATGAACCCGCCTTCCCCATAAGCAGGACAGTCATTTGTGTAATTCAAGAACATCACAGCAAGTGCAGCGGAACTGTTGTGTGGCACCTTGTGCCTGTTGAACCAGGAAGAAAGGGGTACCGCTGGGCACGGGCGGGGCAGCCGGCCAGGGGAACACATGTACACAGGGCACAGCGGCTGCAGAGCCGCTCGGCATCCTTTCAGTAAGCAGGTGCAAATGACACCTAATAAAGCCATTGCCCATAACTGCCGCTCCTCCGAGCTG
>NW_006159641.1:1142673-1144250 GCF_000334495.1 Tupaia belangeri chinensis
TAAGCCACCAGGTCTGGGACGCGAACTGTGGTCGACTACATGGGAGTCCAGCGACATAGCCATTACACTAACTGCTGGTCCCGACAAGCCATGTTCTCATACGTGACGTTTTCATGAACCCGCCTTCCCCATAAGCAGGACAGTCATTTGTGTAATTCAAGAACATCACAGCAAGTGCAGCGGAACTGTTGTGTGGCACCTTGTGCCTGTTGAACCAGGAAGAAAGGGGTACCGCTGGGCACGGGCGGGGCAGCCGGCCAGGGGAACACATGTACACAGGGCACAGCGGCTGCAGAGCCGCTCGGCATCCTTTCAGTAAGCAGGTGCAAATGACACCTAATAAAGCCATTGCCCATAACTGCCGCTCCTCTGAGCTGGGCAAGGCTCTGACCAAGAAGGCGATGCCAGCAGGGCCTATAGGCTACGCTGGGAGCGCCGTGTGACTGCCCGAAGTCCCGGTGTGTCTCTGAAGATCCATGGCACAGAGGTGAGATCTGAGGTCGTGCTGATCCAGAGGTCCAACTGGTAGGGTGGGGAGCAGACATCCAGAGGGCTGTAAGTCCTGGCAGACGCTCCATGGCATGCCACCCTGAGGCAATCAGAAAAGTTCCCCCTTCACGTGGTAACTGCTCGAGAAATGGAAGACACAGAAGCACGCGTGGACGGCCCACTGCAGGGCACTATGGGTAGACAGGCCTCATGCTGCGGCACAGGGGCCTTCATTCCAATGATTTTGTTGGCATATCCCGTCCCAGCCTGGTCAGCTCTGAGCTAAGGGGTGCCGGAGCAGGACAGGAGCGAGCAGGATGGGTGGGCACACAGCACGGCCAGGGCCCTCTAGGGTGCCCTCGGGGATGGGCCCAGCCTAAAAGCCTGGAGGAGACCAGCCTCCTGGCAGGAACCAGTCCTGCCTGGGACTTGCGTCCAGCTATGAGCCGTCGCAGTGTGTTGGCTTGCCGTGGCTCCCAGTGCTCTCTGCTTCTGTCCTGAAGACACCTAGGACCTGTGGTCGCCTCTTCTGCTCATTTTTGCTTGGGGGGTCTGGGACGTGGAAACTGGTGGGCAAGGCCACCTGGCCTGGTGTGTGGCAAGAAGACCTGGAGCGGCCGGGCCAGCCGTGAGCTGGCGCTCTGCAGTACTGCGGGGTGTGGGTCTGGCCGTGGCCTCGCTCCTCTCGGTTTTCTCAACGGTTTCAAACACTCTGAAGAAGGGCTTCACCCCCCAAGTTGGACAATTGGCGAAAGTCTGTCATGGACTTCGGAGCTGAGAAGACACCAGCATCTCCATCCCCTCAGGCCTCTGCTCAGAGTCCGTGGGAGACTGCAGCCTGGGTCTGCGTGTCTCGGGAGAGAGGGCGCTGCATCGTCACAGCCCGCTGGGACAGTGGTCAGCCTCAGGCAACACTCTGCAGCTCAAGAGCTGAGCTGCCTTCTCTGGTCTCCTTGTGGAGGCAGAGCTCAGCCTCCCTCGTGCCAGGCCCTGCCCTGCCCACCTGCCAGCTCTGAAACCGGGTCACATCAGCAGGCTGGGTCCGCCCAGTACTGCGAGGGTCCCGGGGCCAGAGCGGCTGGGGGGTG
>NW_006159641.1:1144315-1154044 GCF_000334495.1 Tupaia belangeri chinensis
GGGTGCGCCGAGTACTGCGAGGTTCCCGGGGTCAGAGCGGCTGGGTGCTGCATCACAGCCTCTGCTCCCTCCAAGCAAGACATGGGCCCAGTCAGGGTTGGGCTGTGGGCCCCGTGCCAGCTCCCTGCCGGCCTGGCTATGGGAGCAGGGGCTGTCCAGGCAGGTCAGCCCGCAGCGTTTCCTTCCCTCCTCACCTGGGGACCCTCTGCTCATCGCTGAGACATAGTCACGAGCTGGGCAGATCACCCCTGGAGGTGGCCTCGCCATGTCCCAGCTGTGCAGCCATCACTGAACCTCCATGCCCTACTGCCTCAGGGGCAACCTGCGTCCTCTCACTGTCGCCCCACACCCTGGGCAGCCAGCCCTGCTCTCCAGCTGTGGAGGGTCCTGTCCTGGACATGCCCCACACAGGTCCTAGGACCGGCAGCCTGAGGGGCGGTGGCCCTCGCCAGCCCGAGCTGCAGTGTTCCCGAAGCTGTTCCACCACAGGGCACGCCCCAGGCAGCTGATTCTTCATCAGCCATGGTTCACCTTTAGCTGCTATGAACAGCAAAACTTCCAGGGCCAGAGCTGGGTGTGCTTCAGGCTTCGGAGTCCGCCCTAAGGCAGTCCCTGGTCACTGGGTGACGTCCACGTTCTGAAGACGACCGGCCATTCTCACGGCGGCTGCTCCACTCTGCTGGGCTCTCTTACCAGTACGGCAGACACCTGGCACGTTGGAATCTTAGATGTGGGACCTGGCAGCGCTTCCGTACTTCCCCACAACTGCTCTGCCTGGTTCACATGGCGTCCGTGCTCTGGGCCTTTGCATTCTCTGTGTGGAGCAGTGGTCGGGCCACTGGTGTTCTGACTACAGCACAGAACACGTGGGCATGGGGGTGGGTGTGCAACCACTGCAGGACACTGTTCCAGTGGTTCTTATGGGTGTGAGCAGGGGCTCCGGGGGGGTGGGGGGCAGACTGAGGTGGATGCCACCCTCTGGGGGCCCGAGGCTGGGTGCCCTCTGTGCACCTTCGAGTGGTGACAGCTGGTGAGCCAGTGCCATGTCCACAGGTCTCCAGTGTGCCGTGTGTACATCGTGGTAGCTCACGGCTGCCCTATAGGTGACAGGAGCTCAAAATGCGACTTGTCTGGGTGCCCAGGGAGGCTGCTCGCCTGACGCTCTCCGCCGAGGGTGTGCAGCCCACGCGTGCCATCTTGAAGTCAGAGGTGGGACGAGGTCCGGCTGCAGGTGTGAGGCAAACGGTACATTGGCCTCCGCCACACCCACAGACGCCACTCCAACAAGAACGCAGTGCTCATTTAAAAGGAAGAGAATGGGGAGCAAAGGACAAACAGCAGCGACACTTCTGAGGGTGAAGCAGACAGGTGCACGGAGCTGACTTCCTGGCTTGAGAAAGCTAAAGCTCCAGCCAGCAGTGAGGACAGCCCAGAAGTGAGCGGTCTACACCACAGACCCTGAGCTGAAGTTAGCAAACCCTTGGGAGTGTGGGTGATGATGAAGCCCAACAGTGGATTCCTTGAGCCTATTTTTGATAAAAACCAGACCAGCAGCTCCACTCCAGGCCCCGGATGGTCAGTGTTTGGGGCCATGCGCAGAGGCAGGTGTGGAGGCCACACGGGACCGGGGGCCACATGGGACCAAGTGAGTGCTCCCGTCTGAATGCTGGCCAGGCTCTCCTCACTGGACACGGAGCAGGCAGGGCCTGGATTGCTCGCCCTGAAGACCCTGACCCGGAGGTCTACGAAGACAATGCAGTCTCGCTGCTCCATCCTGAGCTCATGGTCTGTAGAAAAGCCCAGGCACCTGCTCGCAGCCTCCACGCGGCCTTCCCGAGCTTCCTGCTCCCAGGACAAGCAGATAGCAAAGGAGGGCAGGCCCAAGGGACCCTCTGTCATGCAAGACAGGCGTCATGGCGAGCAGATCTGCCAGGGTGGCTCTGGGAAAACAGGCTGTTGGGAGAAATGGGAACTGTAGAAATGAAAGCATTAGCGGCCTCGAGGTACTGGAGAGAAACTCGGGCAGGAAGTGAAGATGGGAGTCCGATGAAAGGGAAAGAAACGAAATGTGCTTTGAAAATAAGAAATCTGTTAGGAAGTTCAATCTCTCTGGGGTGCCAGAGCCAGTGATGTGGGACAGAGGGGCTGTCAGGGGTGGGGACACGTACTCCGGAAAAATGATCACAGATCTCAGAGCGTTTCGCCCCGAGACAAACTTGCGCTGTAACTCTGTTTTCCCACGTGCTTTCTGGAGCCCCTCATCTGTGAAACATGGCTGGTCAAACGTCCATGCCCGTTAGGGCTGGGCCGCAGGCCCGCTCAGTACTCTCTTCACTTGTGTACATGTTTGAACACATTATTTATGAACTTCTCATAATCAAAGAGTATTTAAAAGACATGGCTGCAAAACTAAAAACTGCAATAGAAGTTTCCAAAGTTAATTACTCTGAAGATAGAATCAAACCAGCAAGCAAGCAAAGAGATGGAAACAGAATAGAAAATTAGATAACCAGGGCCAGCAGGTGGCGTGGTGGTTAAGGACGCTGGACTCTGCTGGCTGACTGCGGTTCAAATCCTGGACCTCGTGACTTTCTCACTTTCCCTCTCTCTCTTTCTTGCTCTTGCTCTCACTCTGTACTTCTCTGGTCAAATAAATAAATAAAGTGAAATAAAATAATTATTTAAAAAAGAAGAAAATTAGCCAATCTGAGGTTCAACATACAAATAATAGGGGTTCAGGGGAACAGAAGTGGATGAAAGGTGCTCTAGCAACCAGAATGTCATCAGAGAAACAGAACGGTGGTCACACAGAGGGTGGCGTGTGCCGGGAGGCATAGATGCCATTGTCGTGAGGGCCCGAGCAGTCTGTGCCCTGCACTACATCGGCCCGAGGAAGGGCAAGAGTGGACAGGCCAAGACGAGCTGACCCCTCAGAGGTGACCCTGCAGCACAGGTAGATCCGTGTCTGTTCCCACCACCTCTGCCTCAACACCTGGGCACTGCCACCACGGACCCGTGACACGCTGGAGAAGACTGGGTAAAAAGTGCCCCTGGGCAGGGCCAGCATGTGCGACAGCCACAGAGCGTGAGATCAGGGCTCCTCCCCGCCACCTCCTCAGTCCTTCTCAGAAGGACTGTGTGGCCAAGGCTAAGCCAGAACCACACGGAGCAGGGACTCTGTGCAAGCCAGTCCCCATGGAACCAAGCTGGGCACATGAGAAGTCAGCAAGCCACCCACCAGCCAGGCACGAACGCCAGGCCCCTTGGCAGTGCCGTAAGCTCCACGGCACGGCAGTAGCACCGTGCGCCTGACCCTGTGCAACCAGACGACTCAGTGCTTCTTGAAAGAGGCTACGCAGCCTGTGGTCCATCCTCGGGGAGAGTGACTTGAGTCGGCCCTGGAGAGCCTGGAGCGCCAGTGCCAGCTCAGCCCGTGCTCCCGCCCCGCAGGAACTGCGGCCCTCCGGAGTCTGACCTCCCACTGTGCTCTCAGCAGGTGCTGGTGCTCATGGTGCCTCCTGGCTGGGGTGAGCCGAACCTGTGTTCCAGAAGGTGTATACATCCATATTCACAAGAGCTATGTCATGGACCAGCCTAAGTGCCCAACGGATGACTGGGCGGGGACAGCACGGTGCGTGTACATGAGGAATATGACTCGCACACAAGAACGACAGAATGCTGTCGTTAGACAGAGTGGATGAGCACAGCGACAGCATGCGCGATAAGTCAGACGAGAAGGTGCTGTCGCATGTCCCTGCTTCACTCAGCAGTGCCTGCACCCTGTGGCAGAAACCGAAGGCCCAAGGCTCGGTAGCAAGGAGGCTAACAGTGGTGGTATGCTTTCTTTTTGGAATTCTCCAGAACTGTTTCACATCACTATGGAAAACATCCTGTACAAGAGCTTGACATACACGAGTGATTGCATTCTTTTTAAAAATATATATTTTTATTATTACTATTTTTAAAATTTGACCAGAGAGAGAGAGAGAGAGAGAGAAGTGGGAAAACAAGCAACTAGGTCCAGGACCCAAAGCATGGTCTGCCATGAGGGAGTCCAACGTCTTATTCACATGAAAATTTTGAGTTTATGAAGACTCTTATAAAAAATCCGCACAATCACCGCAGATAGTCATTGCAGAACCCTCACTCCTTCGACTGTTCCCCGATCTCCAGCTCACTTTTGGCAGCACCAGCATTGGCTTTTGCAGCCCCTGACTGTCTTCATCCTGCTCTTGCATTCCTTTTTCTGTTGTTTTCTTGATGCCTTTTCTTCTCATGCAGGCCATGTCTTGCAAGTCCATGTTTGGGTTCATTTTCTTGCATAATCCAGGAATCATAAATCATGCCAAAGCCAGTTATCCTGCCACCACCAAAATGGGTTCTGAACCTAAACCCAGAGCCGATGTCTGGTGTGATCTTGTACATCTTTGCTACTGTCTTACGTACTGTTGCCTTCCCGGGGATAAAGGACTTCAACGACCATTTGTTTCCTCTGAAGTAGTGGTTGGTCATGAACTTCCTGGTTCGGATAGCTACTGTGTCATTCATGATGGTGGATATCTTCAAGCAGCCAGGGGGGAAAAGAGCTAGGGAGTCCAATGTCTTTACCACCACGCTACCTGCCAATCCCAAAGACCGACTCCATTCTAAGATGGATGTGAGTAGATTCACCTGCCTGACCCGGTAGACAAAATGAAACTTCAGCAAAAGAATGTACTTTGTTGCGGGATCTCCTAGAGACTCCCTGCCCTTACTGAGCCTGTGCCTGGGAAGAGACTCTAGAGTACAGAGGCCTGGATGACCACACAGCTGTGACACAGAATACCATACTGAGTCTAGGTCCCAACCGGCCACCCAAACACATCGAGAAAGTTTGCTTCGATTTATTCATTTCTTAGCAACCCTTTGACACTCCAAGGCAAGCTATTAATTACATTTTCTTTCCCATTCTGATAGGCCGGCTGAAGCATCCATGGCTCTTGCATTGAGCAAAGAAGTAATGGAACGGCTTGTTTACAGGAAATGACATGCCCTGGGGCTGGCGGTCTTTAAGCCCTTCAGCCCCATCCCAAGCAGCAGAAGTTCTCAGGCTTCACAGGACACGACCAAAGTTTCACAGGAAATGCAAATGCCAAGTGCAAATTCCCAATGTCATCTTCCTCCCCTTGAACAGAAATAGACTTAAAAGAGGAAGATCAACTGCCCTCTAGATTAATGATGACTTCATTGGTAATTAATGACTTCATTGGTAATTAATTCTCAAGCTGTGTGTCTGGGACTCAAACCACTCAGCTGACCACATGGGATCCAGTAGAACTAACCATTAGGCCACTGAAATCCAGAGGCTGGCATGACAATCTCATCTTTTATTGATATACTCCATCTGTTTATATGTAAAACACGCACGCTGACATTTAAACGTACCTTTACCGTCTTATCATTTGGAATTTCCTTCACCTGGTCTTCGTTCTTTTATTTTTAATTTCTTTCATGGCTCCCTTTGCATGGATAAAGTATTTTTTGTTCCATCATCTCCATTAGCACTATGTTGGCAACTGCTCTAGGGTGATGCTGCGCAGCAGAATTCTGACTATAATCGAAAGGCTCCATAACGCTACTCCCCCCACCTTTGTTTTAAATTGCCAGCCGGTGCAGGCACTTGCCAGGGAGACAGAGACAGATACGGGGCAGAGCAGGGGCAGGGGCAGGGGCAGGGTGCGCTCATCCGGTGCGTACCTGCTGCAAGCCCTCTCCTTTGTCTCCACCCTCCTGGAGTTCGGGACACAGAGATGCCTGCGCCTAGTGCTGCTCAAGCTTCCAGGCTGGGAGGCAAACCACTGTCTGCCATATGAGATTGGACTCCCTCAGCCCGTTGTCTGTGGGCTGTGACAGGCTTGCACACTTTCTCCGACAGTACGTATTTCAGGCCTTCCGGGTGCTCTGACCCCAGGAATCCCCTTCTGCACAGCTAGGAAACAGCCACAGGAGCATGAAGACAAGCTGTGTCCCAAAGATGCATTTACGAGCCAAGGGGTGGGCAGATCGCTCGGCCAGTCTTCCCGCCCTGCTCCACAGTCCCCGTGCCGTGGTGACCCAGCTCTGGCTAGGAGATTCCAGAACGAGTTCCCCATCTAACTCGTTGGCCTGGTGGTAAAGGCAGCTGCCCTGGCTGCTCGTCCCAGGCAATCTGGGAGGCCTCTGGCGCTGACCCCAGCTACCCTCCCCAAGGGCGCACTGCAGGCACATCTCTCTCCAGCTAAGATCCAGCTGACCCAACGCTGTACCTGCATCACGGCAAATTCTAACATTTCGCTGTGGCCTGAGAACGATGGGCACTTCCCACACGTATTCCCATAAACTACTGGCACCAACCAGAGGGCAGACCCTGGCCTTGGCCACTGTGGGATTCTCCACATCCGCCACACGGACCTTTGCATGCTATCTCTATGCAAAATTGAGTAGCACAGGAACTGGCAGGAGAGGTCACAATCGGGCAAGATAGCCAGCGCTATCCACCCAGGGTGGACAGGCAGTGAGGGACTTTCAGAGAGGGGTGGAGTAGCCGTGGGCGTAGAGCTGTCGATGTCACACCATGTCAGGGGAGGGGCCGTTACAAGCAGCTGGTGTCGGCAGTGTCGGGGTTGAGTGAGGCCGAGGGGCTGGCATCAGTGTCAGCTGAGTGGGGCTGCTGGGAGTGAGTGTCAGTGGTCGTGCGGGTGAGGAGTTGGAGTTAGTGGTGTCAGCTAAGTGAGAGGAGCTGGTATTAGTGTCAGGTGTGAAGTGGCAGCGTAGCTATTAACAATCTGTGTAAAGAGGGGAAGCAACTTAGTGCCAGTTGCTCAGTGAGGGTGAGGAGCTGGTGTTGTCAGTTGTTCCGGCCCAGTAGATGGCGTAATGGTGACGGCGCTGGACTCCCACAGTCAACTGTGGTTTGCGTCCTGTACTTGGCGGCCTAAAACTCACGTCCGATGTGTGTGTGTGCACACCCAAATCCCAGGAGAAGAACTAAGTGACTGTGGCGTGGCATCCCCCTGGGGGTGACTTCTCACTTTCTGTCTGTCTGTCTGGCCAGTGCACTGGCCATGTAATAAAACTCTCTCTAAACAAAAAGTGTCAGAGGTTCAGTAACTGTGAAGAGCTGAGTAAGGCAAGAATAGTGCTGAGTGTCAGGTGTGAGGGCAAGGAAGTGGCAGCAGTGTCAGGGTGAGGGAGGCTTGGTGACAGTGCTAACGTCAGTGTGAGAGGGGAGGCACTGGTGTGAGCAGTGTCAGTGTTGGAGACGGAGCAGGCAGGATCGGTGTAGAGCTGAGTGAGGGTGCCTGGAGTGAGCAGAATGAACTGTTGAATAGCAGCTGACATCAGTGTCAGGTGCTGAGTGAGGGGAGGAGAGAGGTGAGCGTCTGATGCTGAGTTTGGAGCTGGCAATATCAGTGTGAGTTGTTCAGTGAAAGGGTTGGAACTGTCAGTTCCTGAGGAGGGGAGGAGATGGCTTCTGGCTGGCGCTGAGAGAGGGTGAAAAGCTGGAGTTCACAGTGAGTTTGAGGCAGAGGAAGATTGAGTCTCGTTGACTTAACAACCAAAGGTCACTGGTGGACAGTGAGCCCTCATCTGATCACAGCATCCCTGCAAACCTAAACCCCTAAGAGCACATCCCTGAAGTGGTTATCTCTTCAAGCAGCATATAAGCAGCTAAGAAGCAACCTGGTAATCAGAGAGCGGGAGAAAAGGACTGAGGATGTGCATGTGTGTGTTTTGGAGAGGCTTTTTTTTTTTTGGAGAGGTTTTTGCTATAGGATGTGTGTGCTCACCAGAAAGACAGAAAGCGAGAAATCACCCCCCCAGGGGGGGATGGACACACCGCAATCCCTTCTCCTCTATTCTCCTCTCGGGATCTGGGGCACGCACGCACACGCGCCCGGCATGAGTTTAAGCCACCGGGTCCGGGACTCGAACAGCGGTCGACTACATGGGAGTCCAGCGACATAGCCATTACGCTAACTGCTGGTCCCTGTTTTGGAGAGGTTTTTGCTATAGGGTACGTGCACTCGCCAGAAAGACAGAGACAGACAGAAAGACAAAGCAATGAATCACCCCCCCAGGGGGGGATGGACACACCGCAATCCCTTCTCCTCCATTATCCTTTTGGGATATCTCAGGCACACCAGCACACGTGCCCTGCGTGAGGTTTTTTTTTTGGAGAGGTTTTTGCTATATGGTGCGCATGCTCGCCAGACAGAGAGAGACAGAGAGACAGAAAGCGAGAAATCACCACCCCCACCCCCCCCCCACGCCGCAATCCCTTCTCCTCCATTCTCCTCTTGGGATCTTGGGCACACACGCACACGCGCCCAGCATGAGTTTAAGCCACCGGGTCCGGGACTCGAACCGTGGTCGACTACATGGGAGTCCAGAGACATAGCCATTACACTAACTGCTGGTCCCCATCCCTGCATGAGTTTAAGCCACCAGGTCTGGGACTCGCACTGTGGGCAACTACATGGGAGTCCAGCAACATAGGCATTACGCCAACTGCTGGTCCAGAGGATGTGTTTTTAAAACACGAACAAGCTTTTAAAATTTACTTACATTTTGCTGGGAACCAGCAGTTAGCGTAATGGCTATGTCGCTGGACTCCCACATAGTCGACCGCGGTTCGGTGAGCGCACGTGCCCTATAGCGAAAAAAAAAAAACTCTCAAACAAAATTTACTTACATTTTGCTATATAGCTCATGTGTACTTGCCAGAGAGACAGGGAGACAGCGTGACACCCGACACCCCCCACCCCCCGCAGATGGCCATGCTGCAATCCCTCCTCTTCCCCTTTCCTCCTGCGACTTGGGGCATGGAGGAACCTGTGTGTCCAGCTGGCCTGTCCAGGACTGGAACCACAGGGGGCACCTGGGCTCCAGCGGCCTTAACCACCATGCTGCCAGCTGGCCTTAAACAAGAATACGCTTTCAGGATGAAGTGCATACCCAGTGAAAATCCCCCAACCTAGTTCACTTTAGCACCGTGCTTTAAGCATGCCACAATGGTTATGAATGTAAGTCAGCAAATGGAACCCAGAAAGACCCAGCAGGTCTTACAAGCAGCAAAGCTCCAGACCAGAAACAGGTGAGAGCGGCTTTAGCTTGCGCGAGGTCGGGAAGGGCAGGTCTCATCTCAGGGGTCGGCCGAGACATGGCTCTGGACACACATCAACCAGGCAGCCTCGGCTTCTGACCAGTGCTGAGGGCTTCTCAGTGCTGAGGGCGGCTGGACGGCCCTGCAGCCCAGGATCAGACCCAGCTGCCAGCACGCCCGGTCCTCTCTACCGCGGACTGGCTGGGGACCTTGCTGGGCAGGAGGGGAGCAGCGAAGCGGGCGGCGAGGAGGGAAAGCGTTAGGGGCGGGGAGTCGTCGTCCAGTCAATGCGGCCCTGCAGACCTAACTTCTGGACCTCAGGGGCTGTATGCTAGGCCGTCTGGGAGATCGCCCAGGGGACATCCAGCATTCCACATCGATGACGTTACTAAGCACAACGGCGGGACAGACTAATAGATGGGTGAGCTCCTGGAAATCTTCGAAAGAAAACAAGAGTCAGCGAAGTGAGTAACAAACCAGGAGAGACGGCCGGCAGCTGGCAAGGATGGGGCGGGGAGCCTCGGCCCGAGGACGCGCAGGAACGGTCGGCGGGCTCCCGCTAGGGGCGGGTGGCAGGGCTCCGCGGAGCGTCGGTGGGTCTGCCC
>NW_006159641.1:1156976-1158195 GCF_000334495.1 Tupaia belangeri chinensis
GGCCCGGGGCGGTGGGGCCGAGCCGTGGGGCGAGCGCGCAGGCGGTGCTCTCCCGTCCCGTCCCAGACCGGCCGGGAGGACCCGAGCACCTCGGACGGTGTAGGCCGAGCTCGTGTCCCACTTGACCCTCCTGGTGCAAGAACTCCCACGCGTCCGGAGAGACGCGTGACAAAGCGGAGTTTGCTGCTCCTGGTTACCCACACCGTGTCGGGAGCTGAAGACAAATGTGAAGAGGCTTCACTCCGTTTCCGGTGGCTTCAGAGTCCGAGTTTCCAGGAGGTTTAGCCTTGCGGCTTAAGCCTGCCTGGTGGGGCGGCTCCCCTGCGCCCAGTGGTCCCTGGAAGGTGGTGGGTATGCGTGCCCCGGTGCCCCGGCACTGCGCCCTGCTGTGACGGCCAGACGGGGCTCGACAGCCGCGTCTCCCTCCCAGTGGGTGAGCCTCTGTGATCGCTTGGAGATTCTCAGAGGTGCCTTCCCGACGGGGACATCTGGAGGTAGGGCCCTGTCCCATCACAGTCTGCTTCATGGATTGTGCAGCTCTTGCATTTGGATCTTTGTTTTCCAGAGGGACTGCCGTTTGTCCTCAGTAGGGTTCCTCTCTGCCCTTAGCAGTTTCCCTATTAGATGTTAATAGAGCCACCCCTGCTTTTTGTATTAATATTTGCAGGGTGTTAGTTAGCAACCTACTTACCATGTTGAACTTGAAGTGACTTTCCAGTTGGGTCATGTCATATCTGCTTTGCCTATCTCTGTCTTTTTACTGGCATTTCGACCATTTACATTTAGGGTAATTGTTGATACATTACAACTTGACCGTGCCATTTTATTTCCTATTTCCTGTTTCTTCTGATTCTCTTACTTTCCTTACTTGACTCCTCTGGATTACTTAACCACTATTTTGATTATGCTACAGTGTTTTTTGAGTGTCAGTCTTTGTATAATTTTCATAGTGTTTGCTCTGAGTATTAAAATATGTACATGGGCTTTTGGTGTCTGTGTTTTACCACTTCGAGTAAACTGTGGACACCCTACCTTCATTTAGGTCTCCCATCCAGGCATCATGTCCTGAGGATCAGATGAGTGTTTTTGTTTCACTCATCAGAAATGATATGTAAGACTCATGGTAGGGATAGTCTATTGTATGTATCCAAATTTCATATTGTTCTATCTTCTTTCCTTGATGTTGCATAATTTTCTTTTCTTTTCTTTTTTTTTTTTT
>NW_006159641.1:1158727-1164374 GCF_000334495.1 Tupaia belangeri chinensis
TTTTTTTTTTTTTTTTTTACATGGCCGATCACTGTTTGAGTCCCAGACCTGGCAGCTTGCTTTCTCTCTCTCTCTCTCTCTTTCTCTCTCTCTCTCTCATTCACGCACTCACTCTGTCCCTCTCAGGTCAAATGTAAATAGATAAATAAATATTTTTCTCTTTTCTTTGCTTTCTGTTTCCAGAACTTCCTGTAACCCGTCTGTAATTTTTTTAGTTTTAGATTGTCTCTATTTCTCCTTTATTTCTGATGGATTGTTTCGTTGGGTATAGAGTCTTGATTACTGATTGTTTCTCAGCACTTAAAAAAATCTTGCGCCACTTTTTGCCTCAAGTGTTTCTGATTAGAAATCCATCGTCATTCAAATTGATGTCTTCTTGTAGATAATGTGTCAATTTCCCTAGCTTCTTCCAAGGTTTTACTTTGTCTTAATTTTAATGTGTGTATTTTAAATGGTCTCACTGTGTTGAGATCCTCTAGGGTAGTAGTGATCACAGGCATGTGCTCCCACGCCTGGCTTTTTCAGACAGGGTCTTGTGTTATTCAGCCAGCTTCTAGCTCATGAACTTCCTGCTCAGCCTCCTGAGTTGCTTGGACCAGAGTTTTCAGAGATGTGTCTTGTCATGGATTTCTTTGGATTTCTTGTGTTTGATATTCATTAGGTCTTTTATATATAGAAAGAGAGAGAAAGAGAGGGAGGAGATTTTTGTTATAGGATGTGTGTGCTCGCCAGAGAGACAGCAATAAATCACTTCCCCAGGGGGGGATGGCCATGCTTCAATCCCTTCTCCATTCTCTCAGGATCTTGGGCACTCATACATACATGCCTGGTGAGTTTTTTAAGCCTCCGACTCCAGGAATTGAACTGTGGTTGACTACTTGGGAGCCCAGTGATGTAACCATTACACCATCTGCTAATTCCATGATGTTCATTACGCCTCTTAAATCTTTTTTTTTTGAAGAGGTTTTTGCTATAGGGCGCATGTGCTTTCCAGAAAGACAGAGAGAAACAGAGAGACAGAAAGTAAGAAATTACCCCCCAAGTAGGATGGCCACACCGCAGTCCTTTCTCCAGCATCCTCTAGGGATCTTGGGCACACATGCACACGTACCTGGCTTGAATTTAAGCCATCAGCTCTGGGACTCGAACCACGGTCGACTACATGGGAGTCTGGTGACATAACCCTTGTGCCAACTGCTGGTCCCAAGCCTCTTAAATCTTTTGGTTTCTCTCCTTCCTCAAGTTTGTGGAGCTTTCTGCTATACTTCTGTTACTGTTCTTTGATTACCACTCTTTCTCTCTCCTCATGAATTTACACTAGCATGTAGGTTGGCGTTCAGGTTGGCGTTGCACAGTTACAACACTTTTTCTCCCAGTCTCTCCCCTGTGCTGCTCCTATTGTATAAGTTCTATTCACTGTCTTCAGGTTCCCTAATTTTGTTCTCTGTCATCTCTACTGTACTGTTGATCCCATTTAGTGAAATTTTAAAAAATAATTATCGAATTTAATTTTTTTATTATTAGTTTTCAATTTGACCAGGAAGAAAGAGAGAGAGCACAAGCAGGCCTCTAGGTCCAGGACTTGAACTAGGGTTAGCCACGTGGGGAGTCCAGCACCTTAGCCACCACACCACCTGCCAACCCTAAAATTTTACTTTTATTACTTTATTTTTCAGTTTTATAATTCGTTTCAAGATAATTTATAATTGATTGTTGGAGCATTTATGTCTGCTGGTTGATCATCTCAGCATGAGTGTCAGTCAATTGTTTTTTCTAATTCCAATTGTGAATATTCTGATTCTCGGTATGACATATGATGCCTGGTTTTATCCTGGCGTTCCGTAGATTATGTTAGAAGAATCTGGCTGTTTTCATTTACATTGAGCACACAGGTCCTCTCCTATGGTTGTGGGCTGTGGTCCCTTGGCAGTGTGATTTTCAGGGCCTCTGTGCTATGACCTTTGGTTTCCTGGTTTGACACTGCATTGCTGGTGCTCGAGCTTCCTTGTCTGCTGGCGCCACGTGAGGGGGAAGAAGGGCTGTTCCCAGGCTTGTGTCTCCTGGTAAGAGACAGAAGCGTCAACTCCATGAGGAGGAGAAGCTCCCTGACTGCGTGCAGGGCATGGCTTCCCTTTCCCTATGAGCCTTGGGCCAAGAGGAGTCTCAACACCACCGCACAGAGGCTCTCCTGCTTTCAGGTTCCCTAATTTTGTTCTCTGTCATCTCTACTGTACTGTTGATCCCATTTAGTGAAATTTTAAAAAATAATTATCGAATTTAATTTTTTTATTATTAGTTTTCAATTTGACCAGGAAGAAAGAGAGAGAGCACAAGCAGGCCTCTAGGTCCAGGACTTGAACTAGGGTTAGCCACGTGGGGAGTCCAGCACCTTAGCCACCACACCACCTGCCAACCCTAAAATTTTACTTTTATTACTTTATTTTTCAGTTTTATAATTCGTTTCAAGATAATTTATAATTGATTGTTGGAGCATTTATGTCTGCTGGTTGATCATCTCAGCATGAGTGTCAGTCAATTGTTTTTTCTAATTCCAATTGTGAATATTCTGATTCTCGGTATGACATATGATGCCTGGTTTTATCCTGGCGTTCCGTAGATTATGTTAGAAGAATCTGGCTGTTTTCATTTACATTGAGCACACAGGTCCTCTCCTATGGTTGTGGGCTGTGGTCCCTTGGCAGTGTGATTTTCAGGGCCTCTGTGCTATGACCTTTGGTTTCCTGGTTTGACACTGCATTGCTGGTGCTCGAGCTTCCTTGTCTGCTGGCGCCACGTGAGGGGGAAGAAGGGCTGTTCCCAGGCTTGTGTCTCCTGGTAAGAGACAGAAGCGTCAACTCCATGAGGAGGAGAAGCTCCCTGACTGCGTGCAGGGCATGGCTTCCCTTTCCCTATGAGCCTTGGGCCAAGAGGAGTCTCAACACCACCGCACAGAGGCTCTCCTGCTGGTGCTACCTGGTTGCTCCAGTGTCTTGGAGAGGAGTAAGGTCTCAGGACAGGCATGAAGAGGTTTCTCGGACCTGGCCTCTGGCCTCTTAGTGGTGAAGTGTCACTTGTCAGGACTGCCTGGCTGCCTCCTTGGTGAGAGGTGGGAGTCTCAGGCTGGTGGGCTTCCCGAGACGTCCTGGTCTGGCTTCTTGCTGTGGTGGCTTCCCCTTACTGGTGCCTTCCAGATATCCTGGGGTCCCTTGGCAGGAGAGGAGTCTGAAGCCCCTGCAGCAAGATGCGGTTTCCCCTGATAGGTGCTCAGGTCCCTGGGGATGGAGGACGGGTGTTCTTGGTTGAGGATCAGGAGCCCAGGCCTGGGTGACTTTTTCTTTGGGTGAGAGCATGTTCCCTCTGTCCTGGGTCTCATTGCTGCTCTCTTCCCTCCTTTCAGAGCTTGCCGTGATTGGCTCTTTTGATGGCTAGGGTTTATGGTGGATTTCCTGGAGAGGAGTGGGGAGAGAGGTGTTCTTGCCACTTGGTGCTGGAATTCCTGCTTCTTTGTTATGTTTTGAAGTTGACTTTGATCATCATGTGATCCTCTGGGGAAAGATTCTTTACACACACCAAGGTCTGAACACCTGCACCTCTTCTTCCTTCTGCAAAATACCTGCCAGTGTTACATCCCTCAGGACCCAGGACTGGGTGAGAGAGTAAATGGTACCCACGTCAGTATGTAATTGTCTCGTAATGTTCCGTAGAAATTTTACACGTTTAGAAGTATGTATAAATATTTGCCGTACAATTAGAACCATGTATCAAACTGTTAGAGTTTTTACTTTATCACTCACACAATTACAAACAAGAGGAGGAAAGCCTATTAGTCCATATTCTTTTGCTCTTCCTGTTGTTTTCTTATTTTCTGATGTTCCAAGATTCCTTATTTATATTGTTTCAAGAATTACCTGGCAGGGGAACCAGCAGCGTAATGGCTATGTCGCTGGACTCCCATGTAGTCGACTGCGGTTCGCGTCCCGGACCCGGTGGCTTAAAACTCACACTGGGCGCATGTGCGTGTGTGCCCAAGATCCCGAGAGGAGAATGGAGGAGAAGGGATTGCGGCGTGACCATCCCCCCTGGGGGGTGATTTCTCGCTTTCTGTCTCTATGTCTCTCTCTGTCTGGTGAGCACACACGCCCTATAGTGAAAAAACCTCTCCAAAAAAAAAAAAAAAAGAATTACCTGGCTGTTTTTATAGGGTTGGTGTGCTGGAAGTGTTCTCTTAGTCTTCCTTACCTGAGGGTGTTTCTATTAACCCTTCATTCCTGAAGGATAGTTTTACCAGCCAGACTGGGGTTAATTTTTTTCTTTTAGCACTTGAAAACTGTTATACTACTTCATTTTAACCTTCATGGTTTCTGATGAGAAATCTGATTCCTTCAAGATTTGTTTTTTGTCTTTACTTTAGGTGTCATTTCTTACTACTTTCGATGTTCTGTTGTTGTCTTTAGTGTCTTTTTTTGGGGGGGTGGGGTGGAGGTGGAGGTTGCCATAGAGAGACAGAGAGAAGGAAGGTGAGAAATCACCCCCAGGGAGAATGGCCATGTTGTACTCCCTCCTTTCTCCATTTCCCTCTCAGGATTTTGGGCACACACACACACATGCCTGGTGTGATTCTCAGGCTGCCAGGTCCAGTACTTGAACTGTGGTTGACCACACAGGAATCCAGCACCTTAACCATCATGCCATCTGCTGGTCCCGCCTTTAGTTTTTTTTTTTTAACTTATAGATTTGTTTTAATGCCAGAGGGTGTGTGCACATGCCGGGGCGGGGTGGGGGGGAGACAGAGGCAGAAAAGCAGCATCTTACAATGGAGCATGTTCACTCTGCAGTTCTTTGTCCTCCTTTTCTCCACCCTGTCAGAGACTTGGGCATGTGTGCAGATGCACGCAGTCTGGGTCAAGTAGCCAGTGGCAAAACTTCAACTGCAGTTGGCCATGTGAGATCTGGTTCACCATACTCTGCTTAGCCTCTGTGCTAAAGGATCAGCCCTATCTTCAATTTTAAATAGTTTATTAGTTTATTAGTTTAGATCTTGACATGATTTCTTTAGACATCCTGTGTGGGGTTCACATGATTTTGTGATTGGGTAAGTTTATGTCTTTTATCAAGTCTATGAAGTTTTCGGCCATTATTTGTTTGAGTACTTTTTGAGCCCTACTATTCCTCCCCTCGCTTTATATGTTACCCTGGTGACATGTGAAATCTTTGCTTGTAGTCCTACAGTGCTCTGGGTTTCTGTGTATTTGTACTACATCCATTTCCTGTTCAGATTGGGCAGTTTCTGTTGTCCTTTCTTTGCGTTTACTGATTTTTCTCCTGTGTCTCTTGCATTGTGTTGTTTAACCCATCCATTAAGTTTTGAATTTTTTTTGAGAGATTTTTGCTGTAGGGTGTGTGCACTTGCTGGAATGACAGACGGAGGAAAAGTGAGAAATCACTCCCTGGAGGATGGCCATGCCTTAGTCCCTTCTCCGTCTCCTCTTGGGATTTTGGGCATGCATACACAGTTGCCAGGCGTGAATTTCATGCTGCCTGGTCATGTGGGAGTTCAGCACCTCAACCACTTTACCACCTGCTAACCTCTCTTTAAGGTTTTTTTTTTTTTTTTTTGAGGGGTTTTTGCTATAGGGGACATGTGCTT
>NW_006159641.1:1164400-1175554 GCF_000334495.1 Tupaia belangeri chinensis
AGAGACATAGAGACAGAAAGCGAGAAATCACCCCCCAGGGGGGATGGTCACGCTGCAATCCCTTCTCCTCCATTCTCCTCTTGGGATCTTGGGCATGCACGCACACGTGCCCAGCGTGAGTTTTAAGCCACCAGGTCCGGGACGCGAACCATGGTCGACTACGTGGGAGTCCAGCGACATAATTATGCCAACTGCTGGTTCCCTCTTTAAGGTTTTTTTTTTAATGATTTAGGTTTTTTGTTTGTTTGTTTGTTTTAAATTTTTTAACTTAGAGAGATAGAAAGAGAGAAAGCAAGCCACTAGGTCCAAAACTTGAATCGAGGTTGGCCATGTAAGAGTCCTGTGCCTTAACCACCACTCCACCCACTGGTCCCAACTCATTAAATTTTTTAGTGTCGAAATTTCTAGTAGATTCTTCATATTACCTTGTCTTTGCTGAGATTCACGTGTGTGTGTGTAATTGCCCATTGAGACATTTGGATGTTTAAAATCTTTGTCACATAGTTTCACTGTCAGTGTCGTCATGATGTTGGTATCTGTGGATTTTCCTTTTCTCATTCAAGTGGAGATTTTCCTGTTTTTTGGTGTAATGAGTGTATGTTTGTTTGTGATGTTTTAGATGTGTCTTTTGGGTCATAGTTCTTCTATTTCACCCTCCTTAGATGCTGGTACTACTTACTCGTAATACCACTCCTCACTTTTAATAAGAGATTTTTGCTTGTCCTGGGCATTTTCAGGTAGGAGGCTTATTAATGTCTCCTGTTCTTCTCAGACCTTCTTTAGGATGGCTGTGCCAGTGGGAGGTAATTGGGGTTAGATGAGGTCTTCGGGGTGGGGGCCCCCAGAATGACTCCTGGTAACTTTATTAAAGACACACAGAGACACTTAAAGGCTCTTATCCCTTGATAGCTTATGCTGCCCCAGGATTCCCACAGCAGGAAGACTCAGATGTGACCCTTGCCCTTGGCCCTACAAAACCATGAGCTAAGTGAACCTCTGTGAAAACCATCCAGTTGCAGGGATTTGCTGTTAGACAGTTGAGATGGACTCTAAAACATCAGGTTTTTCCTTGAAGTCAAATTATTTTCATTTCATTATAATCATTTCCATTTAGGACACAGTATATTTAAAAGACAGTAATAGAAAATTGTTAAAATTTGCAGAAGAACATTCATCATTAAGTTTGTGTTTTGCAGTTGTGAAAATTTCTCAGAGAAAGAATAGATGGAGCTTGGTTTAATAAGCTTTAAAAAAAATCAATATTCCATTCTTTTGTTGTCAAGGATTAGGATGTTCCTGTTTTCATATCATCAGGTCAGCAAGGTGAGGTGCTCTACACCTTGTAGTTCATGGTTCATCAGGAAGACAATTATGGGTAAGACTGTTCTTGCTCTCTTCATTATTTTAAGAGA
This sequence comes from Tupaia belangeri chinensis, assembly GCF_000334495.1. Classification (NCBI taxonomy): domain Eukaryota; kingdom Metazoa; phylum Chordata; class Mammalia; order Scandentia; family Tupaiidae; genus Tupaia; species Tupaia belangeri. Next base: position 1,165,813 of record NW_006159641.1, read on the forward strand.
GATTTTTGCTATAGGGTGCATGCGCTCACTGGAGAGGGTGAGAGAGAGAGAGAAAGACAGAAAGAAAGCAAGAAACCATTCTCGGCGGGGGGGGGGATGCCCGTGCTTAATCTCTTGTCCATTTTCCTCTCTGGATTTTGGGCATGCATGTATATGTGCCCGGTGTGAGTTTTAAGCCAACAGGTCCAAGATTTGAACTCCGTTCCACTACATGGGAGTCTAGTGGCTCAACCATTATGCCATCTGCTGGTCCAAGACTGTTTTCTACAAAGTCCTATGAAGTGTTGAATTCTCACTTTGTGTGCCTCTTGCAAAAGTAAGGGAGCTTTTGATTTGGTAGGTTTTGTTTCTGTTTGAGGTGGTTTCTGTATAATCTAAGATATATTCGCAGTTGAATAAACAACTGAAGACATTGACTAATAAGTTTTGTTCATCCCTGTCTGTTTTCTCTGCCTTTTCTAGCAGTGTGGCTTTTTGCCCTCTAGAGGAATAGTATGAGACTTAAGCTTTAGATTTTAGGAGGAGACTTGCTTTGCTCTACTGCCCCAGCAAGGAGCGCTGCTCCTTTTGGTCCTCTGGCTCAAGGTGGCTCCTCCTGGGCCGTTGGCAGCCTCAGATGCTTCACTGCCTTCAGGACCCTCTGCTCCCGAGGTTATACTTGCCACAAGCTCTTCTGCTTTGCGAATCAACTCATATCAGCTATGAGGATGTGGCAGTTATCCAAATTAATTTACCTAATTGAAAGGTAAATACACTGAATAAAGAACCACAGTTAGAGTTCATAGAAGTAATGAGTGGAATCTGGCTAGTGATCAAGTCAGAAGTGCTGTCCTTATCTCATCGTTATTGCAGGTGCTGATAGCAATGTGTTAGCCTCTTACAAGCCCTCTCAAGAAGTAACAGCAGCTATCACAGGAAGGACAGAGAATGTTGGAGAAACTTGAAAAGTCCACAGCTTGCCATTGCATGCCAATACAAAAAAAGCACCAAAAGACAGGAAAACAGTATCAGGTGCCCCTGAAGTCTTGCTGGGGATCTTGCCAGGAGCAGGAGACACACAGGAGTTGCCCAGAATGGTGGGTGTGCCTGCTGCTTTTGACATGATGCTGACTAGTAGGAATGTTGTGCAGGCAGAGCAAAGAAGATGGGACTGGCTGACCAATTGGTGGAACCCCTGGAACCAGGAATAAAACCTCCAGAGGAATGGACAGTTGAATACCTAGAAGAAGTTACAGTTGCATTTGCTGAAAGACTAGCTGAGAAGATCTCTCCTAAGAGAGAAAAAGGATTGGTGGAAAAATTGACATCATACGCCATGACCATTCCATTTGTCAGGCAACAAGTTTATAAGAAAGCGGGAAAAAGTGCTAAAGCAGATTAAAGGCCTTTATTCTGCACCTCTGAAAATAATTGATGTGGTCAAGATGGAACTCAAGGAAGGGAATGATGCTGGTTATCTCTCTGAATCTCAGACATTTGGAGAGCTTGGAATGACCAAAGAGTCAAAGGCCTTGATAGGACTTTACCATGGCCAGGTCCTGTGTGAGAATAAATTTGGAGCTCTGCAGAAGGATGTTAAGCATCTGGCTCTTCTGGGTGCAGGACTAGCGGGAGCCGGCATCACCCTAGTCTCTGTGGATAAGGGACTGAAGACCATACTGGAAGGTACTACACTAACTGGGCTGGGCTGAGGACAGCAGCAGGTGTTCAGAGGATTGAACAATAAAGTGAAGAAGAAAGCCCTAACATCATTCATCTTCAGCCACCTGACTGGGTGGCTTGATTACCAGGGTTTTGAGAAGTCTGGCATAGTGACCGAGGCTGTGTTTGAGGAACTGAGTCTCAAGCACAAAGTGCTAAAGGAAGTAGAAGCTTTGATTCCAGATCACTGTGTCCTTGCCAGTAACATGTCTGCTCTCCCAGTCGGTGAAATTGCTACTGTCAGCAAAAGGCCTGAGGAGGTGATTGGCATGCACTACTTCTCCCCGTGGACAACGTACAGCTGCTGGAGCTCATCACGACCGAGGAGACCTCCAAGACATAACCGCATCAGCTGTAGCAGTGGGTCTCAGGCAGGAGAAGGTCATCGTTGTGGTTAAGGACGGGCCTGGCTCTACACCACCAGGTGTTTTGCACCCATGATGTCCAAAGTCATCTGGGTCCTCCAGGAAGGTGTTGACCCTGAGAAGCTGGATTCCCTGACCACAAGCTTTGGCTTTCCTGTGGGTGCTGCTACACTAGCGGATGAAGTTGGTGTGGACGTTGCAAACCGTGGCAGAAGATTTAGGCAGTCTTTGGAGAGCGGTTTGGGGATGGACACATAGACCAGCTGAAGCAGATGGTGTCCAAGGGCTTCCTGGGTTGCAAGTCTGGGAAGGGCTTTGACATCTACCAGGAGGGTGTGAAGAATAAGAGCGTGAATTCCGACATGGACAGTGTTTTGGCAAGTATGAACTTGCCTCCTAAGTCTGAGGTCTCCTCTGACGAGGACATCCAGTACTACCTGGTGTCAAGGTTTGTGAACGAGGCAGTCATGTGCCTATAGGAAGGGGTCCTGGCCACGCCCGCAGAGAAACATTGGAGCTGCCTTTGGCCTCGTCTTCCCCCCTTTGTCTCGGAGGGCCCTTCCGCTTCATGGATATGGTGCTCAGAAGATCTTGGCCTGGCTCTGGAAGTATGAGGCTGCCTATGGAAAGCAGTTCACCCCGTGCCAGCTGCTCCTGGACCACGCCGGCAGCCCAAGCAAGAAGTTCTACCAGTGAGCAAGCTGCGGGCCCTGCTCAATCAGCACACTACCCCACTGCAATGCAGCTGCTTCCCCACCAATCAGGTGCCTAGATTTATCCCAGTAACCAGAAGAAGGCGGACCCAGGCATTAGACTTGCTCTGTGATTAAAATGCCTTCAGCTCTGGGAACCAGCAGTTAGTGTAATGGCTATGTCGCTGGACTCCCACGTAGTCGACCGTGGTTTGCTTCCTGGACCCGGTGGCTTAAAACTCACGCCAGGCGCGTGTGCGTGCGTGCCCAAGATCCCGAGAGGAGAATGGAGGAGAAGGGACTGCGGCATGACCATCCCCCCTGGGGGTGATTTCTCGCTTTCTGTCTCTATGTCTCTGTCTGTCTGGCGAGTGCACACGCCCTATAGCGAAAACCTCTCAAAAAGAAAAAAAAAGTGCCTTCAGCTCTGACCACCTCTCCATCCTGGTGAGATCCGACTGAAGAGTTTGCACTTCCTGTTGGAAGGTGAAGCCCATTGTGCTCATCTGATAAGGCCTAATGCCCAACGTGCTGCACAGAGCCATCTTTGCTACCTGTTCCTCCCAGGAAGCCAGTGGTGACCACTGGTGGGAAGGGCAATTTGACACCCGTCCAAACATAACAATAAAACCAAATCACCTCTCTAAGGGGAAAAAGAAAAAAAAAAGAGGAGACTCATGCTGGAACAGATAGCTATTGTCTGAATGTCTAAAACATTAATGCTTCACCGATTTTTTTTTTAATGCTAGTTTTCTTGTTCTGAGACTCTGTACTGTTGACCCAAGGGTAAAACTGAGGCAATAAATAAAGCAAAAGAGTTTATTTGGGCCAAGGTAGAAGATACCTCTCCGGGTATCACAATTTAAGTTTCCCTGTATAATATGCACCAAGGTCTTACAGATTTCAAAGGACAAAATTGGCAAACGGGGAGGGGAAATTACACCACTCTGCGAACTTCACGTTGGCTGAAGGGCTGTAGCAAGAGGTCTGGTGCAACAGTGATTGGTTAAATACTCTGATTAGGGGACTGGATGATTGCATGGTTATCAGAGTCAGCGCGGGTAATCCTAGCGTGTGGAGACAGTAAGACACGCAGTTGTGACTGCTGGAAAATGCGAACATTCTGAGGTTGTGACTCGTGTGTGTGCCTGGGCGCCATCTTTGTCTCCTGGCCCCGATCAATTTTACCTTATCTTACATTCCTTGGGCCAACTTGCCCGTCGTTCTCAGTCTAGCCACTCCTCACTTAACTGATCTATTTAACCACTACTGCTCCAGTGCAGGGACTCCCCTTTCTCAGTCTATGTCTTGTTTTGGCAGCTGGTTAGTATCCACTGCATGAAGCACTTGCAGTCATGCAAGGTTACAGATGTTGTTTATAAATTTTTACTCTCTGTGTACCCATAGTAGTATTCAGAAGAAATAAAAATGATTATACACATTAATGTTACTGTGCCAGAGCCTTTATCTCATCTGTGTTTTTTGTGTGGAATTATATATTCTAGTGTGATGTCATGTGATACCTATTGAGAAGAACATACTCTGTGGCTCCATGACATCACAAGACATCTGCCTTTAAGTTCCTTGCTTATCAGCCGATTTGCTTAAAGACCTATCGTAGGAATGGAACTTGGTCATTGAATGGGAAGTGTCTGAATACAGTTTTCTCTGAATCTTAAACATTTTACGTTTACGATGATGATCTAATAAACATTTACTAGTTGCAGAGTGTAACTTTTTCTTTGCACCTACGACACAGAAATGTTTCCCTTAATTTGTCTGTAACTTGCAATATTGTGAAGGTGAGACTGATGATGGGGGTCCTCACAATTTTAGGGAACTGGAGTACGTGTCCTAAGACTACTAGCTTGCGTTTCCGATTTGGATGTTGTACTGTTAACTCTTATTCAGAACTTCGCCTCAATTTATGTATAGCATTCTCATAACTTTTTATTTCAAGAAACTGTTAATTCATATTTCTTTTTTTTTGGGGGAGAGGTTTTTGCTATAGGGCACGTGCGCTCGCCAGACAGAGACATAGAGACAGAAAGCGAGAAATCACCCCCCAGGGGGGATGGTCATGCAGCATTCCCTTCTCCTCCATTCTCCTCTCGGGATCTGAAGAGTTTGCACATGAGCCCGGCGTGAGTTTTAGCCCACCGAGTCTGGGACGCGAACTGCGGTCGACTACGTGGGAGTCCAGCGACATAGCCATTACTCTAACTGCTGGTTCCCTTAATTCATATTTCTTACAAAACAATTTAGAAATTATTCCTAAGATTACTTCGCATGTGGTCATGTGGCAGAGATCATTCTGATAAAGGGGTAGACTTTCTTGTCCTTTTGCTTGTTTTTGGTACTAAGATCAAGGCATGCTTTTCAGACACCATTCCTTTAATTTTATGTGGTTATTTATCTGCCTTTAGTTTATTTCAACTGTTTTACCATTTCTTTTTGTCCATTTTGTGTTTCTATAACAGAATACCTGAGATTTTGTAATTTATAAATAACAGACATTTGTTTTCTCATGCTTCTGGAGGCTGGGCAGTCCAAGATCAAGGTGCCAGCCTCTGGTGTGGGCCTTCTCCCTGGGCCCTCACATAGCTGAAGGCTTCGGAAGGGCAATAGAGGATGAACTCTGTGTCCTCATGTGGCCCAAGAGCAGGTGACAGCAGTCCCACACCTACAAGTCCTTCTGTTAGGCCCCACCTCCCAGTGTACAGGGGATTAAGCTTCCAGAGGGACCAGCATTCAGGCCATGAAGAAGCACTTTACCTCCGCTGGTACAAACACAGCCAAGCTGGTAGCTGCATGTAATGGAGGAAACGCATCCATTTCCTCCTCTTTATGGCGAGCACTTTTTACTGCTTTATTAACACTCAGGCAGAGGGGAAATGTTTGTTTTTCTTAACGGTTTGAACACTAGCTATAGTTTAAAGTATTTCTCTCTTACCAGTTGACTTTCCAGAGATGTTCTCATCAAAACGGAAAGAATAAGGCGGTTAGGTACTTAAGATAAAATGTGAGTTAAGGGAGTTATTGTATTGACCTACTTTTACTCAAATGCATGGAAATTATGCACCTTCTAGTCCTTGAGTGTTTTGTTGAAAGTTCCCAATTTCTTTTCCTGGCAGCAGCCGTTCCGATGGCTGTCTTCATCCCTTAGCGATGCAGTGCTGTGGGTTTGGCATCATCCATTCTGTCGTCTTTGTTCACATTGTTTTTACTCTACTAGGTTTAAAAATATGTTTCCAGAATTACACTTAATTGCTGGAAGCGTTGATTTCTCTTGAGTGACAAACCAATTAAGTGTGTATGACACCAGGCAACAAAGACTCTTAAGATTCTCTGCTTATCCTGTCTCTGAAAAAATCCATTATTCATCATCTTATTGTTTTTAAATACTGAGGTAAAATTTTCAATACAATAGGAAAATTGCTTTGGAAATGGAATAAATTGCTTGCCAGTTCAAAGGCTCCATTTCTGAAGTTGAGGTTGCTAAACATGATGTTGCTTATATTCATTATCTTTCAGAACTCATTGTATTGCTTTTCTAGCATTAAACTTGATAAGATTGTGACTTTTGCTAAAATGCTATACAGTCTCGAAAGAACTTAATACAAAAGACTAAAAATTTCATTTTGTGTATTATATTACAATATTTTTAAGTGTTGTTTGAATTTTAATTGCATTTTATATGAAATTTATTTTCTTGTTTTGAGTATTTTTATAGAATTGCTCTTGGGGCCAGCAGGTGGCATGGTGGTAAAGGTGCTGGACTCCCACCTGGCCAACCACAGTTGGAGTCCTGAACCTGGTGCCTTGTCTTTTCTCTCTCTGTCTCTGTTTGGTGAGTGCATGTGCTCTGTAGCAAAAATTTTAAAAAGTGACAAATAAAACAATTTTTATTTTTTAAAGTAGTGCCCTGGGACCAGCAGATGGTATAATGGCTATATTGCTGAATTCCCATGTAGTTGACTATTATTAAAGTTTTTCTCTGAAAGCATTGCTGATCGATCAGGTTTCCTTGTTCCATGTTTGAGGAAAGTGACTGGCAACTAGGACTAAGTGTCCAGAATCCCTTGCCACAGAGAGCAGTGAGGAAGGCTTGGAAGGCTTGGAGGCAATGGCTGTCAGGTTTGAGTTCCAGACCTAGCACCTTAAAACTCACTCTGGGTACATATGCACCCAAAATCCTGGATTGCAGTGTGTCCACCTCTCCTGGAGAGTGATTTCTTACTTTCTGTCATTGCATCACGCTTTGTCTTTCCAGCTAGCACATGTGCCCTGTAGCAAAAATCTCTACTTAAAAGGGAAAAAAAAGTGCCCTTACACAGAGAAGTGGGATAAAATCTTTACTTATTAATTTATGCTATAGGGTGCGTGTTCTTGCCAGAAAGAGAGGGAGAGAGAAAGTGAGAAATCATCACCCAAGAGGGATGGCAACAAGACAAGCCCTTCTCCTCCTGGGATTTTGGGCACACACACACACTTATGGGTTGTTTTTTTTTTTTTTTCCTGGTGTGATTTTTAAGCCTCCAGATCTGGGACTTGAACCATTGCTGACCACGTAGGAGTTCAGCAGCTTAAGCACCATGCCACCTGCTGCCTCCCGGGACATCACTGCCCTCAAGCAGGCTTTAAAAACCCAAACCATAAGCCAGAAGGAGGAGAAGAGGGTATTATACCCTGGTTTGGGGGTGGTTGTCCTTGGCTACCAGAACCAAGTAACATTCTTGACTACTGGAATCAGTAACAAGACCGTCCTTGGCTACCGGGATCAGTACCGGGCATCAGTGCAAGGCTGGACAGGCAGTCTGGGCAGAGCCCTTAGAAACAGTCCCTGTGGCAGGTTGCAGGGGTCTTCGTGTGAGCTCTCCAAGTAACTGTGCCTGTCACCAGGCATTAGTGTGAGAAACCCCTCCTTCTCTGGCTTAGCTCAGTCAGTTGCCGTTGACACTGGTGACTCCATTTTGATCTGAAAACCTTTCACTTTCCCTCTTATTAAAGTTTTTCTCTGAAAGCATTGCTGATCGATCAGGTTTTTGTTGTCCTTCGTTTGTGCCAGGATGGACCTGTCCTCGTTCCATGTTTGAGGAAAGTGACTGGCAACTAGGACTAAGTGTCCAGAACCCCTTGCCACAGAGAGCAGTGAGGAAGGCTTGGAAGGCTTCGGGGGGAATAGCTGTCAGGCCAAGTTTACCTAAAGCTTAATGCCTTTTTTTTTTTTTTAAAGAGAGGTTTTTGCTATAGTACACGTGTTCTCACCAGAAAGAGAGAGAGACAGAGAGATAGAAAGTGAGAAATCACCCCTCAGGGAGGATGGCCACGCTGCAATCCCTTCTCCTCCATTCTCTTCTCAGGATCTTGGGCATGCACGCTCACACGCCCTACATGAGTTTAAGCCATCGGGTCCAGGACTTGATCCATGGTCGACTACATGGGAGTCAAGCAACCGCCATTATGCCAACTGCTGGTCCCAGTTTAATGCTTTTTTGTTTGTTTATTTCATTTTTGGAGAGATTTTTGCTATAGGGTGCATGCACTCACAAGAGAGACAGAAACAGAAAGTGAGAAATCACACCACCACTTCCCCCCCTCCCCCCCAGGGGTATGACCACGTAGCAATCCCTTCTATTCTTCTTTCAGGATTTTGGGCACATACGCACGCCTCTGGGTCCAGGACTGGAACCACAGGCTAACCATGTTACTAGCTGGGAGTCTAGAGATGTATCCATTACACCATCTGCTGATCCCAAAGCTTACTCCTCTTAAAGCTATCAAGAACCTCTATGTAAGAGTACTTGGTGAGGTTGACAGGTGGCATGATGGTTAAGGGCTCTGGATTCCTACATGGGCAACAGTGGTTCGAGTCCCAGACCTGGCAGCTTGCTTTCTCACCTCTCTCTCTTCCCCCCTTCCCCTCCCTTTCTGGACAAATTAAAATAAATAAAAGTTAAATAAAATAGTTCTTAAAAAAAAGAGTACTTGTTGAAGGTTTTTCTTATGAGAAGCAGTTTTGGAACTGTCTGACAAAACTCAAGTAGCCACAGTTAGTAATTTGATAACAGCTTATTGTAATAATGAGCTGGCAAAGTAAGTCAGTTATTTCTCTTACATACAGCACTTTAAAGATAACTTTTGACTGACAGTGTCACATTTGGACTATCAGACTTCTCTAAATTTCACATGCTTTTAAGAACGTGGTGGCTGGCAAATGATGTGGTTGGGGTGTTGGACCCCAACATGGCCAACCATGGTTCAAGTCCCAGAGCTGGTATCTTGATTTCTCACTTTCCCCTTGGCTCTCTCTGGTCGAATGAAAAAAACAATAGGATCCAGGACCCAGCTCTCTGCTAGGCCATGTGAGCACCTGCCTGGGGCGCCGATGCCCAGCGGATTGTAGCACCGAGGGCCGCCACACAGAGCTTGAGTGGGCCAGGCCCACTGTGGAGATGATCTGGTGATTCCTTTCACGGATTGGGCGGTACCAGGCACAAATGGGCAGCAGCCTTTGCAGTCCGGTCATGCCTGATACATTCAGTACCCACATGGCTGTGCCTTCTTGGTTTGGTCTCATGGGGCCTTCCCCAGATTCCCAGGAGAATGAGGCTGGAATTGAACAGGCAGCAGAAAGTGTAGAAGCTTCCATAGGTTAAGAGCTGAAGAATGGCATTCCTTCTACCAGAATTATTGTGGGAGGATTTTCTCAGGGCAGAGCTCTGTCCTGTACACACTGTCACCACGCAGAAGCTGGCGGGGCCACTGTGCTCAGGTGCTGGCTTCCCCTTAGGGCTTCATCTCTGCAGGGTCCTGTCAGCGGCGTTAGCAGGTACTTCCGCTCCAGTGCCGTGGACACTGTGCCCCTTGGGTCTCCTTACTGTTTGGTTCTTGTGCTGTTGAAACTGTTGAAACTGGGTTACCTTGCCAGTGTAACCCTGACACCTACGAAGGCTCGGTGCCAGTTGTCAGCAGGCAGGGCTG
>NW_006159641.1:1175585-1176133 GCF_000334495.1 Tupaia belangeri chinensis
CAGTTCGCTGATAAACGCCTACCTCCAAGTGATCGGTGTCTCTAGGAGGCCTTGGGTAGGGCTACACCAGCATCATTGTGGGGGTGTAAATCTTTTCCCTTGCTCAGGTAGAAAATTCTGATGATCGCAGCGTTCAAGTGTCTTGCAGATACACGCCAGTGACACAGACTGAGTAACGTCTCATGGGAAGTTTATGATATTGTAATATCTATACATGTATTTGACGAATGACCCAGAATATGCTGGTGTAAAATAAGCGAAGCAACTGCTAGCTGCTGCTTCTCAAATGTCGCTCAGCAAGATAATTAAATACTGCAGTCAGATTTTTTGTTGCATCATTTGAAAATTACTAGTGTGCTTAATGGGAAATTTGTCCAGGTGTATGTGAGCAGGTAAGATATAAACAATTTATGCACACTATGACTTAGTATGTGGATTTATTCCCAAATCGCTTGGTCACCATGCGGTGTCTGTATTTTATATGTGTATCCTTATATACGTAATGGTTATAATATGTAATAAGAACAAAGTGGCATTACATCATTCCT
>NW_006159641.1:1176150-1178820 GCF_000334495.1 Tupaia belangeri chinensis
TCTAAGTGTCAGTAAAGAATATATGGCTCTCTTCAGTTAATGGCCGTTTTATTTTGGGGGCCAGTCTTTTCTTTTCCCTGGTATCATTTCTATTTAATATTCTTTCCTCTTCTCAAGGAAAAAAGAAACTGTTCTTTATTTTCTTTATAGCAGACCAAATATTGCCTGTCTGCCATAGACGTCTGCTGTCAATACATGGTGTAATTTGCCATTCTGAATCACAGACTTAGGAAGTTTAAATTCATCTATATCTTACAAAGAAACCAGATGCTACTTAAGTCTTCCTGTACTACTTACTTTTAATAATTGTAACTTAGTCTACCTTTATAGACTTCTTTAGTTATTAGACTCTTCAATCCAGGAAGCGAATAATTCTGTGTTTTTATTTTTCTGGAAGCAACTTAAGGAATAATGAGGTCATATTCTAGTATATTCAGATGTAGTTCTTGAAAAGTAATTTCTAAGATGATTTGGTATGATTTGGTCTCCTTATAGCATAGAGTTTATTTGTTTTGTGCATGTTCGAAACCAACTACTGTACAAAGTAAGCAACCAATTAGAAAAATTTTGCTTTATTTTTATCTTTGGTGGACTTACTTGAAAATTTCACTTTCGTCAGGTGATTTCTTAAAAAATAGTTTTTGTGCAAACATCAAAATAGTAATCATTTGATTTTAAATAGTCAAAATTTCCAGATTATGGGTAAAATTTAGTTGAAAAAAAATTTGTTGATAATAAAAGTTAGTTAGAGCCTGTTAAGTATGGTATAGTGACCACACAGCTAATTACAAGCAAAGCCGTATGCTTCGTGTTTCTGAGCTGTGATAGTTTCTCGGCCATATTCCCACTGACCAAAACTGTGCTAAGAATGCATCTTTACAAATGGGTGCTGATTGATCATGGAGACTGAGTCATGGACTGTGTTGCGTGTTAATAAGGAAGCAATCATTTACTGAATCATTTTGCTTTACCTTGAAGCACATACTCTTATTTCAGTTGTACAAATGAGCAAGATCTTATTTATAGCAAGAACTACTGTGTTGAAATGTGCTGTGACATGGGGAAATGTAAACATGTTCGCTGTTTTTATCAATGTGTAATAAAATTTAATTCTGATGTTTCTGTGTTTTCTTGTTCTTTTTTTTTTGTAAAAAGAAAACCAATAATAACAAATGTAATTAAATCTTTTTTTAAGAAGGTGAATTATTTTTAACTTAATTTTTTTTCCATTGAACTTTATTTATTTATTTTTCATTTGACCAGAGAGGAACAGAGAGAGAAAGTGAGAAAAGGAAGCCACCAGGTCTGGGACTCAAACCACGATTGGCATGTGGGAATCCAGCACCCTTAACCACCATGCCACCTGCCAGCCCCAATAATTAAAGAAAAAAAAAAAACAATTTGTATTGGGACTGGCAGGCATAGTGGTTAAGGCACTGAACTCTTTCATAGTCAACCGTGTTTCAAGTCCTGGACCTGGTGGCTTAAAACTCATGCTGGGCACGTGTGCATGCATGCCCAAAATCCCAAGGGGAAAATGGAGAAGGGATTGTGGCATGTCCATTACCCCAGAGGTGATTTCTCACTTTTTGCATTTCTATGTCTCTGGTAAGCGCATGCACCGTATAGCAAAAATCTCCCAAAAAAAGAACATTTGTATCAATAATGTATTTATATAAATTTAGCCTTAAAGAAGATTTAGCATTGCTTTGTTGACTTTATTTTCCCTGTCAATTAGTATGTCATATATGCCTAATCAGTTGACATCTCTGTAAAGCAAGAGAGACATCCTCCGAGGTTTTTCTAGGGACCTGGCTAGAGAATCCCAAAGTTGACAATTAGGTAAAAAATTTGAAATTTTGATTTGGAGAAACCTGCCAAAGATGTTAGAAAACTTAGAACATTTGGGGACCAGCAGATGGTATAATGGTTACGACCCTGGACTCCCACATGGCCGACCGCGGTTTGAGTCCTGCACCTGGAGGCTTGAAACACATGCTGGGCGCATGTGCATGTGTGTCCAAGATCCTGAGAGGAAAATGGAGGGGAAGGGATTGTGGCATGGCCATCCACCTGGGGAGATGATTTCTCTCTTTCTGTCTCTTTCTGTTTCTGTTGAGCGCACCTTGTAGCAAAATCTTTTTATTTTGATATACAAAACAAAAACTTAGAACGTTTGATCAAAACAGGATCACAGGTCATTGAGAAACAAATCATTTATAGCGAAAGTGATAATCAAGACTTTAATACCAAGTAAAGAAAGTTAAATAGATTTAAAAAAAACAAAAAACTTCTTTAAAGTGTAGTTTTCTTTTTATAGAGAGAGATTTTTGCTCTAGGGGCCTTGTGTTCACCACAAGGGCAGAAATTGAGAAATCACCCCCTGGGGGGATGGGCATGCCACAATCCTTTCTCCTCCATTCTCCTCTTGGGGTCTTGGACACGCATTCACACGCCCAGTGTGAGTTTGAAGCTGCCGAGTATGGGATTTGAACCACAGTCGACCATGTGGGAGTCCGGGGATGTAACCATTATGCCATCTGCTGGTTCACAAAGCAGTTTTCTTAAATAATCTCAAACCTAATAATCTTAGCAAGCATATAAACTATTGTTTTTCTTTTCAGAGCAGTTCCCAAAAGGAAAACCCTCTTGCAGTACGATTGTTGTTTG
>NW_006159641.1:1178831-1188275 GCF_000334495.1 Tupaia belangeri chinensis
ACTTGAAGAAAACCTTGTTGGGTGACAGCAGGTGGCATGGTGGTTAAAGGTGCTAGTGACTGTGGTTCAAGTCCTGGACCTGGCGGCTTGCTTTTTTTGCCTCTTTCTATCTTTCTCTGGTCTTATTGGAAACTAATGATAATTAATAAAGTTAAATAAAACACTTAAAAATAAAAAGAAAACCTTGTCATTATAGCATAACATAGGAGACCAGATTTTGGTTTCTATTAGTAAACTTTTTGCTAGATGTTTATAAAACCTTAAAATAATTTTGCCAAAGTTTAGCTAACTCGATCACGTATGAAATTCCTTTTGTAAAATTACCTTTCTAATAATTGCAGCTTCCTCTCAGACCCTCTCCAGTCTCCTCAAGGCTTTGTGACTTGGTTAGTTAAGCCTTTGATTTGACCCCTTTTTCTTCTTCCTAGTCTGTAATCAGTCGTTTCACTTTAGAACAAAAACTTTAACCATGCAAAAAAATTGCTTCTGCTGTGTTTGTATAGTTCACAGTGCTTATATTGGTGGGAATTTACATCCACATCTGATGATATGTGTCAGAGTTTGTGACTTTATATAAATAAGCGCGGCTCCAGAATCTCTGAAAAAATTCATGGAAAAGTATGAGCAAGACTCAGTAAAGGCTCGGTATTTTCTTTGAATGCTGTTTCATAATGGGAAGTGCTAACCGTCCTCGCCGTCACAAGGCAGGTGTCGTTTTGCGGTTATCACACGTGGAGGAGGCAGTGGAGAACCCTCTTCAGTTTCTCTCAGACAGGCTCAGGCTTCTCCTGTCCTGGAAGTCTGCTTGGTTTCTGGACTGCTGGGCTCTTACGTCAGCAGTAAGGTCTCAGGGAGGCAGAGGCTTAGGGAATCTTCCTGCCTTCCGCCCTCTCCACAGAATCCCAGCACGCATCAGCTTCCCGGCACCCGCACTGCCTCACCCCCCCCCCCTGCAGGCACAGGCCCCACCACGTGCACACAGGAACGTGTACACGCCGGAATTGCAGGCGCTGGGGGCGGGGACAGGCGCAGCTCCTTCAGTGACCCTGAAGTGAGCAGCAGGTGAAATCTCACTAGGTGCCTCCAAAGGTGTGTTGAGAGGTTCGAGGCCCTCCGTGGTGCTTCCTCCTGGTCTCCTCTTCCTCATACTGAAACTCCCTGTGGCATTCTCTCCTGGCACTTTTGCTCACGACAAATTCTCTGTTTTCCTTCATCTGAGAATTTTTTGTTCTCTGCCTTTTTCCTGAAGGGCATTTTCTGCTGTATATAGAATTCTGCATTGCCCATTCTCCTTCCAGTGAGTTAAATATGCAGCCCTACTGCTCCCAGGCCTGTTTGCTGATCGTCAGTTCTTTCCTCTTAGTTTGCGTGTGGAATAAGTTCTTGGACACTTTGAACACTGTGTCGTGAAGCTTTGGATCTGGTTAAGTCTTATTGGAGAGTATTTTATGTATTGGTTTTTGTTTTTTTTCTAGCAGCTCATTGACCTGGGTGAAAAAGGTCCTGTTCAAATGCAACCAGTGGAATCCCTTTTCCTCCATTCTCCTATTGGGATTTGGGCACGCCCGCACATGTTCCCGGGTGATTTTCAATACACCAGGTTTGGAACTCGAACCCTGCTCCGCTGTGTGGGAATCCAGCACCTTTACCACCTTGCCACCTGCTGGCCCCTTGGGTGCAAGTCTTTGTGGTGGAGTTTTACTTGTGTTTTCCCTCCACCTTGGCTAGGGTTCACGCAGGCTCTGGAGCTACCTCCGCTGGCTAGAATTCTCACTTTCCTCCAGACGTGTCCATTCAGGATGACGGTGCATGCTGTGCTGTCTGCAGTCGGGTCTCTCCTGGGGTTCTGGCCGGCCCCCTTGTCTCTGTGTAGATTCTGGAGGCTGTAAGAAGGTATCTCACCTAAATGGCTTCCACCATCCCAAAGGGACCCAGAGGTCTGTGCTCTTGTTTTTGTTTTTTTAAGTGAGATTTTTGCTATAGGGCGTGAGTGCTCATCAGAGAGACACAGAGAGATAGAGAGAAAGTGAGAAATAACCCCCAGGGGGCATGGCCTTGCCACAATTCCTTCTCCATTCTCCCCTCGGGATTTTGGGCATGTACACACATGTGTCCTACATGAGTTTTTTTTTAAGAGAGATTTTTGCTATAGGCGCATACGCTCACCAGAAAGACAGAGACAGAAATAGAAAGCGAGAAATCACCCCCCTGGGGGATGGCCACGCCGCAATCCCTTCTCCATTCCTTTTGGGATCTTGGGCGGTTATGCACATGTGCCTGGCGTGAGTTTAAGCCACCGGGTCCGGGACTCGAACCGTGGCCGACTACATGGGAGTTCAGTGACAAAGCCATTATGCTAACTGCTGGTCCCCCCTATGTGAGTTTTAAGCTGCAGGTCTGGGACTTGAACTGTGGTTGACTAATGGGAGTTTAGCGACGTAACCATTCCACCACCTGCAGGTCCCTGTGCTCTTGCTTTATACCAAGATGGTACTTTCCACAGAGACTTGCTGTAAAGTGAGATGAAATAGTACTTGTTGAATTGCCGCTATAGTTCTTGACAAATTATTTGTTTTCAAGAGTTAAGTGTTTCGGGAACCAACAGTTAGCATAATGGCTATGTCGCTAGACTCCCATGTAGTCGAACGCGGTTTGCATCCTGGATCCGGTGGCTTAAAACTCACGCCGGGCGCGTGTGCGTGCGTGCATGCCCAAGATCCCGAGAGGAGAATGGAGGAGAAGGATTGCGGCGTGACCATCCCCCCTGGGGAGTGATTTCTCGCTTTCTGTCTCTATGTCTCTCTCTGTCTGGTGAGCGCACGTGCCCTGTGGTGAAGAAACCTCTCCAAAAAAAAAATTTCAAAAAAAAAAAGGAGTTAAGTGTTTTAATTTTTTTTTTTTTTATTTAGAGATTTTGTTATAGGGCACATGCATTCGCCAGAGAGAGCAAGCGACAGAGTCAGAAAGTGAGAAGTCACCTCCATGGTGGATGGCCATGCCACAGTCCCTTCTTTTCCATTTTCTTCTTGGGATTTGTGTACCTATGCACATGCACTCGGCTTGAGTTTGAAGCTGCCGGGTTTGGGACTTGAACTGAGGTCGGACATGTGGGAGTCCAGTGACATAACCATTCGCCATGTGCTGGTCCCATGTTTTTATTTTTTAAGGTAAATCATGCTCACAATGAGGAAGGGTGACTCGAGCAGTGTTATGGCTAGACTGCCACCATTGGAACTGGGAGGGCGCGTTGACCTTTATGAGTAATATGCTAAGGGTGGTTTGCTTTCCGAAAGTTTCAGCAGGGGGTAGCAGAGGCAGTGACCAAACAGGACGTGGCCTCGTTCCGGCACGTGGCTGCTCCGATGGCAAAGCAGGGCTAACACTGCTGCTCTCTGTGACAGATGACGGTGCAGAGGCATGTGCAGACCCTGCTCTGCCCAAGCTGTGTTCCTGGAGGGTCGCGCTCAGGTGGTGAGCTCTTCTTCCCCGAGCCCAGTGCAGAGAGCAGGCCTCGGCTGCGTTGGTCACCTGTCAAGCTGGCCACACAGCGATGGTCATCGTGAGGGCCACTGCAGTGCAGTAGCGCGCTTTGGCTCGTGGCGGGCTTTGGTAGTTGGTGGTAGCCTCCCCCTGAGCTGTTCTCCCAGAGAAAAGGTCACCACCTGTGCAGGGTCTCGGATGGCTGTTCGGGGCAGTGTAGGCGGAGGGAACGAGGACTGCGATTAGCAAGGGTAGGCCAGGCCCTGCCCTAGAGGTGTCCCACGTGCGTGCCGAGAACCACGGGCCTGTCTCAGCGCTCTGCTCCTGCCTTTGCCTAGGTACCAATTGGAAGACGATTCTGCCCACTTGGATGAAATGCCGCTGATGATGTCTGAGGAAGGCTTCGAGAACGACGAGAGTGACTACCACACGTTGCCGCGTGCAAGGATGACGCGGAGAAAGAGAGGGCTCCAGGGGCTGGTCTGTGGCGGGTGGAAGTCCGTCTGCGCCAGGTTTGTTCCCACCGCTTTCTTGCCGCCTACACCAGTTACTGGAAAGTTTCCCTGCTAGTGTGTATTAGACATGTAGGTAAAAGAGGCCACCCCACCCTGAGCGGTGTCATGGAGAATACCAACGGCATTAGGCAAAACCAGACTGTTCATCTGAAAAGAAGGAAAAGCCAAGTTCGTACTTCATGCCAAGTTTCAATGGCTGCAAGCTGCAGAAAATCAGTGATTCTGTAACGCGTGCATGACAGAATTAGTCCTGGCCACCGCATCGGCCTTTATGAACGATGTTCCTTTCTCAGCAGGTATGGCCTTACACAGTTGAACTTAATAGCACTGTTACTGTAGTATGCAGCTTCAATGCTTCCACTGGGGAATAACGTGCCCCTGTTAATTTAACCAGCAAGGTCCCGAGATAAGTCATATTTTAACAAGTTCCTCGGTGTCGAGGCCTGCTGGTGCTGAGGTGAGCTGGCCCCGTTTGCCGTTGGCTGGACTCTTGGCGGTGAGAGCACATTGTGCACCTGGGGTCTGCCGTGCCCCACAGGACAGGCAGGCAGGGATGGCAGCTGAAGGGCGCCTCACGACTCGGGCAGAGAATACCAGATAGATGACAGGGTGTACGTCCATTCTGCAGGTCACGGTTTATAGTCAGTGCATCGTTGCTGTTTCTAATTTGTATCCCTTTGTTCACAGAAGGAAGGAAAATATCTGTAGAAAAATGTCTTGTTCGTCATTCTTCTCGTTATCCCTTTAGAAGTTTGCAGAAAAGATGTTTTTATAACCCATTTGATTTTCTTGTGAAGCGGCATTTAAGCCGTGTTCTTTGTAGTCCTAGTATTTCTGAGGAGTCCCTCAGAAATTGCCAACTTAGAGAAAGGGGATGAGGCTGAACAAGATTTTGGTTTGTCATTCTCAGGCAGCTGTCAAAGTATAGCTATTTTTAGTTATTTCTTTAATTTTATTTATTATTTTGGAATTTGCTGTATGGCATGTGCACTCACCAGAGAGAGACACAGAGAGTAAGTTGTGAAAGCAAGCTGCCAAGTCCCACCATGTGGGAGTCCAGTGCCTTAACCACCACACCACATTCTAGCCTAAAGTGTAGCTCTTTATCCTTGTTATCTGTTGTAAACTTTCATACGAAGACAGAATTTGATGGCTAGATAATGTTTTCAAAATTGATGGCTTATGGTACTGATGAATAATAAGCAGTTTATTTACAAACATTTCTCAGGTTAAATAGCCAGTATTCCAGCCCTCTGTAACGTTATGTGTGAATACATGTTTCATTACAGAGTTAATTTCCTTCAAAGATACAGGATTGCAGATTTTTCTTCTTATGTTTTAGGATGGTTTGTGCTTTTCAAGTTATTTCTGTTTTCAAATTAATATTGTCCTAAATTATTCATAACTTCTTCCTGTGATCTAATGTTATCAGGTCTGTAGTGATGTCACCTTTTAACAATTCCTAATATGAGGGCCAGCAGGTAACATGGTGGTTAAGGCACTAGACTCCCACATGGTCGACTGCAGTTCAAGTCCCAGACCTGGTGGCATGCTTTCTGGCTTTTTCACTTTCTGTCTCTGTGTCTCTTTCTCTCTCTGTCTCTTTCTGGTAAGCATTCATACCTTATAGCAAATTAAAAAATAATAAATAGAAGTAAGTAATTCTGAGGAAAAGTTCCTGATACCAGTAATTTGTGTCTCTGTCATTATAAAACTTTATTTTTCAATCAGAGTAAGCGAGACACAGAGACAAAGACAAGTATCTCCACGTTGCGGGCTGCCTCCGCTCTCAGCCGGCCTAGGTCATCAGCACGTGTTCGCGTGTGTGTGCATGTGCACCAGGCACTGGCAAGGTCCCAGGGTGCAACCCAGATCTTTCTCGCGTGGGTCCAGTTGCATTGCCATGGTGCCAAGTTTGGCCTCTTCCATTAGTCTTGATAAGAACCATCCTTCAATGTTGTCACTTACCTGTTTTCTTTTAAACTTTTTTTTTTAAGAGAGATTTTTGTTACTATAGGGCATGTGTGTTCACTAGAGAGACAGAGACAGAGAGAAAGTGACAAATTATCCCCCCACCCTCCCTCCCCACCCCTGCCCAGGGAGGATCTCCACGCGGCAATCCCTTCTCTTCCATTCTCCTCTCGGGATTCTGTCACACTTGCACACGCGCCCAGGGTGAGTTTTCAGTACGCTGGGTCCAGGACTCAGCCACACGCTTAGCCGTGGTACCCTGTGCCTTATCCTCCCTGCCACCTGCTGTCTTAAGAACAGGGCGTTCTCTTACGGAACCATAGCGGCTATCAGACTCAGAAAGCTCAGTCTTGATGTGGTACTCCATAGTGATTTCAAGTCCATGTGTAGTATCGTCTTTGTCCCAGTAACGTCCTCTGTAGAGTATTCTCTCTCTCTTCCTCTTTTATAAAGTTCCCAGAGCGGGCACGCACTCACCAGAGACGGAGAGAAAAAGAGAGAGAAAGCACCCCCTGGATGGGTCACGGTCACGGTCATGCTGCAGTCGTCTGCCCTCCATTGCCACGCTGTCAGGACTGGGTATGCATGCACACGCGCCCAGCACGTGCTCCCCAGGCTGTGGGGCCAGAACCTGCAGCACACTTAGCCGCGTGGGACCTGCTCCCGGCGCACAGCCCTTAGCCCTGCCGTATGCCAGCCCTGCATGAGGTGGCATGTGTGTGCGTTGGGAGCGTGCCTGGGCTGCTTTTGGCTTGGTGACCAGCAGAACCTGTTGCATGGAATCGTCTGAACATTTTTGGCCAGAGAAAGGAGGCTATCTCAATTTGGGAAGTTAAATAATTATGGCTAATCAAAATTTTAGAAGACAGGTTCTTGATACATAAAAATGTTTTATTTATTATTAGAGTATTACTTTGATTGTAGAGCTACTTAGAAAAAGCTGCTCATCCTTAAATATTCTCAGAAAAGCACTAGGTCGTTGGAAAAGTCATGCCTTATTTTTTTCTATGCAGAAATGCGTCTTGACTTTTCCGGCGACCCAGTGTAGTGCTGTAACGGTGGGCCTACTTTAACGGGACCCAGTAGTGGGAGGCACGTCCTCGTACGCACACGGAGAGTGTCTTTCTGAGTGGCCAGTGATGTAGGGAGCATGTAGACCACGGCAGTGTTCCTGAGCAAGGCCTCGGTCGTCTTCCAGAGCGGCGCTTTGCTCTTCCCTTTGCTTTCTGTCTTTGCCAGTCTGCTTATTAAGTCTCATTACTTTGTCCTCAACATTTTCTCATAATTTATTTTCTTCCTTAGTTTTACAACTCAGTAAGGCTTGCACATAATTTATTTCCTCCCTAGAACTATTACTTTCTTTTCTTTATCTTTGGGGTTTATGCCCTTTACTCTCTGTGTTAAAATCAGTATTTTCTGTCTCTAACCCGTTGGCAATTCTGGTTGAGCTCTAGGCTTTTCACACCTCCAGCCCATTGTGAATGTATTTGTTCAGCTTCATGAAGTGCCACGTAACTCCCTAATCACAACCTGGTCCCATCTGTACACATCGACACCGACAGGGAGAACACTTATGTGTTGGTGGGTATTGGTAGCCCAGTGGTAGAGCAGTCACACCGGGGAAGTCTCAAACTCATGGAGTTATTTAGGGTTGTACAGAGCAGGTGAGTAAGAGGGTGACTGAGTGTTCTCAGCGTTGGTATTTTATTTGGTGACTCCATACGTTTTGGTCACATGACTGCCAGCCTGCAGCGGGTGCAGGTTTCCATTCAGCTGGGGTGCAGTGCCCGTGCTCAGAGCCCTGCTGGTTCTGCAGTCCTAGGCCTTGGTCTGTAGGAGGGCCAGACCTGGCAGCGGATGTGTACCGGGAGGCCCACTGTAGGGCCCACGAACCCAGACTTCACACATGGCGTGTCTGAGACTTGCATGCTTTCTCGCATTACGGCCTCCTGGTAGGCGAGCTTGAACTTCTGCGCTACCCTGGAAGGCTTTACTTCTCCAGAAAAGCTGGAGAGCGCCATGCCCCTGCCGTGCTTGGGTCCCTGCAGCAGCCGCTCCTGGTGTGCTTGGGAGACACCACTGTGGCTCAGTGGCTCTCACTGTGACCATGTGAGCATCATCGACCAGGTGGCCCAGGATGGTCACCCCTCACCACGGTGGCAGTCTCACCCTTCAGTTTGGCTGGGGCACTGAGGAACTGGGTTTTTGATTTTTCTTGATCTTAACTCTTTCAAATGCACGTAGCCACAGGCAGCCAGTGGGGCCATGTCAGCCTGCGTGTCCGCATGCCTCGGGGAGGGTGTGGCTGAAGGCCTTGCTCTGAGCGTGTGTGGGGAGGTGGCTGGGCTGTCACAACTGCAACGGGTGGCTGGCTCTTGGTATAAATAGGGAGGATACACAGGTGCAATCCGAGGCAGCTCCCCAGCGCCACCTGCTGGCGCTGTTTCTGAAGATGCGCCCTGAGGCTGGGGGCTCCCGCTGAGCTTGGCGGGCCTGCTCACAGTGGTCCTTGCTGACTCGCTTGTCCTGTCCCTGGTGAGCCAGCGCAGCCTTTGAGCCAGCAGCTTGACCACGGCTTGGGGGGCAATATGCACCGACCTGAGGCCAACTCCTGGGCTCTGGCTTCAGTTCTGCCTTGCTAGTGGGTTAGTCTTGGAGCGGTCACTCCCTGTGACCTCTCTGGGTTTCTCACTGAGCACATGGGAGTTGAGCACCTCGACTGTAGTGGCAGATATCTGAGGCAGGTCAGCTCTGAAGTTCGAGGAAGTTCTCTCATAGCCTTTGTATCGCAAGTGTAGGGTTTTTTTTAAATCATTCTGAGCTGACTGGAGGCCTGGGAGCATGTGACAGCAGGGAACTAGGGGAGGAGCCAGAGGGGGCTGGGTGTCCTACACAGGCAGCAGGAAGCTGCCAGGGAGTCACTGCAAGCTTCTATTTAATTGGAGCCATATTTAATTTTAGTTTTAGTTAACCATAATTAAGAGAAAATATTATCCACCACTTACTGGAATCTGTTGGGTCATGGGGAGTGTCATGACATGTCTTTGCATGGGAAAACACATCACGACTTTGACGATGACGTAACCCTCGCGCAGTCCCCTTCCCTCCCTCCAGGAAGCAGTGGGGTGGCAGCACTTGGGCTACTGCAGCCGCCTTAGCGACCCCTGATGTAGAACTCCTGGGTGCTGGCCAGTTGCTTTAGATGTGGAGATGTTCAGTTTTGGTTGAGAGTGAGGCTGGGCAGCCCTGAGAACTTTCCTGCTGGCAGAGTTGGTTTTTTCTTTGCTCCAGTGAAGTTGAGGCTGGCATTGACCAGCTTGGCTATCCTCTGGGACAGCTGCTCCAGGTCGCAGCACTGGGTCCATCTGCAGGTGCGTGGCCAGTGTCCACGCTGTGAGCCATAAGCCGTGTCCGAAGAGCCAGCCTCCTCCCCCAGATAGGAGCTTTCCTGAGCATAGCAAGACCAGGGTGGCGGTTC
>NW_006159641.1:1188682-1205778 GCF_000334495.1 Tupaia belangeri chinensis
GTGCAGCAGGGTCGCACGTGTGCTTGTCCCTCCCGAGCCTGAGGGCGGATGGAGGGCACACAGCGGAGTCTTCATGCCTGTGCAGTAGGTGATCTGTGGAGAGGTATTGGCGTGATTGGGGTCTTGGATGGAACCTCGGGTGCAGGACGCAGGGGCACTGAGGTGTGGGTGCGGACCGTCGGCCTCCTCACGCACCCACACCTTGTCCTGTTGTTTCCAACGGGAAGGAAAGGGTTTCTGGCGTACGCAGCCGGCTTCTGTGGCAGCCTTTGAGTGCCTTCAGAAGTTGAGTGCCTTCAGAAGACGGACTGTAACAGCCTCTCTCAGCACAGCACCAAGTCTTCCTCTGCAATTTTGAAATCTGCAATAAGCCAAAGTTTTAACACTCAAGTTTAAATTTATGGTTGTATGGTGCTTAAGGGTGATGATTTTGATACATTTTAAGTCTTTTTCTGTCTTTCTTTTTTTTTTTTTTTAAATCTGACCATAGGGTGCATGCTTTTGCAGAAGAGAAAGTGAAAGACCACCACCAAAGGGGGATGCCCATGCCTCATTCTCTTCGCCTCTGTTCTTTCAGGATCTTGGGCACCTGCACACGTATTTCCAGCATGTTCTCAAGCCACTTGGCCCAGGACTTGAACCATGCAGTAGACCTTATGGGATCCACCTGCTTTAACCACCACACCACTAACCAAAAAAGAAATTTTAACCTCAATTTAAAGGCCACAATACCTTTTATCATTTTCTGAGTTTGTTTGTTTTAGTTTTTTGCCACACATTGCACCTGACAGAGAGCGGCAGGGGGGGGAAGAGGAAAATCACCTCTCAGGGAGATGGCCACACAGTAGTCCCTTTTCCTCCAGTCTCCTCTTCAGATTTGGGCAGGCATGCACATGCATTTGTGTGATTTTCAAGCTACCAGGTCTGGGATTGGAACCAGGTGACCCTGTGGGATCCAGGTGACCCTGTGGGATCCAGCTGCCTTAACCTCCACTTTACCCGCTGGCCCTTTCTGAGGTATTTTAAGGAAAGTTATTCCACTGGAAAGGTTACATTCTCCATGCCAAGATAATGGTTGGAAGGCCAGGAAGTGGAAGTTTTGCTCCGGGAACCCTGACCTTATTGGAGTAGGGTCAATTTAGGATTAAAATATTTATTGCGTAGGTGAAGATAGCTGTGTGGAAAAACTATTGGTCTGGCCTTGTAGCACAGCAGTCAAGCTCGAAACTGCTATGCAGGAGCGCATATGGCCAGCTGCCGTTTGAATCTTGGTGCAGGTAGCTTGAAAAAAACACCGGGTGCATGACATGTGTGCCCCACATTCTGACAGGAAGGAGAAAGGGAAGGAGAAGGATCGTGAGCACGGTCACGCCCCATGGGGGTACTTTCTCCTCTTTCTGCCTTTCTGTCTCTGGTGAGTGTACATGCGCTCTCTCTGGCAATTAAAAAATAGGACTATCAAATTTTTATCATTTTTAGAACATCACGTTATATGTTAATATCCTTTTTAAGTACTGAATCAAGTGTGTACCCAAAATCCCGAGAGGAGAACAAAGGAGAAGGGATTGTGACAGGGCCATCCCACCAGGGGGTGATTTCCTTCTTTCTGTCTCTTTGTCTCTGTCTGTCTCTCCAGTGAGCACATGCCTCCTGTAGCAAAAACCTCTCTCTCAAAAAAAAAAAAATCCATAGTCTTAATATTATATTAGTTACCTTTACTGGAAAGTTTTATTTTTCAAGAGCAGAAAAGGTGGCTGTTTAAGAGAAGAGAGGAGCCACGTCTTGGGTTGAGTGTTATCTACGGACCTTTGCCGTTGCTTCACCGAATGCTGTGTTGAAGATGTCCAACACTCTGCGGTCCATACCT
The DNA here is from genome assembly GCF_000334495.1 of Tupaia belangeri chinensis. Classification (NCBI taxonomy): domain Eukaryota; kingdom Metazoa; phylum Chordata; class Mammalia; order Scandentia; family Tupaiidae; genus Tupaia; species Tupaia belangeri. The sequence goes on from NW_006159641.1 coordinate 1,190,550, forward strand.
TCTCTGCGCATGTGCAGTATTTGCTTCAGAACATTAATGGTTTTACTTTGTCAATAAGAGTGTTTACACAGGCACAGGGGAGATAATTCTTCAGGGGTTTAGAAGCCGGTATATTTATATGAGACTTTCAGTATTTCTGTATCAAATATTATTTTGTATAACTGGTACCAGCTGCTGGTGTGGTGGTTAAGATGCCTGAATCCTGTATCCTGGGACCAGCAGATAACATAATGGTTACGTTGCTGGACTCCCATGTAGTTGACCATGGTTTGAGTCACGCACCCTGAGGCTTAAAACTCATGCTGGGCGTGCGTGCGTGTGTGTGTGTATGTGTGTGTGTGTGTGTGTGTGCCCAAAATCCCAAGAAGAGGATGGAGGAGATTGCGGTGTGGCCATGCCCCCTGGGGTAATTTCTTGCTTTCTGTCTTCATCTCTGGCAAGTGTATACCACCCTATAGTAAAAATCTCTCTAAAAAAGAAAAAAACAGATGCCTGACTCTGTTATGGCTGATTGTGCAGCTCAAGTCCTGGACCTGGTGGCTTTGGGGGGTGTGCACGCCTCAAATCCTGAGTGCGGAGGAGAAGGGGTTATGGCATGGCTCTCACCCCAGGGTGTGCTTCCCTTTGTCCTGTCTGCCTCTCTCTGGCCAGAGCATGTGCCCTAGAACAAATGTAGAAACGTTTGTATACTGATTTATTTAAAGAAGAGCCGTGTAGATGGACATGCGATGTGCTGTTACTAGCATGTGGTAGGTGCTGAGGGGACCAGTGTTGGCTCTCACTAGGCAGAGTTAGTTTAAACCTGCAGATAGATGCGTGTCTTTTGTTCCACACAAATAGAACGTGTGTCTTTTGCTCCGTGCAAATGTAACGTGTATCTTTTGCTCCACGCAGTTGCTGTGACTGGCTGGTACATATCTGCCAACGGAAAAATGAGCTGAAAGCTCGCACCGTGTGGCTGGGATGTCCTGAGAAGTGTGAAGAAAAACACCCCAGGAATACTATAAAAAACCAAAAATACAACGTGTTTACCTTTATACCTGGGGTAAGACCTTACATTCTTGAAGACGAGTGTCTGAAGAGAGTGCTAGCTAGCTTCCTTTGTTTTATGGATGAAACTATTGAGACTTTCACTGTTATGTATCGTGTCAGATCCAAATCAGCGTCTTTTTGCTTTAAAACCGTCGTGTTTCAAGTAATTGCTGAGTCATTCTATGCACTTTTAATGCCTACATCACCAAGTTCAACCCAAGAAAACGTAGTCTGACTATTGCCTTCAGTCCTTGATAAACACCGTGTTCTAGGATTGTGGAGATGTAAGGGAGCAGACAGTAAAGTAAATCAAAGTGTAAGAAAAGTCACGGGCTTTATCTGGTTGGGGATTCGTCTTGGGGAAAAGCAGAACTTAACATTTAAAACCCTTTGCCAAAGAATTTCACAAAGAAAATAAAACAGTTTTTACACACAAAAGAGACTCAGTAACAGAATACCTGCAGCGTATTTTATGTGGGTGTTGCCGCTCTTCGCACTGTGAGCTTAGGCCTTATTATATTGTTAGATCGTTAGCTGTCTCTAATTAGGTACTGTGCTCAATTTGAACACTGAAGTTAAATGCATTTTGTTAGTAGTATTTCTGGCTTAAAAAACATCTTATGTATGTTTAGAATAGTTGAATAATTTTTGCTTTTTATATGTCATTCCCTATCTTAACAGGGAGATTTCTTTTTCTAAAGGCAAAATAGGCTGGTACTGATTATGTTTCAAAATTGAAGTTTTTTTTTTGTTTTTTTTGTTTTTTGTTTTTGGAGAGGTTTTCGCTATAGGGCGCGTGCGCTCGCCAGACAGAGACATAGAGACAGAAAGCGAGAAATCACCCCCCCAGGGGGGATGGCCACGCCACAATCCCTTCTCCTCCATTCTCCTCTCGGGATCTTGGGCACGCACGCACACGCGCCCGGCGTGAGTTTTAAGCCACCGGGTCCGAGACGCGAACCACGGTCGACTACGTGGGGAGTCCATCAACATAGCCATTACACTAACTGCTCGTTCCCCAAAATTGAAGTTTTTGATCTGTTCTAGGGATTGCTTGTTTTCTGTTTTGCAAGAAACGCTCTTGACTAGGTGAGCGAGAGCTGCTTTGTCTTGCATGTGTTCTGATGGTGGTTACCGCGTGGCTGTGTGTCCTACACCGATGGCCCCAACCATCCAGTGACAGTACAAGCTGAATCCCTGATGTGCTGCTTTATAAAAACACACGGACCAGTAGCTTCCTAAGTAAAAGACTGACCTTTCGTCAGGACAGTGAAATGGACGCTGTCTTCCTGGCAGATAAATACTCTCCTCTTTGTTTCAGGAAGCCCCTGTTTTCCCCTTCGGTGTAGATTGTTAGCTACTCATGTACTGGCTAACGCCGTCCGCTCTCCTAAAGGGCCCCAGGCTCACTCTGTAGATGGCGGAGGCTTGATCACTGTGGTGTAGAGCCCACAGCGCAGCTTCACCCTGCTCGGCGCAGGTCCTTCCAGGTTGCCTGGATCGCTGTGCCCTGAAGATACCTGTCAATGGGTCTGCACGGTGATTGCCGTGTGTATCATTTTTCTCTTAGATTGTCTCTGAAATCAGTCTTTTCAACTCAAATGTGGTATTTTAGAAACATTTGGTAATTACACAGTAGGAATTCTATGCCGTTTGTAGCATGAATGGCAATTTCTGAATTGCTAATAGAGATAATTTATGCTGAGATTTTAAAGAAATCAACAAGGAAAAAGTGTTTTCTTTCCAAAAACCTGCTGAGATTAATTTATGAAATAATTCAAACGTCTTAGACAGCAGTTGGACATGATGATGAATATAAATGTGTCACCAACATAAGTGACGCTTCGGCCCACACGTCATGTAAGAGCGTGGTGTCAGCCTGAGTGCTCAGCCCTGTCCTGCTCGCTCTGCATTCCCCATGCCTTCCAAGTGGCGGCAGACCAGGGTGTGCGAGGTGCAGGTGTGCAAGTAGGATTGTGAGCATAGTGTGCTGTTTCCATCATTCTCATCTGTGAACACATTTTGTTCCATTTTGATTTTCCATTTAAATCTAATAATTAGAGACATTCGCAAATAGAGGTCTAACAGTATGCTACATCTTGTTTTTTTTTCTTAAAGATTACTATTGGATTTTGGGAAAAGTCGTGATGCATTTTTGCATAGGAAAAAATGTCATGACTTTTCTGAAAACCCAATATTTGAATTAAAACACAAAACCAGAAACTTTCAATATTAGTATCCCTAAAATTATATTGAATGATGAAATTAATTTTATATTTGAAAGTACTATTAAAGATCAACTACCAAACACTATAAAAAGTAGGTAGGTAGTTGTCGTACTGAAAATTGGTCTGTAGTTTACAGATTTATATATTTTATCATTTCTGTATCTTGAGTAAGTTCTAACAAGAGACTAAGGCTATCGATCTTAGAAGTCACTTCTGTGTGCTTGTTCACTCACTCTTCGTAAAGCTACTCGGACAGCATGTTATGAAAACATGGCTCTTATATTTTGTTTATTTACCATTTATAAATATGTGGTTAATATGAACTTTCCATTGTAAGATTTCCTGAATTATTACCAAGATACACATTGGGATATGTGCTGAGTTACTGATGTTGGGAAGTTTTTGCTGGGGCTTTTGCTTTGATGCATATGTCAGGTTTGTAGCTCAGTAGTGGGAGACTGAACCATTTTATACAAGAAAAATCCAAAACTTCTAGAGGATACTTTCATCATGGTTGAAAGTTTTAATTTTCTCTCTTTTTTTTTCAGTTTAAAACATAAGTTAAAATATAACTTGAGGGTGGCCTGATCTCTATGTGTTACAGCTTTTGGAAAACTAATGTCAAAATAAAGTTACAGTGAGTCAGGTCACATTCTTAATGCTTGATGGAAATGAGGTTGCGTTTTGTGCTGTTTTTATTTAATTGAGGTATTAAAAGCTTTTATTGAAAGGATTGTTAATTTTCTCTTTTCCTTTTTAGGTTTTATACGCACAGTTCAAGTTTTTCTTGAACCTCTATTTTCTGGTAGTCTCCTGCTCACAGTTTGCACCGGCATTGAAAATAGGCTACCTCTACACCTACTGGGCTCCTCTGGTAAAAGAAGAAACTTTGAAACTTCCTTCAATTACATTTTACATACTAAAGACGTAGTTCGTAAATGTTCACGATGGTGAAAAGATGGGTTGACCAGATTTTTAAAACACAGTGTTACTGCCGTGTATCATCAGGATTCTGTTGAAAGGCATTCCTGGGTTCTGTGGTGACAACCTGTTGAGCCCTGCAGAACGTGGGGCACAGTGCGGGCCTGCTGTCGGCATTCTGCACCCGTCCTGGGGAGCAGATCCCCCAGTGCAGCTCCTCCCTGTGCTGACGGAGCAGGTGGAAACGGTGCTGGGGGAGTCTGCTCAGTTACCCTGGACATCCTGACCCATGGCGAGCATACTGAAGGGTCTGGCTGTGGTCCCAGTACTTCCTACTCAGTCAGCAGCCTGGTGTGTGGGGTCCTCGATGGCCGTGATAGTTGGCATCGAGGGTCTCCATTCCGGACCCGTGCTGTGCTGATAGTTTTATGCTGACGGTGACGGCTTTCCTGTTTTGTGTGGACAGCTCTGTGTCTCCTTTCTTCCTTTCACTTACTGGGTCTCCCTTTTGGGCAGATGACCAGAGGGAAGAGTGCCCTTTGGGGCAGAGTGCCAGGCTCAGATGCCTGCATTGCCTCGGCTTCAGACTTGCAGATCTGTGGGTCTGCTATCACAATCTCTGTTCTGTTTGCCTTGCTCCTCCCCGAACTAGAGACTTCCCAGATGAAGGATCGGGCCTAGGAAAGGGGAGGGCTAGAGCCCTGTTTACAGGCCTGGTCGTCACCCTCTTCTCTCTTAGTAAAGTCATGCTGAGGAATGTTTTGCAACTCCCCGTTCTCACAGACTTTGTGGAACGGTAGATTTGAGGAGTGAAGGTCATGCCTTGTGTACTCGAACACAAAATTACTTGGGCACGCCAACATGTGTTTCGCTTTTTGAGTTAATGACATCGAAAGACTTAGGTGCCGCACTAGGATGAGACGATAGCTCTGTGCGCTCATCTGCCTGCGCGGCCAAGTCTGCCTGGCCTGTTTGGGTGTCATTCTGTGACATTTATCAGAGACTTGAAACACGGACTCGGAATTTTTATTGTAAGAATGTATTCTTTTTCTTTTTTTAAGAGAGATTTTTGCTACAGGGCGTGCACACTCCCTGGAGAGACAGACAGAAAGTGAGCAATCACTCCTCAGGGGCAATGACCACGCCACAGTCCCTTCTCCTCCATTCTCCTCTCGGGATTTTGGGCACGCACACACATGTGCCCCGCGTGAGTTTAAGCCACCAGGTCTGGGACTTGAATTGTGCTCGATTATGTGGGAGTACAGCAATGTAACCATTATGCCATCTGCTGGTCCCTTAGAAGAATTTATTCTAGAGAAATAATGATTGGGACTAGCAGATGGTGTAATGGATATATCACTGGACTCCCACATTGTTGACTTTGGTTCGAGTCCCAGACCAGGAGACTTAAAACTCACACCGGGCATGTGTACATGCATGTTCAAAATCCTGAGAGAAGAATGGAGGAGAAGGGATTGTGGCATGGCCATCCCCTTGTCTCTCTGGCAAGTGCACGTGCCCTATAGCAAAAATCTCTCTTAAAAAAAGGAAAGGAGTAATGATTGATCACAAAGTCTAAAGAACATCTACTATTAAATCTGATGATAGATGTTTTAAAGGCTAAATGTCTAACAATGGATTGTTTATGCTGTGTCCTGTACACGTTAGGGTAATGTGTAGCTTTAAAAAATGATAGATAAAAAGAGTATTAATAACAGTGAAGGTCTCTGTGTTGGAATACCTGGTCGAAGTTGTATTGAAGGGTGTTAGAATGGGAGACACAGCTCTGGTGAGCCGACACTGGCGGCTCTGTGTCCAGCTCTAGCCTCGGCAGCGTCCATGTCGCAGTGGGTAAGACAGACACAGCCCTGCCTAGTAGAGCTTGCACTTTGGTTGGAGTCTGTGTGGGCCACCCCACGGTCCTGGGTAGCCAGCCATGTTGGTTGGGGAGAAGAGGGGATCATCGCCGGTAGGGCGACCAGAGAGGCGGCCCTGCAGTGGGAGCCATAGCTGCAGGCTCCAGGGGTGAGGAGGAGGGGACAGTGGTTGGAAAGGAGGTCACAGACTTTTCCAGGACTCTTCAGATTTTCCCCTCGGTGGGACAGGATGGGGTGTGTGTGTGTGTGTGTGTGTGTGTGTGTGTGTGAGTGCGAGTGCTGTGCGTGCTCACCTAGGATGGAAGGCTGAGTGTGCACAGCCGAGCTGTAGCAGCTGCTCTCTAAAGCTGGGTAGCTGTGGAGAGGGGTGCAAGTGGCCGTTTCTTCTTTCTTCCTGCTTTCTCCCTTGGAGGTAACCTCTGCTGTGAGTTTGAGATTGTAATTGCTGTGTACCTCTGGATGGCCCTGCTCTTTCAAGTGTGTCTTGGTGACAGTGGCAGTATATTCTCCTGCTTCATGTGTCTGTGAAGGCTGTCTTACTCTGTGTCCTATTGCAGGGTGCTGTTCGATTCCTGGCCCTGACAGCTTGCTTTCTTACTTTCTGTGTTTCTCTCTGTCTCTCTCTGGTCAAATTAAAATAAAATAAATGGATAAATTAATAAAGTTAAATGAAAATATTCTTTAACAAAATTAGGTTTTCACTTTTAAAAAAATGTGGGTTTTTTTTTGACGAATTCTTACAAAGATTTAATTTGTTCTCAACATCATCTTGGCCATATCTGAGTAGTTTTGTGTGTGTATGCACATGCAAACATGGGGTATTCGCCATGACAGCAAATGTTTCTCTGCTTCTTTTGTTCTTTGATGAGCTCTTCATTTTTAAGTCTTTAGTTTCAATTTTCAGCCTCAGGTTGTTAAGAGTACTTTATGACTTTTTTTTTTTTTTTTTTGACATGTAAGAATGAACTTTAATTGCAGTTAGATAAATACTTCAATAAGAAACTATTTACTGGGACCAGCAGTTCACATAATGGCTACGTCACTGGACTCCCATGTAGTCGACCGCGGTTTGAGTCCTGGACCCGGTGGCTTAAACTCATGCTGGGCATTTGCACGTGCGTGCCCAAGATCCCGAGACGAGAGTGGAGGAGAAGGGATTGTGGAGTGGCCATCCCCCCTGGCGAGTGATTTCTCGCTTTCTGTCTCTCTGTCTCTGTCTTTCTGGCGAACACACGCGCCCTATAGCAAAAACCTCTCAAAAAAAGAAACTATTTCCTGATTAATTCAGGGGTTAACGATTTCTCTATTCTGATTGTCTTTTTAATGTTACAAAGAGAACAGTTTGGGCAGTGCTCAATGTTGCCATCTGACACACATAGATGAGTTTCCTACAGCCCGAATTCTTTACTGGTCAGTTTCAGAATCAGTCCACTTTTTAAAATGACTTTCTTCCAGTCCCTGGTCTGGCGGCAGCCACAGATATTACCTTTTCCCAGATAACACATGATGAATACAGTTAGTGTCCGTGCTTGCCTAGTTCGTGGTGTTTTATTTTAGGCCTTTGGTACAGCAGAAATCATAAAAAGGTGGTGTGCGTTCAGCCTCGCCCTCAAATTCCAGACACAAGCTTACTGTGTATTGATTCTTTGATTTGAACTCATCTCTGACAACTTTGATGATCATTGGAAATTTACAGATGTTAAATTAGAGGGTCTTTTTCCTAATCTAGGCAAAGTTAAAGAACCTCTAAGTGTGCGTTAAATCTAAGTAAACCTCTTCAATGGAAACAATTTAAAAGAATGCCAGTTCAGGAATACATATGGGCATCTCTTATGTAAGCTTCCTCCTTAACTGAGGGAGTGTGTCCCTGCAGGGTATTCTCCTAAGCTCCTGGCTGCCAGCTCTTTTCTATACCAGCTTTTTTTCTTTTTCTTTTCTTTTTTTTTTTTTTAAAGGATTTGCTATCGGGTACATATTCTTGCTGGAGAGAGACAGAGACAGAAAGAAAGTGAGAAATTGTGCCCCCGATGGGAGATGGCCATGTCATAATCCATTCTCTCCTGTTCTCCTCCTGGGATTTGAGGCATGCACACACACATGCCTGGCATGATGTTCAAGCTGCCAGGTCTGGGATTCATACTGTGTCCGGCTATGTGGGAATCCAGTGCCTTAACCACCATAGCACCTGCTGACTCTAGTACCAGCTCATTTTAGCCCTATTTTTCCAGGGTGTATAATAGCCCCTGTAATCTTTATATGTACGTTTGTATTTTCATGTCTTTTCTCTGCCTGTTCTCTGAGATTCGGAACAAGACTTCTAGATCTCTCCTAGCCAAAAACCAGCCACTAAAAAGCATGAAACCATCTTACAGCAGCTGTTTGCAAAAATCTTATTTTTGTTGTCTACTAATTTCAATGAAAGCAAGCTCTTTTCACTTTTATTCCGTGTGTTCCTTAGCTAAAATAGGCATGTTATGAAAACAGTGATCGCTTAATTAGTATTTTTTCTTCTTCAGTTATTCCTGGCAATATTGTTTACTAGTCTTCTCGCTGAGCTAACTTTTCTTATACTTTCCCATGTAAGAGAGGAGTAAACTGGAAAGAGAGTGATTTTGTTATATTATGATGTCAGGATAAAGATTTCCTTTTATATGTTCACTTTCAGAACAATCCTTTGAGGCAAATCTGTTATAATTGGAGTAACAACATAGATATATAATAGATTGTAATCCTCCTATTAAAATTAGTAAGATTGAATGTATCTGTGCAGAAGGTTTTTGGATAAATAAATATGTGATACTGTGTATTTTTTAATACTATAACTTCTGCTTAAAATATCTTCCTCTACTTCATTAATACTTTATTGACCATTAGATAGACAATATAGTTGAGAAATCAATCTATAAAGACTTGACTTTTATTCTGAATTTAAAATCTTTCCTTCTCTCCACCCTTTTTTGGTGAGTATTTCTGTACTGGAGTTGTGACTGAAGTTTGAAAACAAAACAAAACACAAACCCAATTACTTGAAATTCCTACCATCCAGTGACAACCACTGTCAGGGAGCCGTGTGACTTTGGCACAGTTACTTATTCACTTGTGTCTCTTAAGTTGCCTTATCTGTAAGTTAGAGGTAAAGGGACACATCTTCTGAGGTGTTTGTGACAGGCAAAGAAAGCAAGTTCTTTAAGATCGCCAGAAAGGCATATGATAAACCCTCTGAGGTAGAACGGTGACATGGCAGTGGGTCTCTGTCTCTTTTACGGAAATGTATGTGGTTTTGGTATTTGCTCCATATAGGTGCTGGTTATTTGAGGAAGAGGAAAAGGGCTATGGACAGGTCACAGGCGACACTGTGCTGTCCAGTGTGACCAGTAGGCTCGTACATGGTGCTGTTGCTCCAGGTGACAGCATTTCACAGTGACCTTTCTTGTTTCCAGTTCTGTTTTTCCCCGGGAGCAGTGCTATAGCTTCTGTCTCTGACTTGGTTTATCTGATGACCGAGGGAGACCTAGCCGCTCCTATACTAAGACTCATTTATCCAGGCTTCCATACACCACCGGTCTCTGTGATCCAGTCCAGAACTGGCAGGAGCTGAGCCTGGAAGGAAGAGGGCTATTTACAGTTAGACTCTGGTGGTGAAGGAGGAAGTAGTGGCCTCAGCTTCCGTTCCCTTCCTGGGCTGGCCACAGGGCTTTCTCAGGGTAGGTGTGTGGATGTGGGTGTGATGGCAGACGTGGGTGTGTTTATGGACGTGGGCATGATGGCAGACGTGGGCGTGATGGCGGATGTGGGCGTGATGGCGGATGTGGGCGTGTTGGTGGAGGTGGACGTGGTGGTGGTGGTGACCCCCTTCTGGTTGCGGTTCCTACTGACAAGATCTTAGATTAGAGATGTCTGGTTGAGCGGTTTTATACCCTAGCCGTCCTTGCTGTGCCTGAGTGTTTTCACTCCTCTTTCAGAAGTGCAAGTTGGGGCCTAGCCCTCTTGATTTCTGCTTTCCTAATGTCACTTTCTTAGAAGTGGGGAGTTTATTTCTTTTTCTTTTTTTTTTTAATAATTATTTTATTTAACTTTATTATTATCATTATTATTTTTCAGTTTGATCAGAGAGAGAGACAGAGAGAGAGAGAGAGAGGAAGTGAGAAAGCAAGCCACCAGATCCGAGACTTGAACCATGGTCGGCCATGTGGGAGTCCAGCGCCTTTAACCACCACTTGCTGGCCCGAGGGGAGTTTATTTCTGCTGACTTTGACTTCTTAGAAGCACTGGGAACTAGCACACTTCTGGAGTTCATTTAATGAATGCAGAGTTCACTTTTGCTCTTTTTAGACTGTAGGTTTAAAGGGTGTAAAACAGTCACCTGGAGAGCTGGAGTCCCATATGTATCTCTGGAGATTAGAGGTGAAAGTTCCACTTTTCAAATAGGGCCTGGACAGATCTGTGTTGCCAGAAAATCTTCCCAGGTGATTATGAGGTATAACTCATTAAGAATCAGTCTTTCAAATACCGTTTATAATACATAAATCATGTACCTTTGGCCTCATTCGTGTGTCTCATTCTTGTCTCTCAAGATAAGGCAGTCACAGAGATGATGGTTTTTAACGTCACCGGTCCATGTGCTTACTCCCCAGTGGGGCCTAGTCACACTGTGATCCTCTCCCTCCATTTCTCCATTCCGTCAGGATGTGCAGGTGTACGCATGTGCTGGGCGTGGCCACTGGGGCCGGGATTTGAGCTGCAGTTGGCTGTGCAGGGTCTATCTCCTTCAGCACACCACTCAACTGCTTCCTTACCAGGCAGCTCCAGATAGTATTTTAATAAAAGCTACTTCTACATCATAAACATGAGTCTGTAACAGTTAATATTCTACATGGAAATGGTGACATACAAATTTATTTTCTGGATTCAAAGGTACACATTTCTCATGTTAATGAAGTTGAGCTGTGACTTATGGAACAGTGTGATAATGTTTTCCTTTTCAAGATGATTACTGAAATAACAATGATTTATCTTAAAACCACTGGCATCTATGAGTCAAGGAAATATAGTGCATCATATGAGTTTACTGTGAATTTCTTATTCAAATATACTCAGGGTATTTCTAGTCATATTCACACAGAGATCTTTAATTCTTTCTCCCTCCTCCTTTCAGGATAAGTGTCTAGGATTAAAACTACTTTGTTAAATATGTGTAACTTTTAAGGTTTTTGAAAATACCAGATTTCCTACTTTTTTTCTCTTTTTTTGGTGAAAGGTATTTTTTAATTTACATTTTTATTATTATTCATACATTAAATCGCTATACATCAATTAGATTGTGGAGAGACTTTACCCAGCATGATACACACCTCAGTCCAGCCCAGTTGAGACCACCATACACATCCTCGTCAACAGGATAAATCTTACCTGTGTTCCACAAGTGTCTTACCTCTCCATTTCCCCCCAAATTTCCTATGCTCTTCCCCTCTACTTTCCCCTTTGTCTCTAGTGTCCATTACGATTTTTAATACTTTTATGTTCTCCAATCTTTCCGTCTCTACCATAGAGTGCAGACAGTCATTGTACATTAAGTGGAGATATGCAATGTCTCTCTATCATAGCCTGAGTGGCTTCACTCAGCAATAGATCTTCCATGTTCATCCACTTTCTATCAAATGCCAGGGACTTGTTGTTTTTTATGGCTGAATAGTATTCCATGGAGTATATGTGCCACAATTTTTCAATCCATTCATCTGTTTGTGGACATTTGGGTTGATTCCATGTCTTAGCAATCATGAATAAGGCTGCAATGAATATAGATGTGCAAGCACTTTTCCGACTGAGTGCTCTCCTGTCTTTTGCTGGATCATATGGTAGTGCTATTTGAAGGTCTTTGTGGAATCTTCATATACTCCACAGTGGCTGGACCAGTTTACATCTCCACCAACAGGGTAGGAGTGTTCCCCTTTCACCACATCCCCGCCAGCACTTACCATTATTTGTTTTTTTAGTCTTTGCCATTCTGACTGGGGTTAGGTGGTATCTCATTGTTCCTTACAGTGAGGGATGTTGAGCATTTTTTCATATGCATTTTGGCTGTTCGTATGTCTTCCTTAGAGATTTGCTGCTCTGGCCTTTCATGTTTATTTGCTTTGACTAAATTTAGTTACACAAAAACAGTGAATGTATATTCAAGTTCTTTTTTGTTTGTTTGTTTGCAAGAGGTTCGTTTGTTGTGAGCACGTGGACTTTAGCCCTGCTTTGTATAAAGTCACCAGCTGTGGGAGCCGGCTGCAATGCACTGCAGTACGTTCTTCTCTCACGGAGATGTCCGATCACACCGTAACAGTGCTTTGCTCTTAAAGTCTCGTACATCACAGAACTAACATCACTTTTAATGGTAAAAGACTGAGTAGTTTTCCCTTATGATAAGGATTTAAAAAAAAATTTTTTTTTTAAATATTTTTTTTGAGAGGTTTTTGCTATAGGGCACGTGCGCTTGACAGAAAGACAGAGAGAGACAGAGAGACAGAAAGCAAGAACTCACCCTCCCCAGGGGGGATGGCCACACTGCAGTCCCTTCTCCTCTTTTCTCCTCTCTGGGTTCTGGGTACAATGCACACGTGTCCAGTGTGAGTTTAAGACACCGGGTCCGGGACTCGAACCATGGTCAACTAAGGGGGAGTCCAGCAACTGGACTAATAGCCATTATGCCAGCTGCTGGTATGCAATAGCATAAAAAAGCTGAGGAATAAAGTTAGCTAAAGTTTGAGATCACACACTCCCACCATTACTATTCAACCTGTATTGGAAATAAAGTGAATAGGATAGTCAAGCAAGAACTGAAAGACATCTGAAGCCAGTGTCATGGCCACTAAACGTGGCATTCTGAGGCTCACCCATGTGAGAAGGTATGTGTTCATGGTCAGAGGCCATCTCGAGTATGCTGGTCCCATGAGTATCACCTGGGGCTGGCTGAGGCTGGGGGTTGATCGTGCTGTCAAAACCTGTTGAGGGTGCTGTCGTGTCTCTCTCATGTGGAAGAAATGAGAAAACAACCTTAAAAAATTAAAGAATCCCCATTGAAGAAGAAAAGCTGTCTCTGCTCAGAGATGGCCTGATCTTGTCCGTAGGATAACTTAAGGAATCAACATACGTAAAACATTGGAACTAAAGAATTATTAAGCAAGGTTGCAAAATACAAAATAAATATATAAAAACTATTTGTATTCCTATATGTTGCTAATGACCTTTCAGGTATAAAATTAGGGTAATAATTCAATTTATAATAGCATAACTAATACTTAAGAATCAAATTAGCCAAAGTATGAGATTATATACTGAAGTATAAACCATTTTTCTAAAAACTTAAAGATCCAGGGCGTAACATCAAGATGTCCACTGGGAAGCACCCACCACTTAATTCCTCTGTCATCAAGATGTAAAATAATTACTCACATATGACTAGAAATTTTAAGCCTGGGTCAGCACCTGGTCTGCAGGATGACAGCACCACCTGGGGTCTGTAGGCTGCGAGCAGCAGCACCTGAGAACTGCAGGCTGGGTCAGCAGCAAATGCGCTTTGCTGGTAAAGGGTAAGAGGTAAGAGAGAGAACCTTGGCATCCTCTAATACCACTGTGGACAGCATTCCTAGCTCACTAGGAGTTCAGCATGGTCCCAGATCCAGTGAAGGGGAACTCCATGAGATCCACAGAGCTGCGTACCTCCAGGGAAGCATTTCACCCTGTCTAGTCTCAGCTCTCAGGGCCCGAGCAGCTGTAGAGCAGTGTCACTTTGAGAACACAGCAACTGATGAAGTGAAACTTCCACCAAAGATCAATGACTGGCAGAATTTCACATTCCTGAAAACCTACCAGAGTTCTGCCAGGTCTGCACGGGTGGCTGCCGTGGCTACCCCAGCTAGACTGAGCAATAATGAGGCCATGAACTGCAAAGAAGCCCATGCAGGGTTATACGCTCTGGGACATAGATGGGCCAGTGCTGCAGGAAGACTGCTCCAAGAACAGGATGTGGCACGTGAGTGAGTCTGTCCCCCACACAACCTGTAGAAGAGACCAAGGAAACCGATACTCCCCCAGCAGATTGGCAGGCCTACACTTGCCTTACCCCCGTCCCCCAGGCCTGACCATCCAGAAGTAGCTCTCTTCCCCTCAGTCTCCATTGGCACCACAGCTTCTTAGGGTCTCCCTGAACTGTGAGTCTAAGTAAGGGGAGCAGAGGTGCTGCTGATGGAGAAGGGGGAGTTGGGGTTCTTCCATTACGGGCAGAGAGAAGGAAGTGGGTATGCAGTGGCAGTCCCCCAGCATCTCCTGTGCATTTGTGCACATGTTCTAACACTGGGAGGCCGCATAGAGCTTCTGCCACACCTGCCGGCACCACCAGCTCTTCAGAGGTCTTCCTAGAGCCCTAACATGAGCTGAAAGCTCCAACTTCCTTCTGCAGTAAACTGGCTGCAGGAGTGTGACACGGCTGGAGAGAGACTCATGCTGGGGAGGACAGCTTCCCCTGTCTCCAGGAATGTACACAAACGGAAATGAAAATAGTTAGCTACCCTCAGAGTCATGGCTCAGCTAGTGCCCTCATCCTTGTGTGCAATTCATTCAAGACAGAGGATATTACTTACTTTGAGCTGATACCTCTGCTTGACTGTCTTGCTAGGAAGAGGGTCCCCACACTCCACGTATGGTTCGAGAGTTCAGCTAATCACCCCACAACTACAGGTTGGTAGTTGTCTTTGGCACGAAGGAATCCACGTCTGCTACAGGAAAAAGTGAATATTCCACCAGAGTCTTAAATATCAAAAAAAGGACACAAATATCCATACAAAACAAGGGTGTAGCTCCTACAAAGGATCAAAACATTCCCCACCAGCAATGGACAAAATGAAGCAAATCCAGAAATTCTGTAAGTGGCTTTCAGAATATTGGTCATAACACATCTCAGTGAGATGCAGGAGAATACAGACAGTCCAGGAGATAAGAAATAAGATTGATGACATGGGTGAGAGATAGCTATCTTTAAAAATAATCAAACTCTGGAGATGATGAATATAAAACAAAATTAGAAAATTCTCAAAAAAACATCAACGGCAGGTTAGGCCATGTAGAAGAGACAATCATTGAACTTGGAAGCACCAACCTTAAAGCAGCCCAAGCCAGAAAGTAAGA
>NW_006159641.1:1206219-1251622 GCF_000334495.1 Tupaia belangeri chinensis
AGGGAAGGGAAGAAAAGGAAGGGAAATAAAGAGGAAGGGAAAGGAAAGGAAAAGAAAGAAAATTAACTGTCAAAAGTCATGATAACATATGACAAGTTTATACTGTTAAAACAACCAGATAGCCACATAATGGGTATGCCAGAGGGCAACGAGACAGGAAGTACAGTGCAGCATCTGTTTTACAAAGGACTAGCCATAGCCTGAACAGAGATACACATGTGTAGAGCCTGAAAATCCAAAGGATACCAAACAGATTCAACATGAGAAGATCCTCTCTAAGGATGTTACAGCCTAAATGTCAAAAATGGCAAGAAAAAAGCACTAAGTTACCTATAAGGGATACCCATCAGATTAAACTCAGACGACTCAGAAGAAACCTGTCCTTCAGGTGTGAAAGAGAAATACAATTGTGCCTAGAGAAATAAAAACCGAAGGAATTCACTAGTACCAGACCAGCTCTTGAAGGGATTCCTAAGAGTCGTGTACCGGGAAATGAGTGGGAGGTAAATCTCACTGTGAGAACGTGCAAGGCGGTGTATATACACAGAGAAGACAGAGAGATGTTCAGTTTCTACCTCTACAGACATCTTCCCGACAGCAAAGAGACAACAGAAGAGAGAAGAGAAAAATCACAACAATCGGGAACCAACTAACAAAATGGCAGGTGTAAATCTGTACCTAACAATATCACTGAATATAATTGGATTAAATTCCCCGGTAAAAAGTACGTATAGGCTGTCGACCACGGTTTGCGTCCAGGACCCGGTGGCTTAAAAATCACACTGGGTGCGTGTGCGTGCGTGCCCAAGATCCTGAGAGGAGAATGGAGGAGAAGGGATTGCGGCATGGCCATCCCCCCGAGAGAGAGGGAGAGAGAGAGGCTGGCTGAATGGTTAACAACAGCTGCTTATAAGAGGCACATTTCATTGATAAAGATAAAACTAGATTGAGAATGAAAGGTTGGAAAAAGTCATTCCATGCAAATGGAAACCAAAAAAGGGCATATGTGGCCATCTTAATTAATTAAACAAGCTATAAGCTAGAATTTGTAAAAAGAGCCAAAGAAGATCATTGAAGAGTGTTAAAGAGATCAACTCACTTAAGAGAAAGAATTATTATAAGCATGTATAATTAAATAAACATCAGAGCACACATACATGAAATGAAAGTTGCTAGACCTAAAAGAAGAGAGGAACTCTTACACATTAATCGCTGGGAATTCTAACGTCCAGCTCGCACCATTTGATAGTCATCCAGAGGGAAGTAAGCACAGAGACGGGAGGTGAACAATACCGAGGAGTAACTGGACCTGATGGACCGTCAGAGAGCCTTTTCCTCAGCAGGTGTAGAGCACACACGTTCTCCCTGCTGCACGGGGGCATTCCAAAGATGGCCTCCGTGTTCAGATCCAGTAAGCTTCTGCAGATTTCAAAGACGCAACATACCTAGCCTCTTTACCACATGGAATTAAATTTGAAATCAACAATGAAAGAACTTTGGTAAGTACAGTAATACCTGGAAATGAACAATATGCTCCAGAATGAATTCGTAGCTACCAAAGAAATTAAAGATGTAATTAAGGAATTCCGTGAAACAAATAATATTGAAAATGTTGCATTGCAAAGCATCAGATAAGGCAAGAGCAATATTAAGAAGGAAACTTGTAACAGTCGGTGCTCATAAGGAAAAACTAGGGGAGCATCAGTTGCAGCACCCTGGAGCCTTAGTGTTCTTTGAGAATAAGAAGTCGATCAACAGAAGAACGTTGAGGGCTCTTTGGGAGTTGCCAGTCACCCAAATCAAGGGTATGGTGAAGAGAGTGTTTAATTCACGTTCATGGCAATAGGTGAATCTGCACTGGAAGTCAACATTAATCAACTCACTGTTTTTCACAGCTTTGTGTTCTCCAGAGTACCCATGTCCTTCCCATAGAATGAAATAGACTGTATAGTTGGAACAGTCCAAAATATCAGCAAAATAAAGTGGGGTTCACCAGCCGCTCATGCTAATGGGCTTGGAGATGCAAATCCAAAGGCATAATGCTGGCAGCCTGTATTGACTACACCGTAGTGAATCTGAGGACTACCTAAATGCAGAGCTGTGAGTGGACAGCCTGCACGAGCCTGGTATTTGGTGCAGTGCTCCTTCAGGACATGGGCTTAAACCATCAGATGTTGAATTTACATAAGAAAGTGATTTCTCATCCCACCTTCTGCTAAAGCGGACACAGTCACATCAGAGGAATGCCAGTAGTTGAAAAACAGATAACAAGGGGCTGGCAGGTGGCAGGTGGCGTGGTGGTTAAGGATGCTGGACTCCCACATGGCCGACCGTGATTCGAGTCCCAGACTTGTGGCTTGCTTTCTCACTTTCCCTTTCCCTCTCCATCTCTCTCTCACACACACTTGCTCTCGCTCTGTCCCTCTCTGGTCAAATTAAAATAAATGAACAAAAAAAGTTTTTTTAATAAGAAAGATAAATCTAGAACATAGAATTAAAATACATGAATTTTCAGAAACAGATAAAAGATAAAAAGATAAAAGATAAAGGACTGGGACCAGCAGATGGTGTCATGGTTAATGTCACTGGTCTCCCATGGAGTTGACTGCAGTTTAAAGCCCCGGACCTAGCAGCTTAAAATTCATGCTGGACGTGTGTACACGTGTGACCAAAATCCTGAGGAGAGAATGGAGGAGAAGGGACTGCGACCTAGCCATCCTCCTGGGGGAGGGTAATTTCTCGCTTACTGTCTCTGGTGAGCACATGCGCCTATAGCAAAAATCTTTGTTTAAAAAAAAAAAGACCATTTGGCTCTTGCTGTGGTAGGGTAATACTGCCATTGACGTTAATGGCAAAACCGGCAGAGGAAGGCAGTATCCTTAGCGGTTACAGTTGAAAATGGCCAGCACTCTAATGTGGCTATTCTAGGAAGTGTGTTTAGAAGGACACACATGCAAGACGTGGAAGATGCCCCAGTGTGCAGCGTGAGAGCTCTAGGAGCAGCAAGTGTGGCTGTGACTCCCAGCTGTGTCCGTAACGGCACGAGCACAGGGCAGCTCACTGAGCGCCCACTGGCACAGGTGCAAGTAGAAAGAAGGGCGTGTGTAGCTGAGGTTAGGGGGATGGAGATGGAGCAGGAGCAGGTGTTTGAGACGGAGGTCACAGAAAACGTTCAAAACCTGAAGGGCTACAGAGAAGCAGAGGGAATACGTGGGCAGTCTGGGGGCCACAGGACAAACTGGGAAGCTTAGCCACGTGCCTTGGAACAGTAGGACTTGGAGAGCCTTGGGGGGGGGCAAGAAGTAAAAGAAGGTCTTTAAATTCCCTGTTGCCCACTGCTTACGTATTAGTGGCCGCGGGCAAGCTGGGACATCTATGTGTGGGATCTGTTTGACCAGTTTGCATCAGTTCTGTCCATAATGATGGATTTAACAGTGTAACAAAAAAAAAAAATGTTGTTCTTGATGGAGATTAAGATACCTCAAATTGTCTAGGGCATTGTGGACTTAGAAAGTAACAGCTCTAATTACCTTTCCTACATTCTTTTAAAAATGTCATTTATTTTTAGTAAACAGATGTCTTCAATTTAATGCAGAAGAACACTTTACTGCCGCACAGTCATATTCTGGTGGTTCGTTTACAGGGTATTCCAGAACAAAGGGCTCTGGAAGGTCCACTCCATACTGTGACGCAGACTCTGCCTCCGTCTGCAAGCTAGGAGACAGCGGTTCCATTATGTGTACATATGCGGTGATGGAATTTAGCCTAATACAGTTGGCCCTATTTTTTGACACTTCTGTTGTTTAAAAATACACATGGAAAAAACCTATATGCTTGCAGTGCACTTAGAAATTTTATTCGGTTGTCAGAAAAGTAATAACACATTTTTGCATAGAAAATATGTCGTGACTTGCCTGAGGACCCAATATAACAATCTTTTTTGTTTGCTTGTTTTGGATTTTTTACATATATATTCTCATTTAGTGTCCTTTAGCCAGAATCTCATTGCTGGTTTTTTCTTTTTTAAATTAATTAATTAATTAATTTTGGAGAGGTTTTCGCTATAGGGTGCGCACGCTCGCCAGAAAGACAGAGAGAGACAGAGTGACAGAAAGCGAGAAATCACTCCCCAGGGAGATGGCCATGCCACAATCCCTTCTCCTCCATTCTTCTCTTGGGATCTTGGACATGCACGCACATGCACCCCTTGTGAGTTTAAGCCACCGACCGGGTCCAGAACTCAGACCATGGTTGACTAAATGGGAGTCCAGGGACATAGCCATTATGCTTACTGCTGGTCCCTTTTTTTTTGTTTGTTTTTTAAAGAGAGATTTTTTTTCTCTCGCCAAAGAAGTAGACAGAGACAGAGAGACAGAAATTGAGAAATCTCCTCACTGGGGAAGTGGCTACGCTGCAACCCCTTCTCTCAAGATTTTGGACACACACCTGACTTGAGTTTTAAGCCAGTTGCAGTCAACTACGTGAGAGTCCAGTGACGGAACTATTACACCATCTGCTGGTCCTGCTGTTTCATTTTTTTTATAACATTTTTAGTATTTAAATACTTTCCATATATTGGCTCTGCTAAGATAGAATGTAGTGTCTTTTAATATGGTAGGAACCAACAAGGAAATTTCACTTTAACTCCCTTTCTACACTTTATGGTAGGTAGTGGGGACTAGGGGAAATGCATTTATAGTTCATTTCTAGACAGCTCGTGACACAAACAATGTGTTTCTACCTGTATGCAGTCCATTTTACTAGAAACAGAAGTCATGGCCACTTGAAGAGAAGAAAAATCACCATTTCGCATTTGACTATGTTCATATATTGCATTTCTGCATTTGTATTATAAAAGCTTCACACAATAATGTTGGGATGTTAAAAAAAAAGAATAAAATAGGAAGATATAGCAAGTGAACAACCTATCAGTTCTTCTCAAGGAACTGAAAGCTAACACAAGTGTCATTCAAAAGTAGCAGAAGTAAAAGAAATAGTAAGATCATAGCTGAAGTAAAAGAAATGCAGGAAAAAAAGTTTTACAAAAAATCAGCAGAACAAAAAGGTCATTCATAGGACCAGCAGTTGGCGTCATGGCTATGTCGCTGGACTCCCATGTAGTCGACCACAGTTTGAGTCCCGAACCCAGTTGTTTAAACACACACCAGGTGTGTGTGCGTGTGTGCCCAAGATCCGGAGAAGAGAAGGGATTGTGGCATTGCCATCCCCCCTGGGAGGTGATTTCTTGCTTTCTGTCTCTCTCTCTTTCTGGCGAGCGCATGCACTCTATAGCAAATCCCCCTCCCCCCTAAAAAAAAGGTCATTCATGAATGCTATGAATAGCTATATGCCAACAAGCTGGAAAAATCTAGAAGAGATGGGCAGATTTCTGGACACTTACAATGTACCTAGATTGAACCAGGAAGAAACAGAAAGACCAAATAGATTGATATCAAGGAATGAGTTCTACCCCAGAGTTGATGCTAGAATGGTTCAACATACACAGAATAATAAATGCAATCTATCACATTAGCCAAAGGAAAGACCGAAATCATACTGCTGTATCTGTTGACATAGAAAAAGCATTTGATAAAACACAGCATGCCTTCACAATTAAGACTCTCAAAAATAGGCATAGGAGGTATATTTCCTAGAACAAATGCCTTTTGACTAACCAGCAACTGACAGTACTGAATGGGGAAAACTTTTTCATTGCAAGCTTGACCAAGAAAGTGGATGTCCAGTTTCCCCTTTTGTATTTGATGTAGGACTGGAAGTCCTAGTCACCTCAATCAGGCGAGAATGTTTTAAAAAGAATCCAAATTGTAAAGAAGTTAATTTGTAGGTGACGTGATTATATAAGTAGAAAAATGTAAAGAGTAGATCCAGAAAGTGAAATGTGATAAACAAATTCATGAAAGTTGCAGAATAGAAAACCAACATCCAAAGATCTATAGCATTTTTTTTGGTATAATAGCAGTGAATGGACTGAAACAAATGAAAGCAATATCATAGTACCTACCCATACACAAATTATCTAGAAATATATCTAAGGAAGTAAACGATTTCTACTATGAAAATTGCATAAAACTGAATAAAGAAATTAAAAGAAAGACAAAGTGTTAAGGGAAAGATGTCCCTCATTCATGGATTGATTGGAAGAATCAATATAGGTAAACCAACAGTACTACCCAAAGTGATTGATAAATTCAGTGCATTTCTCATCAAAATACCAGTGAAGTTCTTCACAGAAATAGAAAAAAAGAATCAACAAAAACCAAAGCAATAAAAATTCTAGAATCACAGAAGACTCCTTATCACCAGAAGAATTCTGTGTAAGAAGAGTAAAGTCAGAGGCTCACTACCTATCTTCAATGTAGTACAAAGCAATAATAACCAATAAATAATAAAAAAAAATACCAGAAAACTAGCACACATACACAAAACAAAAAACTTGGTACTATCACAGAAAGAGACACTAGACCGATGGAATGTAATAGGGAATCCCGAAGTAAACCCAGCAGCGAACAGCCACATGATTTTTTACAAAGGTCAAAAGACAATCCAATGGAGAAAAGACAGCTTGGTAAAAATGGTGCTAGGAAAACTGGATATCCACTTACAAAAGAATGGAACTAGAACCCTGTATCATACCACTTAATGTGATTAACTCAAAAGGTCAAGTACCTAAATGTAAAGCAACATAGCTGCAAACATATGTAAACGTGGGGAAATTTTCAAGATACTGGAGTAGGCAAAGACTTCTTGAATAATATTTCTGAAGCACGGGCTTCCATGAAACTAAAAATTAAGCTTTTGCTTAGCAAAGGAAACAATAAGTAGATACCACCCGTAGGATGGAAGAAAAATATTTGCGAACAATACTTTAAATAATGAATGAATTACCAGAGTAAAAGTGGAACTCAGAATCTGAGCTACAAAACAATCTTATATGTAATTTTAGAATGGGCAGTCTGATAAGTCAGCTCTTAAGGGAAGGCATACAAATGGCTAAAAAGCATTTATGAAAATGTTCAACATCTTTTATCATAAGAGAAATACAAATCAGAGCCACAGTGAGGTATCACCTAACTCTAGTTAGAATGGCTATGATAAAAAAAAAAATGCACAAGTGCTGCCAAGGTTGTGGAGTAAAGTGAAACCCCACGCACTGCTTTTGGGAATGTAATTTAGTACAGTCACTATGGAAAACACTGGAGTTTCATCAAAAATCTTTAGAACATCGGTGACCCAGTCATTCCACTCTTGAGTATTTATCCAAAGGATAGGAAATCACTCAGGCAGAGATATTTGTACATCCATGTCTATTGCATCATTATTCAGTAGCCAAGATGTGTAATCGGTGTATGTACCCAACAGTCAATGAATGGATTAAGAAAATGTGTCACATATACACAATAAAATGCGACTTAGCCATAAACAACAATGATATTCTGTCATTTGACACAACATGGTTGAGCTGTAAGATATAATGCAGGACGAAATAAGCCAGGTATGAAAGACAGCGGGTCCACTTAATAGATACTGATGATCTTCAGTTTGCGGCTGAAACCGAAGAGCTCAGTGGTGTAGAGCAGAGAGAGGGGATAGATACTAGAAGCTGCTGGGCAGGGGAGCAGGGAGAGAGCAGTTGGTGTTAGAGTGGGTTTAGGAGGAAATGATGAACAGACTCATTAATGCATAGACATGAGTGGAGCGAGTTATGGAGTGGTGTAGCACAGTGACAGTTCCCCCTAAATAAGAAAAGACTAGTAGGATCATTACCAAATGCATGCAACGTAGCATTCAGTGTCAAATAAGATGAGTGTGTCAGTGTCTTTGATTTGATTATTACACACTGTAATCATGCTTTGAGAAAAAAATCACACTGTAGCCTACCAGTATTCTTATTAGAATGACTATGTAAAAATCAGAAGAATATCAGAATAAATGGGAACTTTCTTGTTCTTGAGGTTAAAGACTTAGTATTGTTAAGACGGCAGTACTGTTCAAATTGATCTACACATTCAATTCAATTCCTGTCAAGTCCCAGCTGGTTTTATTTATTCGTTTTCTGCAGAAATTGACAAGCTCCTCCTAAACCTGATATGAAAAGCCAGGGGACCCAGATTAGTCCATATATCCTAGAAAAAATAGATCATAGTTGGACTTTCAAAGAGGACTCACATGGCCCCATTTGAAAACTGTAGTCAAGACAGTATGGTATTGACAAATACAGGAATGTGATCAATGGAATATAATTTTAAAATCTTCAATTATGACAAATTGATTTTCAACATGGGTACCAGGACAGTTTGGTGGAGAAAGAATAGTCTTCAGGAAATGATTATTGGATGGACCAGTTTTGTAGCCTAATGGTTAAGGAAGCTGGATCCCATATGGCCAACTGTGGTAATAATCCTGGCATGGGTGGCTTAAAAAAAACTGTGTGTACACATACACAAATGATACTCGAATACTCACATATGTACATGCAGAAGAGACAATTTGGATCCCTATGTCACAGTGTACATGCAAAGTAAATAAAAATGGATCAAATATGGGACCAGCAGTTGGTATAATGGCTATGTTGCTGAATGCCCATGTAGTCGACTGTGGTTTGAGTTCCAGACCCGGTGGCTTAAACACATGAGGTGTATGTGTGCGTGCATGCCTAAGATCCAGAGAGGAGAATGGAGGAGAAGGGATTGCAGTGTGACCATCCCCCCTGGGGGATGCTTTCTCACTTTCTGTCTCCCTGTTTCTCTCTGGCGCATGCACGTGCCGTATAGCAAAAACCTCCAAAAAAAAAAAAAAAAAAGATCATATAGTTCACTGCAATAGCTGTAACTGTAACACTCCTTTAAAAATGGAGCAAATCTTTGTACACCAAAAGTGTAAGTGACAAGCAAAAAAATGGGTGAATTATATTTTATCAGAATTGAATAATTTTGTACATCAGAGGACACAGTCAAGAAAATTAAAAAGATAATAGAATGGGAGAAAATATTCATAGGATCATTTTTTTTTCTTTTGGAGAGGTTTTTGCTATAGGGCACGTGCGCTCGCCAGACAGACACAGACAGACAGAAAGTGAGAAATCACCCACCCAGGGGGGATGGCCATGCCTCAATCCCTTCTCCTCCATTCTCCTCTTGGGATCTTGGGCATGCACGCACATGTGCCTGGCGTGAGTTAAAGCCACTGGGTCCGGGATGCGAACCACGGTCGCCTATATAGGAGTCAACTATATAGGTCGACTATATAGGAGTCCAGCATTAGCTAACTGCTGGTCCTGTAAGGTCATATTTGTAAATCACGTATGTAACAAGGTATTTCTATCCATAGTAAATAAGGAACTCCTAACTCAATAACTGAAAGCACAATTAAAAATGGGTAAAAGATGGATGACATTTCCTCAATGTAACTATGCCTCAGCTGGCGTAGAAGCATGTGAATGGATGTTCAACATCGTTTGGCATTGGGAAGTGCAGTGTAAAACCACACGGTACTGCTGTGCACGCAGTAGTGTGGCTACAGTGAAGGGGCACAGGAAGCTGGTGTGCGTGAGGAAGCTGGGACCTAGTGAGCGTGCTGCGACAGGCGGCACAGCTTCTCGGAGAGCGGCTCAGTTGTCCCTCGGAACTGCGTGGAGTTGCCACCAGTCCATGAGATGGAGTGGGCCGGTCCTTGCCTGGGTGGGAGTGAGGACGAGGTGAGGGGCCAGCACCTGCTGACGGGTGCTAGGTCTCTCTGGGGTGACGAGCGTACATAGAGACCCAGTGATGATGTACCACCGCATACACTAGAGACGATGGGCAGAGTGCGAGGGTCCACTCTGGCAGGTGACTTGCACACCTGCATGGTGGTGGGCAAGGTCGGAGTGTGGGAGAACTGCAGCACGGCCTTCAGTGTAGTGCGTGGCCCGTAGCGTGGATCTGGCCAGGCCACCTTCCTTGCACGTGAGGCGCTCTGCCACGTTTGTGGCTCCCTCGTCCCTCCGCAAGGCAGGTGACTCAGGACCCTTGCGGCTGTGTTCCAGGCAGTGCTGTTGGTGCACTGGGGACAACCAGAAGGACGCAGCACAGATTTCAGGAGACATGTCAGCTCCTGGTGTCGGTCAGAGCGGCCTCAATGGGAGACTCAAGGCAGGAGCTTCTGTTCTGAAGGTTGGGGGGAAGCTTTGTGCTTCCACGAAAGGTCGATGATGGGGGGCTGTCGAAGGTTTGCCTCGCTGGAGGATAATTTTGAAAGAAATGAGGCTGGAGGTGGGCACCCTGGCCTCAGTGGTGAGGTAGCCGAGCTGAAGAGGGCGTGAGCTTGGTCGGGGTCAGTGCAAGGGTGTCCGGCTGGAGTAGGAGCACAGACGGGGGCTGGAGCTCCTGGCCGCAGCTGCCTGCAGCGAGGCTCGAGCCCCGGTCCGCATTCGAGGAGGGCAGACCAGATCGAGAGGAGCATGCTGGGAGAGAGGCCAGCAGCCGGGAGGGGGTGTCAGGATGCCAAGGAGCTCAGGCTGCTTTAGGTGGCCCACTGTCCGCAGGAGCAGCTTCAGTCCCCTGTGGGAACCGGGGACTGGCCTGAGTTGGGGAATTAGTGAGATGGGAAAAATGTTTCGATTGGACAAAGTGTAGACAGGAGGAGAGGATGCTGGGTGTAGTCATGGAGAGGGTGTAAGGCCAAGGGGAGACTGATGGACAGTGATGTAGGGACATTGATGACCAGAGAACGAGCACATGCGCTGTGGCCAAAGAGATGACGGGGCTCGGAGGTGCAGAGACAGGTGGCCCTCCTGACTCGGAGCAGGACGAGACCACTCGAGACGAGAGGAGTGCATGGCAGGTCCTCATTGCAAAGGACTTTATAGGCTACTTGAGGGAAGTGACCTGTGAGTCAGTTCAAGGAACATGCTCTCCAGCATCCCTGTTAGTTTAGCCGCTGGTGACACAGGAGAAAGAGCTGGAATTGAAAGATGATTGTCCTTTCGCAGGAAGTTAATCCAGCGTCCAAAGCAGGCTGAAGCAGGGTCCCCCGCAGTCAGCCTGTTGCGGGGGTTTCTTTATGAACCATGGGCAGGTTAGCATGGAGAGTATTCCTGTACCGTGTCAGCAGATATGTAGGCAGCAGTTGGCATTGTGGTTAAGGCGCTGGACTCCCACATGGTTGACCGTGGTTCTAGTTCCAGTCCCGGACCCGGCGGCTTGAAACTCACACCAGGCATGTGTGTGCGCGTGCCCAGAGCCCCAAGAGGGGAATGGAGGAGAAGCAATTACAGAGTGGCCATCCCATCTCCCCTAGGGCAATTTCTCATTTTCTGTCTCTGTCTCTCTCTGTCTCCAGCAAGTACATGCACACTGAAGCAAAAACCTCTCAAAAACAGATGGGTTCTATGAACATTAGTAGTTTGATGGCTTCCACGGTATATTACAAGCATTTGTAAGTTTTATTCAGATGACATTAAATTAATCTATTCAAATTTTGACTTCAAAGTCAGACAGAAACCCACTGTAACTCTACCCGTGTTCTCTAGTTCCGTAGAGTGGTCATACCCTGTGTCAGAAAGTCGGTTGGTGTGAATGTCATCTCTGGGAATTGATTTGTGTTCCTAGATACTTTTATTCTGTCAGAAACAGATTTTTCTTTCATTTGGGGGTGGGGCAGATAGATACGAGAGACAGAGGCCACTGATAGATGGCAGTCATGCCACAACACCTTCTCCACCCCCCGCTAGTCGGGATTCTGAGTGCATGTGCACATGTGCCCTGTCGTGTTCTTCAAGCTGCCGGGCGGAGATCTGAATGTGGTGAGCAGCCACGTGGGAGCCAGCTTCCTTAACCCCCAGGTTATAGGGCTGTCCCTATCAGAAACAGTGAAGTGCAGAAGTTACCGCATCTTTAAGTCAGTCATTATTGATCTGACATCTGAATGCCTGAGTGTGCTAAATGTAATTGGAAATTTTACATTTCCTTTTTTTTTTTACATTTTTTTTTGGTTGGGAGGGAGAGGTTCTTGCTATAGGGCACGTGCGCTCGCCAGACAGACAGAGACGGAGAGACAGAAAGCGAGAAATCACCCCCGGGGGGGATGGCCATGCCGCAATCCCTTCTCCTCCATTCTCCTCTCAGGATCTTGGGCATGCACACACACGCGCCCAGCGTGAGTTTTAAGCCACCGGGTCCGGGACGTGAACTGTGGTCGACTACATGGGAGTCCAGCGACATAGCCATTGCACCAACTGCTGGTCCTGGAAATTTTAAATTTTTTATTCTCTTTGGGTTATTAAGTGTTTTCTGCTGGTTAGCTTGAAGTTCATATCATAATGCGAATTCAAAATTTTTGGCGAGACATTTACTAAGTTGTATTAATAAATCTTTTACCATGTACTGTATTCATTTGTAATGCTTCATTGATACTTTTTTTTTTTTTTGCTATAGGGCACGTGTGCTCGCCAGAAAGAGAGAGAGAGACAGAAAGCGAGAAATCACCCCACAGGGGGGATGACCCCGCCGCAATCCCTTCTCCTCCATTCTCCTCTCAGGATCTTGGGCATGCACACACACGCGCCCAGCGTGAGTTTTAAGCCACCGGGTCCGGGACGTGAACTGTGGTCGACTACATGGGAGTCCAGCAACATAGCCATTATGCTAACTGCTGGTCCCTCATTGGTACTTTTTAATCTCATTTTCATTTTTTTTTTATGTTTAAGAATGTAGTTAAATGTTTAAGAATGTAGTTAAATTGAAGTTAAAAGTGAAACTATATATATAATGAAAATTTTTCCGTTTTTGTTAAAGTTCGGTTTCCTAAAATATCACATTTTATTTTGTCTCATAGGGATTTGTCTTGGCTGTTACTGTCATTAGGGAGGCAATTGATGAATTTCGGCGTTTTCAACGAGACAAGGAAGTGAATTCACAATTATACACCAAGCTTACAGTAAGAGGTTAGTAAGATGCTTCCAATTATTATTGTAATCATCAATTTAGAGTTAACAGATGAAAGAAATATCCTGATTCTGTTATTAAAAAGCAATTATATATTATCTAGTTCGTTTTTTTGTATCAAATGCATGCAATTTTACAGCAGATTTTTATTCATTTATGTACGTGTATGTATATATTTATATGTTTACATACGTGCGTGCACATATATTTTTATTTATACTTTTACACTCATGCATATAGACACACACAACACATGCACACAGAAACACATGCGATTTATTTGAATTAATATATAATGTGCTCTATTACAGTACTTCACACATGTGAAACCCACCTGGTGTATGCACATTTTCTGTGAAGCATAAGATTACTTTTTTTAAAAATCTATCTATTACAGTAGTTCAGACATACTCATGGAGATCATTGCCCCAGTATTAAATTGCACTTGAGCAGAAGGGCCTTTGAGCACTGGAAACAAGTACTGTGGTCTCGTGTGGCCTGAGTGATGCCGCACCTTCCTTCTCCTTCACCTTAGCCAGTACAGGGTCATACTTTGCAGAAATGGCTTAGAAAGATCACCCGGTAAACACAGCCACAGCACATGGCGACAAAAAAGCCCTCAGAGAAAAGGGAGAACCATCTAAC
The DNA here is from genome assembly GCF_000334495.1 of Tupaia belangeri chinensis. Classification (NCBI taxonomy): domain Eukaryota; kingdom Metazoa; phylum Chordata; class Mammalia; order Scandentia; family Tupaiidae; genus Tupaia; species Tupaia belangeri. The sequence continues at coordinate 1,219,806 of NW_006159641.1, forward strand.
AAACACTGTGTTCAGTTTGCCACAAGAATTTAAGAAGCATGGGGACCAGTAGGTGACATAGTGGTTATGGCGCCGGACTCCCACATAGTCGACTGCAGTTTGAGTCCCCAACCCTGTGCCTGAAAACTCAAACTGGACATGTGTGTATGTCCCCAAAATCCTGAGAGGAGAATGGAGGAGAAGGGATTGCGGTGTGGCCATCCCTGGTTATTTCTCGCTTTCTTTCTCTCTGGCAAGCACACACACCCTATAGCAAAAATCTCTCTTAACTAAAAGCCTACCAAGAAATTAAATGTGACCCATTCACACTTAAACATTAGTCGGAATACTAATAAATTAGTAGGGACTGTCTCTGAGGAAGCCCAGATAATGGGCTTAATAGATGGAGGTTAAGTGAGTTGTCGTAAATATGCTGAAGGAGCAAAGGCAGCTGGAGAAACCAGTGAAGCTATCAGGAATGAGGGCTGAACAAGCAGAGCGTCTCAGTACGGGTATAGAAATTACAGAAAGGGGGAAACAAGTCCTGGAGCTGAAAGCGTTACAAATGAAAAAAACTCACTAGAGGGTTTAATAGCAAATTTAAGCAAGCCGAAGAAAGGATCATTAAACCTGAGTTGATGGGACCAGCAGTTAGTGTAATGGCTATGTCACTGGACTCCCATGTAGTCCACCGCAATTCGAGTCCTGGACCCGGTGGCTGAAACTCAGTGCTGGGCCCATGTGCATTCGTGTCCAAGGTCCCAAGAGGAGAATGGAGGAGAAGGGATTGTCGTGTGGCCATCCCCCTGGGGGGTGATTTCTCACTTTGTGTTTCTCTTTTTTTTTTTTTTGGAGAGTTTTTTTTTTTTTCCGCTAAGGGACCGGCGCGTGTGCTCGCCAGAAAGAGAGACAGAAAGCAAGAAATCACCCCCCGGGGGGGATGGTCACGCCGCAATCCCTTCTCCTCCATTCTTCTCTCGGGATCTTGGACATGCACGCACACACGCGCCTGGCGTGAGTTTTAAGCCACTGGGTCCGGGACGCGAACCACGGTCGACTACGTGGGAGAAAAGAAAACAAAACCTGAGTTGAAAATTTCCAGTTTGAGTTGAAGAAGGAAGAAAACTGAACGCCTCCTGAAGGCCCCGTGGCCCACTGAGGGTACCAGCATGTACATGTGGAGTGCTGACTGGGGAGGGGAAGGGTGAGCAGGGGAGGCTTAAAGTGCAGTGTCCGAAACACCCTTGGTTTGATGAAAGGCGTGAGTCTGTATGTGGAGGAGGTTCCGTGAGTTCAGGAGGGATGAACACAAAGAGCTGGGTACAGAGACGTTTCGTCATTCTTAAAATTCCAGAGTCCAAGGGAACAGTTTTGTTTTTTTTTTTTTGGAGAGGTTTTTTACTATAGGGCGCGTGCGCTCACCAGACAGACAGAGACATAGAGACAGAGACAGAAAACGAGAAATCACCCCCCAGGGGTTGCTCACGCCTTCTCCTCCATTCTCCTCTCGGGATCTTGGGCACGCACGCACACGTGCCCTGCGTGAGTTTTAAGCCACCGGGTCCGGGACGTGAACTGCGGTCGACTATGTGGGAGTCCAGTGACATAGCCATTATGCTAACTGCTGGTTCCCCCAAGGGAACAGTTTTTTAAAAATTATTTAATCCCTCCCACTTCCTCATGAATAAGACAGAGAGGGAGGGGGCACCCCAGCAGCGCCCTGTGACACAATCTGCACCAGCTTCAGCCTGGACTGTGGGAAGTCCATGTGGGTGCCTAGGTTGCAGGGAGGCCCCAGCAGCAAACTCAGGGCCTTCCAGGTATGCCCGAGAGAACATCTTGAAGTCAGCAGGGAAATGACCAGCCACGGACAAGACCTCTCCTCTTCTCTTCTCTTCTCTTCTCTTCTCTTCTCTTCTCTTCTCTTCTCTTCTCTTCTCTTCTGCCTGCCTCCCTTTTTCTTTTTTTCTTAGCACTGAAATTTTTATTTGTTTCTTGAGAGACAGAGAGATGGGTACCCTTGACAGGTCTTAGGTGCTGTGGTCTCACTCTCTGCACCACCACCTTCCAATTCCTAGCCATTTCCGTTGAAGGCAGTCTAAGACCTGGCCCCTGGGCCTCCCTGGGTTCTAGTTTCCTGCAGCAGGGTCCAGCTGTCTACACCACTCTGGTTGGGCCCAAGCAGTTCTTAATAAGGTTTCATCTCTGAGGTCTGAAGGGACTATGGTGACATTTAGAAAAGTGATTAAAGAAAAACACCTGTGAACCAAGAATTCTGTGTGCGGTAAAACTTACTGAGTACTGGAGGAGAGGGCTGGCCCAGAGCACAGTAGTTAAATGCTGTGTAGAGGGAGCTCGTGCCCACCGGCTGACGGCGTTCAGGTCCCAGCCCTTCTGGCTTGAAAAACACGCCAGACGTGTGTGTGTGCGTGCGTTTGTGTGCTGTGGGTCCTGAGGGGTGGAGAACTGGAGGAGAAGAATTGCAGTGTGACCAGGTTCCATCAGGGCTACCCCTCCCGCAGCACCGTTACTTCCTGGGAATGCAGATCCACAGCGCAGTGAACTGTGTCCACCCCCTGCGTGGCTGTCGTTGAGAACATAAAGTGAGCGATGGAGAGGTACGGGGGTCTGCGTCCCGTTCATTGCTCGGGGTCTGGGAGGTGCTGCTATGGCTGTGGAAAACAGTTCTGCAGTCTCTCAAATAGCTTCGCATACGGTTTAAGACAGAAACTCAAGCAGCTAGTTCCCATGTCATGCCAGCCCTGGTCACGGTAACGGGGGACAGCCCGCGTGCCAGCCCTGGTCACGGTAATGGGGGACAAGCCCGCGTGCCAGCCCTGGTCACAGTAACGGGGGACAGCCTGCGTGCCAGCCCTGGGCACGGCAACGGGGGACAGCCCACGTGCCAGCCCTGGTCATGGCAGCGGGGGACAGCCCTAGCAGTGGTTTCGGCAGTGGGGGACAGTTACTGCTAAGGGGTGTTGAGTGCAGTCCCGGCACTTCATGCAATGTGCTTTGCAGCCTTCCTGCCCAGACACCGTGCTGCTTTTCCGATCCGCATCTGTGACTCGTAGTCTCCCTGTGGATGCAGCTGTGTCTCACCGTGCCTTAGTCAGTTCCATTGTTGTGGAAGTTTCACGAGATTCGGGCTTCCTTGTGTCCCCAGCCCGTGAGAGAGGAGGGACTGTGTGAGCTACTGCAGTCCACCGCCCACCTCCAGGCCTCCCTCGGCCTGCCAGCACTGGTCAGGAGGCCCTGAGCTCTGAGGGTGGCCTGGACCCTACCCCCGTCAGCGGTAGCCCAGTGGAACCCAGAGACTTTGGGTACACAGCAGGCCTTCCTGGAGCTCCCATCTCACAGTGAATTTTCTCTTCATCTGTGTCGCTTGACACGGGAAGCTCAGACTTCGGAGCCGTTCTGTCCTCCAGACCCTGGTGCCGTTGCCGGGAAAGGCTTCACCTCCTGCTCTCACCCTGCCCTTCCCTGTGCTTGCCTGGGGAGCCCTGCTTCCTTCGTCACCTATCCTTCTGTCTGTGGTCACCTCTGGGACACTTGTTGCTCTTAGGAAACGTGGCTCGTTGAGGGTCCATGTTCCCAGCCTGTCAGCACTGCCTGGGCCCTGCCCCCTGTAATGCGGGGTGGGGGCTTCCTGTCCTTGCTCTCTCACACCGGCTCCCAGGCTCCAGCCCGGCTCCAGCCCGGCTCCAGCCCTTCACTGTCCTCGCCCTTGATCTTGCTCGATGAAGCTCCTTGTCCAGTTTGTCTAGTACACTGTCACCTTGGTCCCTGAGGGCTCTGCCTAGCTCGGGGACTCAGTGTTTGCAGTGCTTCCCCTGTTCCTGTCTAGAAGCTCTCTTAATCTTGGTACCCATAATTGCGCTCTCAGAGGTGGGGCGCGATGCCATACGTCCCCAGGAGACAGGAGGGGAGAGTGGGAGGTGGTCTTGTAGCACGGTCACAGCAGGGAGCTCATGTCGATTAGCCTTGCTGCTGTCTGGGCACATAGCCTCTTGTCTGTGCAGTTCCTGCCCTGTTATACTGAAGGCCCAGACTTGGAAGTGTCCTTCCTGCCTGAGGAATGCAGACAGACCTGCAGGCTGCACACGAGTGTCCATACTGGAGAACTGAGGACAGAGGAGCCTCACGAACGGAAGCCCAAGGACGGGGGACTGACCTCCCAGTGCAGAGGGGCCACTGAGTCTTGTGTCACGCCTCCAGTAGCAGCTATTTCCACAGAAATGCTCTTGTCCTAAAAGCATTCTGTGCAGTTTACTCTCAGGTATCTACTCAGGAAGTCGTGACCATCTGTCTTAATGTATGTCGTAAGATTTATATGCTCACCAGAGACAAACAGAGGGAAAGTGAGAAATCACCCCGGACATGGTGGGGTGGGGAGATGGCCATACTTCAGTCCCTTCTGGTCCATTCTCCTGGGATTTGGGGCGTTCACACACACGTGCCTGGCATGATTCTCATGTCACCAGGTCCAGGGCTCCTTTAGTTGGCCATGCTGGAATCCAGTGTCTTCACCTCCACAACCTGCTTGCCCCTGTCTTTCATTTTTTATGTAATAATTATTAGTGGATATTACCAAATAAGGGAACACTAGTACTTTCCTCTCGTTGAAATCTTTTCATTAAATCCGTCTTCTAGCAACAGGTATTCCCTGCCACAAAGTTTCAAGAGCATCATAACTTAAAAGTGCATTATGGGAGCTGGTAGGTTGTGTGGTGGTTAAGACGGCTGGACTCTCACATGGTGAACCGTGGTTCGAGTACCAGACCTAGCAGCTTTCTTTGCTCTCTGTCTCTCTCTGGTCAACTCCAAAACAAAACAAACGAGATAGTTAATAAAATTAAATAAAATTAATTTTTAAAATATGCACTATGTTTTATAGACATTTAAGTATATCGCATGTGAAACAGTAGATGGTTATTCTACATTTGGTATTATGTAGATAACTTAAGAGCTTATTCAGCATATTACGTAGGTGAGTCACTACTAGTGATGAAACTTCAGGTAACAGTTTCCGGCCTTGTCTGTGTTAGCAAAGCTACTACTGGAGGGTGATTTTATATATCATTAACTCTACTTTTTCCTATTAGTTACATGCTAATGACATGCATAGTCTTCATTTTAGGAATTACACAGCTCCATGTTACTGAGTATAATTAGTTATCTTATTTAGTATCATTTCTGGTCATTCATGGCCAGGCTGAGAATGGGAACAGTGACAGAGCACGGGGAGACCATCCCCACAAAAATGACCCATGTCACGTCTGCTCTGCTTTGGGGCATAGTTAGTTATTTAAGTGATAGTTTACTAAGAGAAGTTAGTGGGCAGTGAATGTGTTATTGGAAATGTATTTTGTACAAATATAGAGAAAGCTTTGAATTTTTTTCTTGCCCAAAAGTTATCTGTAAAGTAATTATCAGTTGAAACATGGTGGCTGTTGTTTCACTGTATTGATCACCTCTTCTCTCCTCTAAGGTAAAGTGCAAGTGAAGAGCTCAGATATTCGCGTCGGAGACCTCATCATAGTGGAGAAGGTCAGTGCGCTCTTAATACACTTCAGACCCACGTGCGCTAGTTACTAGCCTTTAGTATGATTGCAAGTAACTTTGGAATCTGAAGGAAATCGAGAGATATTTTAAATTCTCATATCCTTGTGTGTGATCTGGAGCATGTGAAGAAGAAACTAAGATTTTTTGGGAACCAGCAGTTAGCATAATGGCTATGTCGCTGGACTCCCACGTAGTTGACTGCGGTTCGCGTCCTGGACCCGGTGGCTTAAAACTCACGCCGGGCGCGTGTGCGTACGTGCCCAAGATCCCAAGAGGAGAATGGAGGAGAAGGGATTGCGGTGTGACCATCCCCCCTGGGGGTGATTTCTCGCTTTCTGTCTCTATGTCTCTCTCTCTCTCTGGCGAGCGCATGCGCCCTATAGCAAAAACCTCTCCAAAAAAAAAAAAGAAGAAGAAACTAAGATTTTTGTGTATTTTGTCTGTGTAGTGCATGTAGGAAAGGCCGTATTCCATCTGAAGTGAGGCCTGCACTAGCTGCATAGTGCTGCTTTATGGATTTGATTTCATTTGTCCGCAGAGTTGCACTGGGAGCTCTTTATAATATATGACCTCAGCTTTCAGAGTTTCCCTTTTCAGGTTATTAATTACCTTATGCATGATTATTGGCTGCACTTACTGTGGAATAAATTTTAAAGAGGAAAAGTTGAATGGAAATAAAAGAGCACTAGGAAAAAAAGTGCCATGCACACTGCACCTGTCTGCTGTGGCCGGGGCCGCACCTGTGCCTCCCCTGCCCTCCCCCGCGGCCATGTGAAGGCTGTGCACACTGCAAGTGTCTGTGTCTGAACGTCAGGGCTGTGGGGTTATTGCGACTAGGCATGGCCCGACTTGCTACTCCATCCTCCTGGTTGACCTCTTTTAGGGCTCTAGGGTAACTTTGTGAATAGGTGTGAAGGACAGGTCCTGGGAGGCCTTCTGCAGAGGAGTTTCGAGGCACAGAGGCTACAGCCCAGACCAGGCCATGCCAGGGAGTCATTTCTGCAGAGCACCTTTCTTCCTCAGTAGAGGATGGCCCTCTCACAGCAACCTGTGCACAGAGCCTGGTATTGGCTGTCAGTTGCCATCAGAGACCAGGACTTCCACCCAGGCAGTTTCAGGTGGCGTCTGTCTTGCTTGCTGTTGCTGATGCCACAACGGGCACCTTACAACGTAGTCTGCCCACATTCGTAGCGTAGCTTCTGACGAGAGGCAGCCAAACCCCATCCTGGTCACGCCGGGCGCGTGTGCGTACGTGCCCAAGATCCCAAGAGGAGAATGGAGGAGAAGGGATTGCGGTGTGACCATCCCCCCTGGGGGTGATTTCTCGCTTTCTGTCTCTATGTCTCTCTCTCTCTCTGGCGAGCGCATGCGCCCTATAGCAAAAACCTCTCCAAAAAAAAAAAAGAAGAAGAAACTAAGATTTTTGTGTATTTTGTCTGTGTAGTGCATGTAGGAAAGGCCGTATTCCATCTGAAGTGAGGCCTGCACTAGCTGCATAGTGCTGCTTTATGGATTTGATTTCATTTGTCCGCAGAGTTGCACTGGGAGCTCTTTATAATATATGACCTCAGCTTTCAGAGTTTCCCTTTTCAGGTTATTAATTACCTTATGCATGATTATTGGCTGCACTTACTGTGGAATAAATTTTAAAGAGGAAAAGTTGAATGGAAATAAAAGAGCACTAGGAAAAAAAGTGCCATGCACACTGCACCTGTCTGCTGTGGCCGGGGCCGCACCTGTGCCTCCCCTGCCCTCCCCCGCGGCCATGTGAAGGCTGTGCACACTGCAAGTGTCTGTGTCTGAACGTCAGGGCTGTGGGGTTATTGCGACTAGGCATGGCCCGACTTGCTACTCCATCCTCCTGGTTGACCTCTTTTAGGGCTCTAGGGTAACTTTGTGAATAGGTGTGAAGGACAGGTCCTGGGAGGCCTTCTGCAGAGGAGTTTCGAGGCACAGAGGCTACAGCCCAGACCAGGCCATGCCAGGGAGTCATTTCTGCAGAGCACCTTTCTTCCTCAGTAGAGGATGGCCCTCTCACAGCAACCTGTGCACAGAGCCTGGTATTGGCTGTCAGTTGCCATCAGAGACCAGGACTTCCACCCAGGCAGTTTCAGGTGGCGTCTGTCTTGCTTGCTGTTGCTGATGCCACAACGGGCACCTTACAACGTAGTCTGCCCACATTCGTAGCGTAGCTTCTGACGAGAGGCAGCCAAACCCCATCCTGGGCACCTGAATCCGTTTTATTTATTTATTTATTTTAATTTAAATTTACTTAGATGCATTCATTGTAGCATACAAAATGAGATTTTCCTTCCAGAATACACTGTAAATTGGCTCAGTCAAGCACGTCAACATATGTGTTATCGTCAACAAATAATTTTCCATTTCTCGTTTCCTGTATATTTTGCCTTTTTCCCATCCTTGATTCCCTAGCTCTCACCCTCTGCCATCTCACACCCTCCTCCCACACTGTCTCTGGTATCCATGGTTGCTTTCTATGCCCTTGCCCCCACATTTTATTGCTTCACTAAAGATCTTAATTAACCTGAATATTTTCAATAGCAAGCACAGCTGATATATACATATCCATGAACACAAGTCTGACTTTAGGCATAAACCTCAGTGAGTAGAATGAACATACTATAAGGTAGCACCTAGCTGGGGCTATATAGCTTACTGCAGTCATCAAATAGGTATTTTTAATGCATTTTTTTTTAATTACAAGAAAAACAGTTTTTGTGTTCTTTTTTTTTTGAAACATTTTTTTAAAATTAATTAATTTGCATTCATTCCCTAAGCACCATCACAACGTACAAAATGTGATTTCCCGTCCAGAATATACTGCATAGTGGCTTAATCATGCATGTTATTGTCAGTAATTTTCCATTCTAGTTTCATGTATGTATATATTTCCCTACTTATGACCCTCTGGGCACCTGAGCACCCATTCACGCTAAGTCTGAGCAGTTGGGCTAGAGAATAACATTATCTTATTAAAAGCTTTTGCTGGGGCTCAGTGTTGGGGCATGGTGGTTAAGGTGCTAGACTCCCTTGTGGCCAACCATGGTTCAAATCCCAGACCTGGATGCTTGAAAGTCATGCTTCATGCTTGGATGCGAATGCCCAAACTCCTGAGAGGAGAATGGAGAAGAGGGGATTATGGTGTGGCAAAAGTGATGTCTCACTTCCCCTCTCCCTGTCTCTCTCTGGTGCACACACACCTGCCCTGTGGCAAAAACCTTAAGGAAAACAAAAAGTTTCTACCGACAACCTGCAGGTGTCATCACGCGTGTGCTGCAAGTCCGCGTGGCTCTTCCCTGAGCTGGGGACAACAGGGCTTTGCTCCTTTCTCATACCAGTTGGCAGTTCTCTGCTCTGAGAAAAGCAGGAGGAGGAGGGCGTGTGGGTTGGAGGACAGATGTGCAGTGCTCGTGATGTGGGCTGTGAGCAGTGCCTGGACTATTCCGCCCAGTGAACGAGGCAGCGAGGCACTGTGTCATCGTGCAGCTACGCTTGGGGACGGCCTTGGGTTAGGGTTGCCAGTCCTCCACCTGCATGGGACTTGCCACTCCCAAGAGCTTTGCTGGTAGCCCGTGGTGGACTGGAAAGCCTACCAATGGCATAAACAGCCTAGCATCTATTTCCTGTTACAGGTAGTACATATTGGATTTGAAGGGTAAGGTAAAGCCCAAGAAAATAAAAGGAAAACCGTAAGGAAGGGAAAACGGGAGGATTGCAGCTTGTTTTCCGATGTCTGTCAGAGGAGTCTGCATGTAAGCGCACCACGTTGCTCCAGGGCCAGCTGTGGGAAGCCCGTTTCTGTGCACCAGCGAGCACATGGAAGCAGAAACCAGACAGCACATCCTCAGCCATTTCTGTGAAAGAGATTTTAGGCAGTGCTGACAATGACCATGTGTTGATGAAGGTGATCAAAGAAGGCCTAAGAAATTATGTACTTGGATTGGAATGTTTCATACACCAATATTTACCTAAAATTGATGTTATAAATTTAATATAGTTTCTATCAAGATGCCAGCAAGTTTTTAAGAGGTCATCCTCCTTTACAATGATTGTAAAGGCACTGTTAGAGGATGAGGTCGGTACATGGGGGCTCCCAAAAGAAGGAACTTTGAGAACGAAGAAGGCGAGCAACTCTGTAGAGCTCTGACCGCGTTTACTAGGAGGTGATGTACAGACAGGAGGGGCAGACAGTTGGCAGCCCAGAGCATTCAAACTGTACATCGCACCACTTGGAAGCAAGCCTGAGTTGTTTTTGTTTTTGTAGAGGTTTGCCTTAGGACACATGCGCTCACTTGCTCACTGGAGAGGAGTGGGACAGACAGTGAGAGGGAAAGTGAGAAATCACTCCCTGGTGGGGATGGCCACACAGCAATCCCCTCTCCTCTGTTCTCCTCCTGGGATCTTGGGCATGCACGCACACGCACCTGGCCTGAGTTTCAAACCATCTGACCCAGTGTTCGAATCGTGGTAGGCCATGTGGGAGACCAGCAACTTAACTGCCACACCATCTGCTGGTCTACAAGCTGGAGTTTTTCGTGTTGCTTTTATCTATATTTGTATTTTATTTATGATAGTAGGTGCATGCACAAAAGGGAGAGAGGAAGAGAGGAGCCCTCTCAGCAGGGTTTGCTCATGCCGTGGTCTCCTCACTGCAGCCCTCCAGGCCCTCGTGCTCCCTGTGCCCTTGTGAAGTGTCTGCAGGCCACCCAGTTATCTGAGCCACTGCAGCTGGGTGTGCCACCCACTGTGCCATGAGGCTGGCCCTGAGTTCTTAAAGGGAAAGCGAAAGGGGTGAACAAAAGCCCCTTCTGGGGGAGCAAGCCAACTAGTTTGGATGTGTTTGTCCTGAGCGTCTTGAAATCATTCATCTTGTCCAAACAATGGCCAGCTGCATCAGCGAGGGACATAGCTCTCTTCCTTTTTTTTTTTTTTTTTTTTAATGTACCTAGAAGGCAGAGAGGGAGAAGTACCCTAGTCGTGGTGTGTGGTCGCACTGCACTCACCTCCTCCTGACTCTAGCCTGTTGGGATTTTGGTCATGCACATACACTTGCCTGGCTTGTTTGCAAGCCACCTGTCTGGGATTTACCCTCTGTGGTTGGCTTGTGGGACTTAGCTCCCTTAACTACTGGGCCACAGGGCTGAACCCCGTAAGGTATCTTAATCAAAGATTCCTGCTTGGGATTAGCGAAGTTCACAACATGGGCAGAGACAATGGAGGACCCCTGGATGGTGTTGGTTCTTTTGAAATGAAGTCGTCTAGTTCATTCACACGGGCCCAGGCCCTAGAAGAGCTGAAACATTTTCATTGTAGGGCATAAAGCCAGAGAAATACTTCTTGAGATTAAGGCGTACCGCATAGCCATGTATATCAACGTAACGTGCGAGAGGAGAGACAGAGATGGAGGGAACTGTAGAGGAGCTGGAAGTAGACCCTCCTACACATGTTCAAGTGATTTTTTAAAAAATCGCCATAGGACCTGTGTGCTTGCCAGAGAGGAAAAGTGAGAGAGGGACAGGGGTATCCAGTGGGGCGGAGTCCTCGCATTCCTCCATTTCTTCCCGTTGGATACCCAACGGCACGTGCCCGGTGTTTTTCAAGCTGCCAGGGCTGTGACTTGAACCACAGTCAGCCAAGTGGGATCCAGGTCCCTTACTGATCGTCTGTGGGGCCGGCCCATGCTCAAGTGACATTTTGACAAAGGTACCAAAACAGTGAAGTGGAGAAGAAGATAGCCTTTCAACAGGTGGGACTGGAGCATTCATAGGGAGAGAAAACATGGGCTTCGTGTGAAATGCGAACCTTGTAGACGTGCGAGAGGAGAGACAGAGATGGAGGGAACTGTAGAGGAGCTGGAAGTAGACCCTCCTACACATGTTCAAGTGATTTTTTAAAAAATCGCCATAGGACCTGTGTGCTTGCCAGAGAGGAAAAGTGAGAGAGGGACAGGGGTATCCAGTGGGGCGGAGTCCTCGCATTCCTCCATTTCTTCCCGTTGGATACCCAACGGCACGTGCCCGGTGTTTTTCAAGCTGCCAAGGCTGTGACTTGAACCACAGTCAGCCAAGTGGGATCCAGGTCCCTTACTGATCGTCTGTGGGGCCGGCCCATGCTCAAGTGACATTTTGACAAAGGTACCAAAACAGTGAAGTGGAGAAGAAGATAGCCTTTCAACAGGTGGGACTGGAGCATTCATAGGGAGAGAAAACATGGGCTTCGTGTGAAATGCGAACCTTGTAGCGAAAAGCACCGGAATGTCTAGCATTGAGGGATACAAAGGCAGTTCTAAGACCTGACACCAGAAGGTCAATGCCTAGTAGAAAATAGAGCAGTTATAACTCACTAAAATAAAACGTGTATGTTTAGTGAAAAAACAAGCTACAGACTGAGAGAAGCTCTTTGAAAACCATGTATCAGACAAAGATTTGTATCTAGAACTCAGTAGCTAAGAAAAACCTCCAATTAGAAAATGGGCAGAGGCTTTAAAGGGATGTTTTGCCAGGTTTACAGTTAGAAAATGAGCGAGAGAGCAGGCCCCAGCATTGTCAGTCATCAAGAGATGAGGTGGAGACACTGTGGAGGACTGCCCCAGAAGCGCAGAATGGCTAAAGGAAAGCACAGCAGTCGTTGGCACGAGTGTGAAGAGAGTGGTTCGTTCATGTGCTGCTTTGGAAACACCAAACGGTGCAGTCTTTTGAAGACACAAATATGCAACAGTCTTACGACCCGGCTCAGAAGTGTTAACTTCAGAGACATGCCTAGTCATAGTTCTCCTAACACCGACAAGCAGGGTGTCCCGAGACATGAGCGGGCCGCGCTCAGAGAAGCTGTAGGGCACCCAACTTTTTTTTTTTTTTTTTTTTAATGTACCTAGAAGGCAGAGAGGGAGAAGTACCCTAGTCGTGGTGTGTGGTCGCACTGCACTCACCTCCTCCTGACTCTAGCCTGTTGGGATTTTGGTCATGCACATACACTTGCCTGGCTTGTTTGCAAGCCACCTGTCTGGGATTTACCCTCTGTGGTTGGCTTGTGGGACTTAGCTCCCTTAACTACTGGGCCACAGGGCTGAACCCCGTAAGGTATCTTAATCAAAGATTCCTGCTTGGGATTAGCGAAGTTCACAACATGGGCAGAGACAATGGAGGACCCCTGGATGGTGTTGGTTCTTTTGAAATGAAGTCGTCTAGTTCATTCACACGGGCCCAGGCCCTAGAAGAGCTGAAACATTTTCATTGTAGGGCATAAAGCCAGAGAAATACTTCTTGAGATTAAGGCGTACCGCATAGCCATGTATATCAACGTAACGTGCGAGAGGAGAGACAGAGATGGAGGGAACTGTAGAGGAGCTGGAAGTAGACCCTCCTACACATGTTCAAGTGATTTTTTAAAAAATCGCCATAGGACCTGTGTGCTTGCCAGAGAGGAAAAGTGAGAGAGGGACAGGGGTATCCAGTGGGGCGGAGTCCTCGCATTCCTCCATTTCTTCCCGTTGGATACCCAACGGCACGTGCCCGGTGTTTTTCAAGCTGCCAAGGCTGTGACTTGAACCACAGTCAGCCAAGTGGGATCCAGGTCCCTTACTGATCGTCTGTGGGGCCGGCCCATGCTCAAGTGACATTTTGACAAAGGTACCAAAACAGTGAAGTGGAGAAGAAGATAGCCTTTCAACAGGTGGGACTGGAGCATTCATAGGGAGAGAAAACATGGGCTTCGTGTGAAATGCGAACCTTGTAGGGACAAGCACCGGAATGTCTAGCATTGAGGGATACAAAGGCAGTTCTAAGACCTGACACCAGAAGGTCAATGCCTAGTAGAAAATAGAGCAGTTATAACTCACTAAAATAAAACGTGTATGTTTAGTGAAAAAACAAGCTACAGACTGAGAGAAGCTCTTTGAAAACCATGTATCAGACAAAGATTTGTATCTAGAACTCAGTAGCTAAGAAAAACCTCCAATTAGAAAATGGGCAGAGGCTTTAAAGGGATGTTTTGCCAGGTTTACAGTTAGAAAATGAGCGAGAGAGCAGGCCCCAGCATTGTCAGTCATCAAGAGATGAGGTGGAGACACTGTGGAGGACTGCCCCAGAAGCGCAGAATGGCTAAAGGAAAGCACAGCAGTCGTTGGCACGAGTGTGAAGAGAGTGGTTCGTTCATGTGCTGCTTTGGAAACACCAAACGGTGCAGTCTTTTGAAAACACAAATATGCAACAGTCTTACGACCCGGCTCAGAAGTGTTAACTTCAGAGACATGCCTAGTCATAGTTCTCCTAACACCGACAAGCAGGGTGTCCCGAGACATGAGCGGGCCGCGCTCAGAGAAGCTGTAGGGCACCCACACCGGGCACACGTGTGGGGAGAATGCAGGTCCCTGTGTGTGTGGCTCAAGCCTTTAGGGGGGAAATACACAGGACCCAATGAAGATTGGAAACCGTCTAGTTCATTTACGAATGTCTGAATAAGACAAGAGGATAAAGAATAATGACCTGAAAATCAAGATAATAAAAAGGTCACAGCAATAATAATAAAATACTTACGAGTAAGCTTAACAAAGCAAGTATAGAACTTGTATTTTGGCCACTGTAAGACATCGTCAAAACACAGTCAAGAGGACCCCAAGAGGTGCCAGTTGGTTCTGGAGCATGTGTATGATGTAGGTTCATCGAAGGTGGGAGTGGGTGGTGGCCTCAGGACCCTGTTCAGGCGCTGTGTCTGTAACTGTGTCTCTTGCTCATGGAATAAATTAAAACATACAAATAAAAGAATACCTGAATGAATAGAAATGCAGCCTGTGCTCATGGGCAGAAGAATTAGTTATTACTAAATAGCAGTCCTCCCCAAATTGATGGACAGTTGCAGCAGTATCCCACTCAGAGTCCTGGCTGACTGTGCAGAAACTGACAAGCTGATTCTAAAACACAAGGGCAAGGGACCCAGAGTGGCTGGCACAGGTTGGCAAAAGATGAACTAATTTCGATTAGCACACTCCTTCATTTAAAACGTATCACAGTTGTAGTATACAGTGGCACTAGTGTGCATTCAGAATTTAGAGTCCAGAAATACAGCCTGATGGTTGAAATCGATGGGTCACTGTTTTTGTCAAGGATGCCTGAGAATCAGTGGGCGGGAGCTTAGGCAGGCGCTTTTCTGGGGCCCATGTTGTTGTGCTGCCTGTAATGCGTCCGTTTTGCTGCACGATGTGGCTTTATCCATGCCCCCACTCAGGCTGTGAGGACTGTGTGTAAGCTCTGCCTGCCTGCTTCGAATGCTGCTTCTGTGTCCTTCGAGCACGTCTCGGTGCACACGCAGGCACACTGCTATTGCACGTGTACCTAGGTGTGCGGCTGCTGGGTCCAGGGTATTTGTGAGTTCCCTGGAGTAGATCTGTAGGTGCTTTGGTAGAGCAGTGAATGGAATCGTACTTGATCTGACAGAGGGTCTTGGTGGGCAGCGGACCCCTGGTGCTCAGCCTCGTAGATGAGCATTTCCGGTGTGTGTACGAGCCATGGTTCTAATGTGCATTTCCGTGCAGTCTGGTGTGACTGGACACCTCTCACGTGGTTTGCAGTGTCTCTTTTTTGTGAGCCGCCTGTTCAAGTATCTTGCCACTTTTCTCACATCACCCCTTCTTTCTTACCGGTCTGTGGGCTTGTGTGTTCTAGGGACTTGTGGCAGGCTGTTGCGGGAGAGGGGTCAGTGCTGCTGTGTCACGTGCGGGTTCAGGCACACGCAGGCCACGGCGGGGGCAGTGTTGCAGCTGCGCTCTTCGCACATGAAGTGTCTGTGAAGTCATTGTGAAGTGCATTTACGTGGCTTACCAGTGGGGAAGAAAATCTTAGGTTTTCAATTAAAATACTTTTAGTATATCAATTATAAATGTTACTTTAGCAAAATTTAAATTATAAAATTACCTTCATTGGTTTTACTAGCTATTTCTACTTTGGAATGGAATTGTTTTAATTTATAAGCCTGTATATAGATAATTAATATATTACTCTTTGCAGAATCAAAGAATTCCATCAGACATGGTGTTCCTTAGGACTTCAGAAAAAGCAGGTATTTTCATTTTTATATTTTCTTTGTTCCTGATAATTTAGTATTTTGACAGTTTAATTTTCATTTTAAATGATAAAAGTAAAATTTATGCTTATACAAATTCCACTTTAAATAATAATACATTGAGTTTATTAATTTCTGAATCACATTTTAGTGTCATATGTACTGTTTCTTTAAGAAAACAATCTTGGGTGGCCCTAGGACCTGGTAGTCATGGGAGCTGGATCCCACATGGCTGATTGCACAGTTCAAATCTGTCCCTGGAGGCTTGAAAAACTGGCACGGTGCGTGTATGTGCATGCCTCAGATCCTGACAGGATGGAGAAATGGAGAAGGGATGGTGGTGTGGCCACACCCCGCTGAGGGTGATCAGGCTCCCCATCTCTCTCTGGTAAGTGCATGTGCCCTCTGGCAAAGAAGGAAAAGATCCCATGAGGAGCTCTGTGGCCAGTGAGTGAGCTGACCCAGCTCGTAGTCAGATGGAGTGGGTGAGACCGTGTCAGCGTTGCAGCACTGTCTGCACTGCGGTTCTGGGAGCTCGTAGTCAGATGGGGTGGGTGAGACCGTGTCAGCGTTGCAGCACTGTCTGCACTGCGGTTCTGGGAGCTCGTAGTCAGATGGGGTGGGTGAGACCGTGTCAGCGTTGCAGCACTGTCTGCACTGCGGTTCTGTGAGCTCGTAGTCAGATGGGGTGGGTGAGACCGTGTCAGCGTTGCAGCACTGTCTGCACTGCGGTTCTGTGAGCTCGTAGTCAGATGGGGTGGGTGAGACCGTGTCAGCGTTGCAGCACTGTCTGCACTGCGGTTCTGTGAGCTCGTAGTCAGATGGGGTGGGTGAGACCGTGTCAGCGTTGCAGCACTGTCTGCACTGCGGTTCTCCTCGTCAGTCCAGCTGAGGGCACTCCAGCACTTGTTGTGCCCCAGGTGCTGCATGGCTGCTTAGGACACAGAGGGGCAGGGCGCAGTCACAGTCTTCAAGGAGCACAGTCTGTCATTTGGGAGTTCATCCATTGAGAACTGGTGACAACCCCACTCACTTCATTCTCACTGTGTGTCATGGCGACAGACAGGAGGGCTTGGGGGGCAGAGACCGCTTGGGTCGGGCGTCCCTAGGAAAGTGTCGTGCGTTGGCTGGGGCTCTCCACAGCGAGAGGTGGAGCAGATGGCGTAGTTGTTCAGATGGCTTAGTGGTTATGTCGCTGGACTTCCACATGGCAAGTCGTGGTTTGAGTCCTGGACTCAGGGACTTGAAAATCACCCTGGGCACATGTACGTGGATGCCCAAGATCCCAGGAGGAGAATGGAGGAGAAGGGATTGTGCTGATTTCCCACTTTCTGCCTGTCTCTGTCTCTGGAGAGAGAAAGGGAAAAAATCACTCCCCAGGGGGATGTCCACGCCACAGGCCCTTCTCCTCCGTTTTACTCTCTGGGTTTTGGGCAGGCACATACCATGTGCCTGGCATAAGTTTCAAGCTGCCAGGTCTGGGATTCGAACTGCAATTGACCATGTGGGAGTCCAACACTTTAACCACTATGCCACCTACTGGTCCTGACAAACAGGATACTTTTAAAGGGGACGTTTTACTAAGTCATGTAAAAGAAAAAACTGTTTCTCTTTCCCGGTAGCTGTGGCTGTCTCCGTGTGAGACGAGGCGGTCCCAGTGGCCAGCACGCATACTCCTGCCTGCCGACTGGACACCTGGACACAGCACATCGTGCTCTGGCATCCCAGAGCTTTCACACACTGCAGCAGGCACCCATTCGGAGTAGTCCCATAAAGGGCCTTAGCAAAGGCACCCCTGTATGACTTTTGTCCCCAGCAGATGTCCTGTCACCCTGGTGTGGGTCCCCGCCCTGTCCATCCCTCACCTCCTTTCCCTCGCACACCTGTCTGCAGAGTTGGGCTGAGCAGGCCCAACTGCTGGCAGTGAGCTGGCAGGGCCCACCATGTGGCTGGCCTGCTGTTGCCAGGCACATGCTCCTGCTCCTGAGCTTGACCTGTTCATTTCTTCCCCAAGAGTGCGAGCGAGCGGTTCCAGCAGAGTCCTGGTGCCATAGTCCACCCCAGCCAGAGCCAGCCTGGGCCTGGGCACTCGAACCTGAGGAATGAGGGGCCCACGCCTGAACCTGGAACACTCCCACGTGGGTCTGCCTGTGTTGCATTTGTGACTGCGTCTCTGTCTAGCCCCCAGCTCCTTCACAAAAGTGCTTCTCAGATCTGCCTTCCCACCTGCCCCAGGCAAGTCAGCGCCCCCCACCGGGAGGCTGCCCCTCTCTTGGAGCCCCTCTCGTTGCTGTTGGCTCTTGCCGTCTGGTCACTTCACAGTCTCCAGCCCCGTGACCTCTTCCTGCAGGCTTTGCAGCATGTCTGCCCTGCACCCCACCCCGTTGTAGCCGCCAGCTCCTCTTTGCTTAGCAGCCAAACCTCTTGAACAAGAGGTTTGTTATCACAGCCATGCCCCGCACCCTCTTCCTGAGCGTGGAGTCTGAGTGGTCTCCCTGCGGTGTGGCCAGGCTGTGCCCAAGGCTCTGCCCTGCCTGCTCCTCCAGGTCTCTTCCCTGGCTGTTGTTGACACCACACGCTGAGCTCCTGCAGGGCCTGGAGGAAGGCAAGTGCCCACTCCAAGGCTTTCATGAGACGCAGCTCAGTCCCTCCTGCTGTGGACCGGAGGCCTCAGTCCGTTTCTGTTTAATGTAATTACAGATGGGGGGTGGGGTGGGTTTCAGCTACCATTTTGCCGCTTATTTTGCGTATTTTCATCCCTTTTTTGCCAGAGACGCATCTGCCCAGCAGAGGCATGCATACACACGGGGTGAGAATGCACTTCCTGCTGGGCACGATCATGTCGCA
The DNA here is from genome assembly GCF_000334495.1 of Tupaia belangeri chinensis. Classification (NCBI taxonomy): domain Eukaryota; kingdom Metazoa; phylum Chordata; class Mammalia; order Scandentia; family Tupaiidae; genus Tupaia; species Tupaia belangeri. The sequence continues at coordinate 1,238,274 of NW_006159641.1, forward strand.
ATCCTGTGTCCCCCCCCCCGTCTTTCCCCTTTCTTAGGTTTGGGATGCATGTGCTGGTGCCTCGTGTGTTTCTCAAGCTGTGGGTCTGGGACTCGAGCCGCACAGCTGGCCATAGGAGTCGCAGCTGCTTTACCTGCTGTACCACCACTGGCCTGGCTTTGTGTAGTCCTTGTGCTCTGTCTGTGTCTGTCTCTGCTGCTCCATTACTGCCTTGTTTCACTGTGAGTGGGCGTCTTCTAGTGCCCATGGCAACTCCCTGTCATCTGGATCACTGCGTATTTTTAAAAGCATTCACCCCTGCCCTTGGTGGCTGGAACAGCACAGATTACTCTGAGCTGGATTTAGCACTTTTGCTGAATCAATGACAGTGACACTGGTACAGCGTGTGTGCCTGTCACCATCAGGGAGGACACTGACTCTGGTACACCGGGTGTGCAGAGACCTGTGCTGTCACCATCAGGGAGGACACTGACACTGGTACACCGTGTGTGCAGAGACCTGTGCTGTCACCATCAGGGAGGACACTGACTCTGGTACAGCAGGTGTGCAAGCTCTGTCCTCTCCCCATCATGGAGTGTGATCACACCACAATCCCTTCTCCATCTCTTCTTCCTCTTGGTATTTGGGGATGAGCACGCACACCCGGTGTGTTTTCAAGCTGCTGTCATCGGACTGGGTTGACACCTGGGAGGGTGGCCATTCTTAACAGCCTTTGCTTTTATGTCTGGTGCAGGGACCCCTGCATTGTTTTTCTGCCCTGCTTCTCCTCCTTGCCCTTCTCTTTGGCCCTTATGTCCTCCATTTTCCCATTAACTTTGTTCAAAACTGGATCTGACCTGTCAAGCTCCTGGTTCTTCTCTCCTGCTATGAACCACTCCCGTTCTCTGAATCAATTATTTGATTCTCCAAATCAGAAGGGGGGAGTGTGGAAGGCCGCATATTGGATCTTGCACATGAACAACTGTTTATCCGTTTTGTTCACTTACCCTAACATGGCTGTCTGCTTCTGTAAACCTGCTTGCTCTTCCCATGAGAAAATAACTTGTGCTAGCCATACAGAAAACCATATCTGGGACGACATCCTGTACCTGCTACTGTCTTTGCTAACTAGCCCGAAACCCTTTTGTTCAGCAATGGAACTGCTTACACGGAAACCCCACTCCCTTCAGAAATCATTAACCTGCTTGATTCAGCTTCTGTAACTGCTTGCAGAGAAACTCCCGGTAACTGACCCCTATAAAAAGACTACTCCAACTTCAGACGGGGCTGCAGTTCTGACTCTCGGTCCCCCCACCCCAAGCCTCAGGCTCTAGTCGCTGGCCAGCTAATAAAGATTCCCTCTAACCTTAATCTGGCCTTGGTGGTCGCTCATTCGGTGGCACCCTATAGCAGGACTCGTACCGCATGGCCGGCCACGTGGGGTCTGGCTGCCTTAACCCGCAGGTTGTGGAGCTGGCCAGTCCATGTTGTTTTGTCTTAAAAAATTCACCGACGTTAATCCACCAGTGTGCTAGAGTCTCACCGCAACTTCCAACGTCCGCTCCGTAGGTGTGCCCTTGGACCTGCTGTGTCTAAGTGGTGACCACGTAGCTTCCAGGGCCGTTTCCCAAGAGGCACGTTGGAAAGCATCCTGTGAAATCCTGAGCCTAGAGTCAGGGAGTGGCAGCACGTGCAGCAGGCAGGAACTTGTGGCGCCCTCCGCACTCTGCAGGGAACCAGGGGGCTTGGTGCGCCTCCAGGGGGAGTGGCATCCATCAGGCCCTGTGTGTTTGGAAGCCTGACAGTGACAGTGTGGAGAAGGTACACACACACAGACGCATACACCCACAGACGTGTGCACATGTACACACAGGCACAGGTACCCATACATGTGGCACACACAGGTACACATGAATGTGCACATAGATACATGTCTACACACTCCCATGCACATGGACGCAGATACATGTATACACACAGAGACATATGCATATGCACACAACTTACACGTGTAAAGATAATCATGTATGCACATGCACGGATACATGTCCAGGTACTTACGTGCACATATACACATGCGTAGATACAAACATACAGAGATGTGTGTGCACACACGATATGCAGATATAGAAATGCATGTGTGGGACCAGCAGTTGGCGTTATGGCTATGTCGCTAGACTCCCATGTGGTCGACTGCAGTTTGAGTCCTGGAGCTGGTGGCTTAAACTCATGCCAGGCATGTGTGCGTGCGTGCCCAGGATCCCGAGAGGAGAAAGGAGGAGCCCTATAGCAAAAACCTTTAAAAGAAGTCCACGTGTCACCCACACTGTCCCCCCCTTGCTTGTTACGAACCCTAAGGTGTTCCTCCTATGTTGTGTTTGCACGCGATCCTCTCATCCAGCAGCCCTCCCCGTCGGAGCGTCATGAGCTGTGTCTCGTCCGTTGTGCTGTCCCCACCCCTGCCTTGCAGCGTGCACCTTTGTTGTATTTTGTGTCTCTGATCACCCGTCCCCAGCCTCTTGTCACCGTAAACAGTGCTCCGTGAGTGTTGTGCTTTTGCTGTTGTGTCTGCAGAGTACTGAGAAGAGGGATGATAGCATGGCTGGTGGTAAGGGAGGTTTGTATCAATGTAGGTTTAAAATCTGACACACCAGGTACATTAACGCTCACCTGACTTTAGAATTTAGGTGTGCTTTTGCTACTGAGCACAGATTTTCATGGTAGTATAATGATCTTGTACTAGCAAAATAATATCATACTATCTGATATTTTTGTGTATATACTTAAAATTCTGTCATTACTAAGACATGGATTAAGGGTAGAAATAATCAATGTAGTCTTTTTTTTTTCTTAGAGAGATGTTTGCTATAGGGCATGTGTGCTCACCAGAGAGACAAAAAGAGTCGCTAGACTCCCATGTGGTCGACTGCAGTTTGAGTCCTGGAGCTGGTGGCTTAAACTCATGCCAGGCATGTGTGCGTGCGTGCCCAGGATCCCGAGAGGAGAAAGGAGGAGCCCTATAGCAAAAACCTTTAAAAGAAGTCCACGTGTCACCCACACTGTCCCCCCCTTGCTTGTTACGAACCCTAAGGTGTTCCTCCTATGTTGTGTTTGCACGCGATCCTCTCATCCAGCAGCCCTCCCCGTCGGAGCGTCATGAGCTGTGTCTCGTCCGTTGTGCTGTCCCCACCCCTGCCTTGCAGCGTGCACCTTTGTTGTATTTTGTGTCTCTGATCACCCGTCCCCAGCCTCTTGTCACCGTAAACAGTGCTCCGTGAGTGTTGTGCTTTTGCTGTTGTGTCTGCAGAGTACTGAGAAGAGGGATGATAGCATGGCTGGTGGTAAGGGAGGTTTGTATCAATGTAGGTTTAAAATCTGACACACCAGGTACATTAACGCTCACCTGACTTTAGAATTTAGGTGTGCTTTTGCTACTGAGCACAGATTTTCATGGTAGTATAATGATCTTGTACTAGCAAAATAATATCATACTATCTGATATTTTTGTGTATATACTTAAAATTCTGTCATTACTAAGACATGGATTAAGGGTAGAAATAATCAATGTAGTCTTTTTTTTTTCTTAGAGAGATGTTTGCTATAGGGCATGTGTGCTCACCAGAGAGACAAAAAGAGAGAAAGCCAAGTGAGAAATCACCCCCCGGGGGGCGGGGGTTGGCCTTTCTACAATCCTTTCTCCTCTATTCTCCTCTCGGGATCTTCGGCACACATGCACATGTGCCCAGCCTGAGTTTTTAGCCACCTGGTCTGGGACTTGGACCATGGTTAAGTTCATGGGAGTCCAGTAACATGACCATTACACGATCTGCTGGTCCCACAATGCAGTCTTTTAAAATAAAGCAATAATTTGCATTAAACGTCAGTAGTCTAGATACCATGTAAGAAAATAAGTGATTTAAAAAAAAATTAGTGACCTGTATCTTTTTTTTGGAGAGGTTTTTGCTATAGGGTGTGTGCACTTGCCAGAAAGAGACAGAGAGACAGAAAGCGAGAAATCCCCTCCCGGGGTGATTGCCACGCCACAATCCTTTTCTCCTCCATTCTCTTCTCAGGATCTTGGGCACACCCGCCCAGAGTGAATTTAAGCCACTGGGTCCGGGACTCGAACCGTGGTCGACTACATTGGAGTTCAGTGACATAGCCATTACGCCAACTGCTGGTCCCAATAACCTGTTTGTTCTCTTGTTCTGCAAGTCAAGTAATATAATCTAAATAATGACTGTGAAGGGCCTCTGTCCTCTGGAGTACCCAGATACCTGGTTTCTGAGTCCTGCATGGTGACCTCTGCCGGTTGGGAGCAGCCTATGCTAATGCAGCTCCCAAGTACTGGATTTTTCTTCTCTACTTCCAGGTTCCTGCTTTATCCGGACTGACCAGCTGGACGGGGAAACCGACTGGAAGCTGAAAGTGGCCGTGAGCTGCACCCAGCGGCTGCCAGCTCTGGGGGTGAGCGTGCATCTCCAGTCTTACTTTCCGGGCATTTCTAGGTGGAGCATGTGTCTGTGTCTGTGCCAGGACTTGTTGGGCTTATGGAGGCCCCTTCTGCCCCCTCCCCCTTCCTGATGGAGGGCCACTGGGGATGACCCCACAGCAGGGCCCTGGGGTGCTGGCACACAGCCTGCTCAGGGAACTGTACACACTCCTGTTCGCTCGACACTGAGCTTTTCTTCCTTTTGTTTTTAGAATTTAAAACTTTTCTCACTTAAGTATCTTTCGGAGTTGATGTGTTGGTTACTGGTAACCCGTTTGCTCTCCAGCGGACCAGCGAGGCCCGGTTTCGGGAGGCTGTGGGGTTCTGGCAGTGTGCCAGCCTTGCCCGGGGACTGCGATGCCTGCTCTCTCTCAGGGCAGAGAGCCATCTTGGCTCAGGAGGTGTGCAGTGTCTTTGAGCCTCTCAGACCCGGGGAGGGGGGCGACACTGCCGCCTTCTCACTTCTCCTTTGCTAGGCTTTTGTACCTGGGCTATGTGCAGGGGTCAGACTAGAACAGTGTCTATGTGCATGTGGTCTCTAGAACAGTGCTGTCGCCAGTGTGGAATCTCCTAACCTGATGCACATCATAGGCACACAGCTATGGTTGTGGCCATTCGGTGCTTATTTATTTATTTATTTTTAAACACTTGGTAGCATGCATGTGCTCATGTTCCCTGGAGAGAGAGAGAGAGAGAGAGAGAGGAGAAACAGCACAGCCACGCCACAGCCCTTCTCCATTTCTCCTTTTGGGATTCTGGGCACTTAACGCACATGTACCTGGTGTGTTTACGTTGGTGGGCCCAGATCTTGAACTGTGCAGCTGTCCATGTGGGATCCACGATCCGCCTTAACCCCCTTGCTGGCCCATGTGCTGTTTATTTTGTGTTCGTTTGTATGTTGTTAAAGTGATTCGAATATGAGAAGCTTGAGTTTTACATGCTCTGCTGTTCGGGGGTGAGGAGAGGTGAGACGGAGCTCTGACTACAGCAGCTGTGTGGAGGGGAGGGCGGCTGCGGATGCCCGTCTCTGCTGCTTTCCTTAGTTTCGCTAATTAGGGCAGCAGTCCGGTTCACAGCTCTGCACCGTGCGCGGCCGGACCCTCCTTTTCTCATTTACCGTGGACTTTCCGGAAGCTAGGTACGCCTGGCGTGAGGGAGGCCAGGACGCTGGCAGGCGTTTCAGTGTTGCGTGTGTTCTGTGCCGCCCCCAGGTTGAAATCCACTTCTTTACGTGTGTGAGCGTCTTTACTAAAGCCGATGGGGCACTAATAAGAGTTCGCCTACTTCTCCTTTGTCCGTTTATTCTTTAACTCCGAACAGTGCGGGCCACGTGAGGGTCTGTCCCCGGCTGGATCTGGCTGCAGCTTAGTGGGGTGGGACCCCATGTGCCCTTAGGGTGAGACTAGTCCGTGTCCTGTGCTTTCTTGTCCTGAAAATAGGAAGCCTTGGGAGCAGGCATCCAGATGGGAGCCGTTTCCCTTCGGATAAATCTTAGCAGTAGAATTGTGCAGTAGAAGGATGTCACAGTTTTAGAAAAGCTTCTGGTAGTCCCAAGTCATCACAGGAGAGTTATGCCAGGACATGTCTAACTAGCAGTGTGTGAGTACTCGGCAGTATCTTTTCAAATACGTAAATATTGTAAGAAATCTCAGTTTGAGAGAGGAAAGGTAAGGAGCTTATTGTTCTGGCTTATACTCCTGTGATTACTCCCAGGATGAGAATTCCCAGCACATATTACAGGAAATGTGCATGTCGTGGGCCTGCCTCGTAGCACAGGGTTATGCAGTGCGCAGAGGAAGCAAGTTCCCACGTGGCCACCTGGGGTCTGCGCGCCATCCCTGGGGACTGGAAAACCATGCCATCGCTGTGCCCCAGAGAGAGGACAAGTCGCATTCCTTACTTCGCATCTCCCCCTGCAGATTCAGACAGCAGCAGGTGTGGCCAGCGTCCGTGCGTGGCGGATGCCCCGCGGCATGTTTCTCCTTTGTTTGGTCTCTGTGCACCCTGTGGCCCCATCTGTCCTCAGGTCGCACTGCTGTTCTGGGTCTGGGTTCTCAGCTGGAACCAGGCCGCACACTCAGGGGACTTAGCCCAGGCTCAGTCTGCTGCTTGTTTGGCACGGGCGGCTTTAATTCTCTTTGGTCCCTGCACTCATACCTGTTGTGATGAGTGAGGGGCGGGGTCCCCACTGGGCTGCGACGAGGGGCAAGGCTCTGGGCGCGGCTCCTCTCCTCCCTGTGGCCCTGCTGACTTTGGTCTCCACAGTGGCCCGACCAGCAGGCACTGTCAGCTCCTGAGGCCATCTGTCTGGGCACGGCGCTTTCCCTCTGGGTCACGGGAGCACGTGTGCACAGCTGGTCCTGGTCACGGGACAGTGTTGAAGGAAAGCAGCAACCCACACTCACCGATGGCTCGACCAGCAGGGGCTGAGGTCCGGTGTCTCTGTCTTCACCAGCCTTCTGCTCTCTCCTCTATTGGCGTCACCCTGACGGGCACGTGGGGACATGGTGCTGGCCCTTGTCTCAGGCTCTTGTGTGCTGCCTGTGCATCGTCAGCTTTTTTAGTGACTTCCCTGTAGGACCCTGAATTTTCTGTGACGTGTGCCTGCAGAGAAGTCACTTCAACTGCATTGGCCACACTGTGAGTACAGCCTGTCTGTGCTTGTGGTATTATGTGGGCTGAGATTTCTAATGCAGGGCTGACCACACGTGCTGAGCTGGCTCTGTGGCCTGGTAGTTAAGGGAGCTGGGTCCTACGTGGCCAAACATGCAGTTTGGGTCCCAGACCAGGTGACTTGAGGAACAAACGGGGCATGTGTGCCTATGTGGTCAAAATCCCAGAGGGAGAGAGAGGTGGGGAGAAGGGATTGCAGTCTCCGTTCCCTGCGGGGTGCTTTCTCATTTCCCTGTCCGTCTCCCTCTGGAGGGCACACATGCCCTCTAGCACAAAAGAGAGAGAGAGAGAGGGAGAGTGAGCGAGAGAGAGCTGTGTTTATTCATACTTATCTCTACTCTTGGGGGAAACATTCAGCCTTCGCACTTGGGAGAAAGTTCAGTCTTCTCTTAGTTTGTGTAAAGGTTTGTCATGAATAGGCATCGAGTTTTCACAGATTCATGATCTTACGCTTCTGTTCTTTGTCTGTTTCCCAGTGTAAGGAATTACTAGGGCAGGGACTGCTCTGATCCCACCCCACCAGGCAGACCCTGGACGAGCCCTGTGTGCCATGTGAGCGTCCTCGTTGGCCGTGCTAATGCTGTGCCCAGGGTGTCCCTCTCAGGGCGCTCCAAGGCCGTTGGTCTGCACGCCTTGGTTCAGGACCTTTAGTCTGGCTTCTGGGGCCTGCTGCCTCATAAAATGAGTTGGGGAATCCTTCTGCCTCCTGTTTTGTTGTTGTTGTTGTTGTTGTTTTTGTTTTTCTTTTTTTTTTTTTTGCCATCAGTCATATGTGTTTACTGGAGAGAGAGGGAGGGTGGGGGGGGGGGGAAGGAAGGGTGGGGGGGGGGGGGGGAAGGAAGGAAGGGTGGCAGAGTGAGAAGCCATCCCCCATAGGGATGGCCTTCCAACTACCCTTTCTCACTTCTGCTGGGATTTGGGGGACACACAAATATTTAAGCCTCCAGGTTTGAGACTTGAACCAGCCAGGCGAGAATCCATCACCTTAATTGCTACAGCACCTGCTGGCCCACTCTCCTATATTCTGAAAGTAGTTGGTGTAAAATTGGTCTTTTCTAAGCATTGAACAAATTTCCCCTTGCAACCATCTGGTGTAGGGGTTTTACTTCTAGGGGAAGTATCTAATTGCGAATTGAGTTTCTTTAGTAGAGCTAGTCAGATTTTCTGTTCATTGAAAATTTGTGAGAACCAGTAGGTGGCGTGGTGATTAAGGCACTAGACACCCACATGGCTGACCCCGGTTTGAGTCTCAGACCTGGTGGCTTGAAAATCACACCAGGCATATGTGCGTGGTGCCCAAAATCTCCAGAGGTGAATGGAGGAGAAGGGATTGTGGTGTGCTCTCCCCCCCCCCGGGGGTGATTTTTCCCTTTCTCTCTCTGGTGAACACACATGCTCTATGGCAAAACCTAAAACAAAAAAAGAACGTACTTTTCAAAGAAGTTTTGATTTCATGTAAGTTGATAAATTAATAATACAGTTGATGATATTCTAGTATTATGTTTTGGTGGCTGCAAGACCCCCTCCTTCAGTTCCCATACTGGTACTTCACACGTTCTCTTCCTCCCAGTCTAGCCAGAGGTTCAGCTATTTTACTGATCATTTCAAAGAACTTCCTTTGGTCTCATTGATCATTATTGTCTGTTCATATTCCATGTAATTGAGTTTTGCTTTTTATTTTCTTCATTCTATTTTGTTTGTGTTTTCTTTTAGAAATTTCTTAAGAATTAAATGAGTTTTTCTTATCTTATAAGCTTTTTTTAAAAATTATTTATTTAATTTTGTTTATTACTATTTTTAAAACTTAAACAGAGAGTGAAAGAGAAAGTGAGAAAGCAAGCTGAGACTTGAACTAGGTTCAGCCATGTGGCAGTTCAGTGCCGTAACCACCATGCCACCCTTGGGTCCTTCTTAAGCTTTTATAGCTGTCAGTTTTCTAAGCATTCTTTTTTCTTTTTTTTGAGAGGTTTTTGCTATTGGCCGTGTGCACTCGCCAGACAGAGAGAGACAGAAAGCGAGAAATCACCCCCCAGGGGGGATGGTCACGCTGCAATCCCTTCTCCTCCATTCTCCTCTCGGGATCTTGGGCACGCACGCACATGCGCCTGGCGTGAGTTTTAAGCCACCAGGTCCGGGACGCAAACCCTGGTCGACTACGTGGGAGTCCAGCGACATAGCCATTACACTAACTGTTGGTCCCTTCTAAGCATTCCTTAACCCGTGCCACCGTAGTTTGGATAAATGCGCTGCTTTCTGATGGCATTTCGCTAATATTTCCCAGTCTCTTGTGATCTCTTCCAGCCTCGGTTATTTGGGAGGCTGTAGCTCGCTGTAGAGGCTTTCCTCCATGCCTTGTCCTTTACTTGTCCTTGCTCCTCTCGTGGCCGTTCTATCCCAGAGCCTTCGTGTGTGTGCTCCTTGGTTGCCCCTGCTGCTGTGAGGTGTCCTGTGCGTGTCCCCCAGCCAGGGCGGGGCAGCTGCCGAGACCCTGTACCCTGCCCCCGTTCTGCCTTTGCTCTCTGTGTATCGGCGATGTTGATGTCCCCGTGGGCCTGTCCTCTCGGCAATGTCAGTGTCCCCCATCGGTGTCCCCTGTGGTCCCCTCAGCTCTCGGTCTCGCCTACGGAAGCATGTTCTTGGGACATGCACTTTGGGCACCTGCTTTCTCGTCACGTCCGGTAGGGTTTGCTGAGGCCCTGATGGAGCATGTGACCCGCTCTCCGTCCTTTGTGTCTCCTGGTTTCCCGTCCATCCTTTTATGTTTCCCATGTTTATTTCTTCCTATTTAAAGTGCATTTCCTGTTGACAGGTGCTGATAGCTACTGCTTTTTCCTTTACGTTGCTACCGCATCGGTGTGCACTGGCCGTGCTCGCTAACACATTGAGGTAGCACGCCCTCTCGCCTTGGGTTTGTGACTCACTGGCTCTGCACAGCTCCATCCTTGCCGTGGTTCTGGGTGCCGCCACCACGTCCCCGCGCGGTGACCTCACCCCGTAGGTTTCCTCCACCGGCCTGGCCTTCGCGTGTGCCGTGTGTTGCTCCACCTGTTAAACCACACAGCACTGGGCTGGGTTTTGTCTTGAGTCGTCAGTTATTAACAAATGAAAAACATGAAGCTTTTCTATTTACCAATGCATTTCACTAACCCTGATTCCTTTTTCCTGAGTACGGATTCAGCTTTCCATTTTTTTTTTGAGAGATTTTCACCGTAGGGCGCGTGCGCTCGCCAGACAGACAGAGAGAGACATAGAGACAGAAAGCGAGAAATCACCCCCCGGGGGGATGGTCACGCCGCAATCCCTTCTCCTCCATTCTCCTCTCGGGATCTTGGGCACGCATGCACACGCGCCCGGCATGAGTTTTAAGCCACCGGGTCCGGGACACGAACCGCGGTCGACTACGTGGGAGTCCAGCGACATAGCCATTACGCTAACTGCTGGTTCCCCAGCTTTCCATTTAATGCCCTTTCCCGCGACTCAGAATTTGAACATGTCTTGTAGAGTCTACTAGAGGCCAGTTGTGCCTGTTTTCATTTGTTTGAAAGTTGTCTTCATTTTACACCTCATTTCTGAACAGTGTTGTCGAGACCAGCCTGGACAGTCCACCCCTCCAGCAGTCATTCCCGCCCATCCCGAGGCACGTCCCCTGCATGCACACCCCACACCCTCGGCCTGTGCTTTCCTTTGGACAGCTGAGGACTTCTCAGTTTTGACTGGCTCTTAGAATTGTTTTTTTTCGGGGGGGAGGGGGAAGATCCTTTTGTTATAGGGCTTGTATGCTCGCCAGAAAGAGACAGAGAAACAGATAGTGAGAAATCACTCCCCAGGGGGAATGGCCACGCGGCAATCCCTTCTCCTCCATTCTTCTCTCAGAATCTTGGGCACGCACGCACACGCGCCCGGCGTGAGTTTAAGCCACCAAGTCTGGGACTTGAACCGTGGTCAACTACATGGGCGTCTTGCAACATAGCCATTATGCCAACTGCTGGTCCCTAGAATTCTGTTTGATGTGTTTTGCAAGGGTTTGTTGGGCTTGGATCTGGAGGTTTATGGGTGTTGATTTTCAGCCTTTGTTTTCACCTTCCTTCTGCCCAGACTGGCCTCGGGACACAGACTGCAGGGGCGGGCGGCACAGGCCAGGGCTGGGTGCTGGAGGCGCCTGCTGGATCTGCCTTTTATCTTTGCTTCTGTCTGCTGCTGCTTTTGTGATTCAGTTTGGATAGGTTCTGTTGCTTTGTCTTTAAATTCACTCATTTTATCTTCTGCAACATCTAGTCTTCTGTTAAGCTCATCCAGAAAATATTTATCTCAATTTTTTTTTTTTTTTTTGCTGCCAGAGGGTGCGTGTGCTTTCCAGACGTAGAGAGGGAGAAGTGCTGCTGGCGGGTCTCACACCACTCGGTTCTCCTGCTCTCCCTCCTTGGGGATCTGGCATGCGCATGTGTGCCCAGCCTGTTTCAGCCTCCAGCTTGGAGTCCCCAGCTGGGATCTGGCTCCCAGTGCCCGTGTGTGACAGCCCCTGAGCTCGGGGCCGACCCAGTGCTGCACTTCTAATCTGTAGATGTTCTCTGTCTCTTTAAAAGTGATAACGTTTGCTTGTGCAAGAGAGACATTATCACCCTCCACAGTAGCTCCTCATCCCCCCAACCCCCGTAGTCCCATCCTTGTCTCTCCATGGTGGCTCCTCAGGGTCCTGCTGCCCCGTGTGTTTTCAGGCTGCCTCAGCAGCCACTGGTTCCCGGCATTGCAGGGCACTCGCGCACTGCTGCACCCCAGCAACCAGCCCGCTGCAGTGGTTCAAGTGGCACGTTTTTTTCTCCTAATGTGTCCTCAGTTTCATTTCAGTGTTTAAGCGTTTTAGGAGACCTTGCCTGTTGTCATCTGTCAGTATGTTTGAAATGCCCGCCCTGTGGTAGGCCACAACTGCCCCGCTTCTTGGCCTATCCGGTGTTCAACGTTGGGTGCTGGATATCCCGAATGTTGTGTTGCGTCTGAGTTGTTTTCTGTCTTCAAATCCTCCTGATCTTTCTTAATTTAGGACTTGGGGCTCAGGCTTGCTCTGGTCTGATAGAGTGGGCCTGTCACCTCCTTTGTCTCACGGCAGGTCAACCCTGCTGTAGGACACAGTCCCCTGCGGTCAGGTGTGCGCTGTTTGTAGTGACTTTCTCACGTCCTCCGTCCATTTCCCGTTGTTTTGGTGGGAAGGCACGTCGCATACCAGCCCCTACCGCATGGTTTCTGGAGGACGTCCTCGATTCACCTTTATTGTGAAAACGAAGCGCTCCCGGGCTAGGCAGACCTGTAACTTTGCACATGACCGGAAGCAAGCGCGAGTAGACAGGCAGGTGTTCGCTGGGTGGAGCTCACTCGGCAGTGGGGACCGACAGAGGGTGGGCACCTTCTCCTTCGGGCTGCCAGGCTTCCTCGCTCTGCAGCCACTGCTCCAGGAGAGATGGGGTTAACATCCCCCACCTTAAGAATAATACGTTTATGGGGACCAGCAGTTAGTGTAATGGCTATTGTCGCTGGACTTCCACGTAGTCGACCGCAGTTCATGTCCCGGACCCAGTGCCTTAGAACTCACGCCGGGCGCATGTGCGTGCGTGCCCAAGATCCCAAGAGGAGAATGGAGGAGACGGGATTGTGGCGTGGCCATCCCCCCTGGGGGCTGATTTCTTGCTTTCTGTCTCTATGTCTCTCTCTGTCTGCCTCTGTCTCTCTCTCTGCTGCCCAGGTGAATACACGTGCCCTATAGCAAAAACCTCTCCAAAAAAAGAATAATACATTTATGGAAAATAACGCCCGGCATGAACAGAGGAAAGGACCTCGTGACTCACCCCCAGTACTGGCCATCACAAGCATTTTGCCCTGACCCCCCCCATCAGCGCTTCTCCACCTGCTGCCCTGACCCCCATCAGTGCTTCTCCACCTGCTGCCCTGACCCCCCGTCAGTGCTTCTCCACCTCTGCCCTGACCCCTGTCAGTGCTTCTCCACCTGCTGCCCTGGCTGTGTGCTTGCACAGGTGGATGGCGTGCTAGACACGGTTTCTTCTCCAGTAGGACATCTATTCAGATATACATACGTTGGTGGCGTTGGTGTGTACGGTGTTTCAGACAGGGCCTTGCTGTCACGGCTCTCCAGCCTTAGCCTCCCAGTCACTGGGCTGCCAGCGTGTGCCCTGTCACCCAGCTTCTCAGGGCGGGG
>NW_006159641.1:1251716-1256923 GCF_000334495.1 Tupaia belangeri chinensis
GCGCCTCGCCCCCTGCCTCCCGCCCCCCCCCATCAGCGCTTCTCCCCCTGCTGCCCTGCCCCCCCCATCAGCGCTTCTCCACCTGCTGCCCTGACCCCCCGTCAGTGCTTCTCCACCTCTGCCCTGACCCCCGTCAGTGCTTCTCCACCTGCTGCCCTGGCTGTGTGCTTGCACAGGTGGATGGCGTGCTAGACACGGTTTCTTCTCCAGTAGGACATCTATTCAGATATACATACGTTGGTGGCGTTGGTGTGTACGGTGTTTCAGACAGGGCCTTGCTGTCACGGCTCTCCAGCCTTAGCCTCCCAGTCACTGGGCTGCCAGCGTGTGCCCTGTCACCCAGCTTCTCAGGGCGGGCCGGAGCCACGCCTGGGCCTCCTTGTCCCCCTAAGCCACATATTTTGTTTTGTTTGTTTTTCCTCATCTTTTATCTTTTTATTTATTTATTTCATTGGTTTATTTATTTTTACGTTTTCCCACATTTACTTTACATATCAAAAAACTTTTGCTCAGACTCCATAGTTCTTGATAGTTAATAAACAACTTTCAAAATTTCAAAACCTAATTTTAAAGATAATGTTTGAAATGTTTGTTGTAATTTTGCTTGTGACTCTGTAACAGAGACAATATAGCTTTAAGTATTTTTGAAAAAATACTTACATGTCAACTACCTAGCTGTCGAAAAGCAGACGCCAGTACACAAGTCACACGTGGCCTTCCCTGCTCAGCCCTGCCACCTGCTAGCAAAGATCGGGTTCTTCTTCCTTCCCAGTCTTCCTCAAGGGAACCCTCCAGGTGGCTGCTTCTTGGCAGTCTCTCCTGACGACAGTGCTGGGCTGGAAAAGTCCAGGTTACTTTATGGCGCGAATTCTCTCATATGGCTTCTCTGACCCTCTCCGTAGGCAGAACTGTTCATGGTGCCAGGCCAGCTTTCCAGGAGCTTTGTTGGCTTCTTGAAATCCACGTTAGTTCCATGGTTTTCCGGTCAGTCTTCAGATATGGCATTCCAGTCAACCGCATATTTTGAATTGTCTTTTCATGTTGGAAGTTGTGCATCTCTGCTGTTGTTTTATTAGCTACATAGTTTCTGGCACATTATAACTCCCATAACTATATTGGTGAATATGGAGGTAGGCAATATTTTCTAACTGCCAGAGGCCACATGCAGCTGCCCATCAGAGAAAGAGGGACCGCAGTGGGTGTGGTCACGCCTGAGTTCCTTCTCCTTGTCCTCTCGGGATTTGCGGTATGCATGCACACATGTGCCTGTCGTGTTTTTCAAGCTGCCGGGTCCAGGACTTGAACCATGCTGTCAGCCACATCTTAACCATGCCACTACTGGCTCTGTTCGTTACTTGGCAGTTGAGTCCCTGCCCCAGCCTGCAGGTAGCAGGCCCACAGGCACCCTCCCACACCCAGCCTATCTGGGTAGCACAGTACTCGCGCGTTCTGTGTTGTGCTTGGAGGCTGCCCACCATGCTCGCCTACTGTTTTAGCCACTGTCATGTCTGTCAGTGGGTGGCGGCCGAGGTAACTGGTGAGAGGTGCCGTGAGCATTTCTTACTGTGAGTAGTAAAACCCTGTTCCCTGCCGTTCCTCATGCTGGAGGGGAAGGAAGGTCCGGGCCGGCTCTGCTCTTGGCCAGGACGCCACCCCAGCCCGCCTTCAGCCTGGCCGTCCCTGGCCAGCTCTCCTCTGTCGGCCCTCTCCCGTCCTGGCTCTGCTGCCCAGGGTCTCCTGTCTGCTTCGCGTCTTTCTTGGCCAAGTGGAGCTCTGCCGTTCTGGCTGCCTCACCGACCTGCTGCTCGTTCTCATACCGTCTGTTAGAGTCAATAGATTCTTGCCATCAAGACATACTTGCTACTGGAGGACTTTGATTTTTAAAATTAATTAATTAAATTCTATTTGTTACCATTTTTAATTTGACCAGATAGAGAAACACACACAGAGAAAGGGAAAGCGAGAGAGCAAGCCGCCAGATCCAGGTCTTGAACTGCCATTTACCATGTGGGAGTCCAGAGCCCCCACCACCACACTACCTGGCGGTCCCTGCCTGTGGACTTTCTAAGGGAATGTGAAACAGTTGCTGGGTGAGCGCTATTTCTCAGTTAGTATCTCCCCCTTGCATCCTTTGATTTTCTGTGTAGCTCTTCCAGGAATCTCTCCGGGATTCAAGGGCGAGGTACAAACTGAAGGCCCAAGTGCCCGAGAGGAGCTTCTTCTGCCGTCCTTGGATGGCATCTGCGTCCTCCACATCTCCCAGCCAGTTCCAGGTGCACGGGGCAGCCTGGCATGGCTTAGCTCTGGGAGGGAAAGAAGGTGCAGGGCCCACAGGGTGGAGAGGAGAGTTGGCTGCAAAACAGCCAGACACAGGCCGGCCACACCAGTGTGTGTAGTGTATGACTCGCTGATCGAAAATTCCAGGAAAGGACCAGAGGTGAGGGGCACAGGGGTACAAGGGGAGTGGGGTTGACAGAAACGTTCGGCATTCTGATTGCGTGAGGACTGTTGTGTGTCACACGTGAGAACGAGAGTGCGGTATGTAACATCAGAACGTGGGGACCATGGTGTGAGGCGCATGAGATCCGAGTGCCGGGGGAGTGCGTGCCGCGTGTCGCACGGGGCCCTGCCCTTGCAGAGCAGGCGGATCCCTCCATGCTACCACCCATGACGGGGATCACAGGAAGTGCGCTTTGTTATGTCCGCATCACAAGGGGCCACTGTCGTCTTTGTGACTGACACGCATGTACGTGTGTTTATGTATGTGGACTTGAGGTAGTTCATGGAAACATGGAATCAAAGTCCTAGTTTCTTTTGTGGCAGAAATTTTTTGAAATCCGTGCAGTTTTCTCATAATACGTGTTTTCCATGTACTATTTGAAGATGCCTTGTGTCTGTATTTCAGAATATTTACAGTTACATAATTACTGTAACACTCCTAAACTCTGTGGCCCAGACGCTTCCATCGGCAGTGCGACGTGGCTGTAGGCTCAGTGAAGACATTCCAAGCCTGGTAGCCCATAAAAGTAAGCACAGTACACCCTAGGAGACAGAAGACACTGCTCTGGGTTTGTGGCCACTTACTGAGTCTCAGTTCGGATGCTCGCTCTTTTCCGCAGAGAGGGCAGCCCTCCGGGCCTTGGCCGTCCCTCATGCGTCCCACCGTCCCCAGTGCCCGCGCTGCGACGGGCTTGCCTGTCCGAGCTGGGTTCTGCTGTGTCCACGCGGGGCCTGGAGCACACCAGCCTGCAGGCTTCGGAGCCCCGGGGCGCAGCAGGCAGAGCAGGGCTCAGACACCGTGGCCGGGGATTAAAATGTCCAGGCCACACAGTGCCGGCTGCTGCCCGAACCCTGCAGTCCCAGACGGCCTGACGTTGCTCGCGGCCCTGGGCAGGGCCGGCTTTCAGCCAGCAGAGACTTGGGGAAGTAAGGCTCTGCTTTTGTGATGAAGTCTGTGTGTTAACAACCAGGCGGCCACAGTAATTCCCATAAATCATGACTTGCTGATTTATTTCAAAAGATCCATATAGCAGTAAACAATACCATTTACATTTAATTAGTTTTATTGAACGGCAGGCAGTTTTCTCTGTAATGAACCACATGTTATGATTAAGGATGTATTTTAATGACCTTTAAGTAATGCGAACAAATGTTGTCCTTGACCTAACAGCACAGGCTTTCCTGCATTATTGGAAACTTGAGAATGATTTTTAAATTATCGTGAAAAGCTTCAAATGACATTCTCATTATTGTGCCATTACTCAGCCGTTTGATGTCTGAGACCAGACGAAGCGCGTCCCTCTGAATGTTCATGCGGGTGTAGAACCGAGGCTCGCCAGGCTGTCCTTTGTCCTCACGTACCACGAGGCCCGTGGTTGCTGCCACAGCATCGTGTGTGGGCGCTGCGCGCCCCCGAGCTGGCCTTCCCCTCAGCGTGCTCGGCGTTGAGCCAGTGACTAGGAGCATTTGTGGCCGTCACCACGCAGTGTGTCCCCTTGGGGGGAGTAGCCTTTGTGGGCTACTGGAGCCCCAGCCACGGCCGCAGCCCCGCGGTGGGCACTGCCGGGCTCGGCCTCTGTCCCACCCGTTCCGGCCTCCAAGCTCCAGACTCCTGAAGGCTAGGCTCAGTGTACGCCCGGAGCCCGGGGGAGGTGTGGTGTAGGGCCCGTGTAGGAGATGGTGTCTCTCTGCCTGCTGCTGCCTTCTGCGGCCTGGTCTCCTCAGCCTCAGGCCGGCATGGGGCCGCCACGTGGTGGTGGGCTGCATGCCCTGGGGTCACAGCCCCAATGGCGTGTCTCCACCTCGGTCCTTCCCAGGTCATCTCCCTCAGAGGACCATTTCGGGAACATTCCGAAGGTGCCACTGAAGATGCAGCCTGCAGCCGCCTGCCTAATTCTAGAAGGTTGTGAGCGGTGTATCCACTTGATCTGCTGTAGGGCCTGGAGGGGTGTCTGTTTTCTGTTTTCAGACTTGATGGGTGATACCCCAAATCAAGAGAGACGTTTTTTCTCCCCCCCTTCACAGCCCAGAGTAAGTTGGTTTTGGGCTGATGCTTTGTCATTTTCAGTAAGCGATGGTTCCCAGTGTCTGCAGGAGTCGGACAGAGAGCTCCAGGACCCACTCCCCTTGCTCTGCCGCCATGTGTGGCACCGAGATCGCCTTCTTTCCCCGCTCCCGTTCTTCACTGGCTTGCTCAAGTGACCGTCCTCCCTGTTCTCCTGCCTACCCCCAGGGGTCGCTGCACAGCGAGCCATGGGGTCCGCGGGTGCTTGTTGCCCTGAGGTCAGGTGCTGCCTTTAAACTGCGGCTCTGGGGACCGTGTTTATTAGCATCATGCGCTTCCCACTTACTCTTCCAGGAGCTCTAAGCAGTTTACAAACTTACTTGTTTCCAGCTCCCTCGTACTATAATAGAAAATAATTAAATGAAACAATAAAGTGGTAACTTGTGTAGAAACATCGGAAGCCATACCCATTTTGGGCAGTGGAATCTGCCCGCTGCCCAGGCCCCAGTCTGGTGGGTCTCTGACCCTGTGCTCGGCATGGCGTCGTGCAGAGCCCCGTCTGGTCCAGGCACTTCGGGGTGGAGTGCGGGCTCCACGTGCTCAGTGCCAGGGTGCCTGCCGCCCCTCGGCCATTTACTGGGCGCGAGCCCCTCCCGCCCCGTGCTCTCACCGAGCACCCCGTTCCTCTGGGTAGGGGACCAGC
>NW_006159641.1:1257146-1267825 GCF_000334495.1 Tupaia belangeri chinensis
GGGGGGTGGTGGCCGGCCCAGCGCCCAGGAGCGTCTCCCTGCTGAGAAGGCGGTGCGGCCCTCATTTGCCGGGCCCTGGGCCCCTCCCTCTGCCTTCATCCAGGCATCTCCTCTGCATGCTCTCAGCGGGGCTGGAGTCTGGCCTGCCCTCCTTTTCCGTCATTACTCTTTCTCCCATTAATTGCATTAGTTTTTATCAGATGGTTGATTGAATCTTCCATTCATATTACGCGATTTTTGCTCGAGGACTCTTTTTCAGTCTCAGATTGAGTGGTTTTAGTTACGCGGGGCTGCCCAGTGGCTTACGCTAGCCCTGACAGCCCTCAGGAGGTAGAGTGTATCCTTAGCTCCGTCCTGACTGGAGCAGAGGAGCTGGACAGGCAGCACCGTGGAGGCACTGGTCCTGCATGTGCCCGCGCCCCGCACAGTGGTGGGTGGCAGTACCGGCATGAGGCAGAGGGCAGTAAGCCCCGTCCCCGCCTTCCTTTCTTTGGAGCACAGGTCATCATGGCCGCGTCCAGACTTCACTCTCCGGCCGGCCCTATGCCTTAGTTAGAGGAGCCAGTTCCCACATGGCTGACCTTGGGTCACATCCTGGCCAGTCTTGAAAAACATGCCATGCACATGTGTGTGCTTGCCTGAAATTCCAGCAGGTTGGAGAAGTGGAGAACATGAGCACGCCCTATTTGGGGGGCGTCCCCCATCATTCTCTGGTGAGTGCCTACACTCTGGCAATAGAAGAAATAAATGGCATTTTGCCTGAGGTTTTGGTGCACACTGCCATTACAGCACAGGGTCTGCTCCAGCCGGGAGACACTGCCAGCCCTGCTGAGCCCGACCCTGGTCTTCAGGCCCTCCGCCCTCCCTCAGTGACCTCACAGGGACCACGGGGCCAGCGAGCACTCTTGGTGAATGACACGCAGACAGAATTAATTAGCGAATGGAAAGTCCCCACTAATTTAATTTTGCCGTTGAGGCTAATCTCAGTGATCTGTGTTCCAGGACCTTTTTTCGATCAGTGCATACGTTTATGCCCAGAAGCCACAACTGGACATCCACAGCTTTGAAGGCACGTTCACCAGGGTGAGTCGGTCTCGTCCCGTGGACTCCTACTCGTGTGTGCGTGGTAAAGGTAACAGCCTTTATTCTCAGAGAACATGCCAACCAAGAATAAACCCACGCAGGAGTTTTGAACTAGAAAGTGAAGCCTGCTAGAACATTTCCAGTTCCTGCATTCCCCTATCAAGGGTTTCTCTGGGCTGTGCTCAACACGGTGGTTCTGGGTGTTCGGCACGTTTGCAGAGGTGAGGTGCTCCTCCCCTGAGGTACTCTGAGTCAGTGAGGTGAGGCCCTTGTCATTCGGCGTTAGACCGTGGCCTGGAGCGCTGCGAAGGCCGTGGTGTTGCAGTCTCGTCTCACAGAGTGTTCATTGTGAACGTTGCTCGAGACACTCTCCTCACGTCACGTTCCCGGATGTCATACTGTTGAGGCCTGCCCTTCGGACGCATGAACCAGTCGGTGTGGGGAGAGTGAGAGCCCCCGTGGGGTGTGATCACACAGCCCCTTCTCCCCCATTTCTCCGCCCCGTCAGGACTCGGGCAAGGACACACACATGCCTCGTGGGCTTTTCAAGCTGTTGGGGCTGATTTGAACCACGTTCAGCCTTATGGGATCTGGCTCCCCAACTTTGGACACCGGGCTGGCCCTACATTCTTTTAAGTCTTGATTTTTCTTAGAGTGCTCTTTTTTTTTTTTTTTGAAGAGGTTTTTGCTATAGGGCACGTGTGCTCGCCAGACAGACAGAGACAGACAGAAAGTGAGAAATCACCCCCCAGGGGGGATGGACACGCCACAATCCCTTCAATCTCCTCCATTCTCCTCTTGGGATCATGGACACACATGCACGCACACGCACCCAGCGTGAGTTTAAGCCACGGTGCGAACCACGGTCAACTACATGGGAGTCCAGCAACATAGCCATTACACTAGCTGCTGGTCCCTCTTATGTGCTCTTAAGAGCAAAGCTGCAGACATGTCAGACAAGACCCCATCCTCTGAGCACCTGCCGCCTGGCCTCTTTCAGGTCCCCTACAGGTGCACCTCCTGGTCATCCCCAGGTAGGCCTCCAGGCACAGAGCTCTCAGGAAGTACAGGTGTCTGACAGCCTGTCAGACAGGGCACCGCGGAGCAGTTCCCACCAATACCTCTGTCCGAATCCAGGGCTTGGGCACCATGATGTGTGGCAGGGCACACAGCAAGGGCTGCCCTGCTCTGTGAGAGCCGGCGTGGCTCCTTGTGGCCCGTCCTCCTTCAGCCCGAGTCCGCTCCGTGGGATGCCCCTCACCCTTCTGGTTACGCACACGGTTCTAGGATATGAAGCTGCTGGGGGCTCTTGGGGTTGGGACAGCACCTCTGGGCACTGTGTCCCTCTGCCCCTCCTACCTTGGCCTCTGCTGTGAGTCTAGCTATCCTCCCAGACACCCCTTGGAGAGGAGCCACCTTTGTGGGCAGGTCACGCCAGACCTACCTGGACCTCCAGCTGAGAGTGCCCTGTGACTCCCTGCTTCCAGCTCTCATGCCTGTGGGCAGTTCCAGGAGTGTCCCTCAGCCTTCATCCTTGGTCACCAACCTGAGGAGCAGGCGTGGCCCAGCCCTGATGCCCGCAGGTGCTGCCTGCACGCCGAGACTTTGTGCCCCGCTCAGCTACAGCCCTGCCGCGTGCTCTGTGAGCAGCAGGAAGCCTGGCTGCAGTCTGGCGCCCTCCCGTGTGGGCCTTGGTTCCTGCTCACAGATGTCCCCTGCCTTCTCTGCCTTCTGTCCCCCACTCTATTGTGACCGAGGAGAGCGGAGGGGTGGGGGAGAGCAGCAGTTGTGACAGGGTGCTGCTATATTAGGACCCTCCTGCTGCAGCCTCCCAGTCAGCTAGCATCTCCCCAGGTGCTCAGCGGGCCGGGGCTGGCCTGGGGCCTTCCGCACAGTGCCAGCTCCCAGGCTATCCTGCTGTCTGCGCCACCCCACACTGGCCTTCCTTTACCTTCTGACACTACACACACAACTTGTCCTGTAAAGACGTTGCTGATCCTGGCTCTGAAGCCTTCTTCAAAACATCTCTTCTGTCCGGCAGGGCTGTCGCGAGTCCTCTATTCTCCAGAGGGCTAGTTCCATCTTTGCCTTCAGCCTGGTTGTGATTTATGTCACCTTCACAGATTCTGGCACAGAGGTTGGATTGTCCCTGTCCTGGCAGGACAGAGAAGGAGTCATCCTGATCAGGGTAGGGACAGAGATGGGGCCGTCCCATCAGAGCATTTAAGCCACGGCGCGAACCACGGTCAACTACATGGGAGTCCAGCAACATAGCCATTACGCTAGCTGCTGGTCCCTCTTATGTGCTCTTAAGAGCAAAGCTGCAGACATGTCAGACAAGACCCCATCCTCTGAGCACCTGCCGCCTGGCCTCTTTCAGGTCCCCTACAGGTGCACCTCCTGGTCATCCCCAGGTAGGCCTCCAGGCACAGAGCTCTCAGGAAGTGCAGGTGTCTGACAGCCTGTCAGACAGGGCACCGCGGAGCAGTTCCCACCAATACCTCTGTCCGAATCCAGGGCTTGGGCATCATGATGTGTGGCAGGGCACACAGCAAGGGCTGCCCTGCTCTGTGAGAGCCGGCGTGGCTCCTTGTGGCCCGTCCTCCTTCAGCCCGAGTCCGCTCCGTGGGATGCCCCTCACCCTTCTGGTTACGCACACGGTTCTAGGATATGAAGCTGCTGGGGGCTCTTGGGGTTGGGACAGCACCTCTGGGCACTGTGTCCCTCTGCCCCTCCTACCTTGGCCTCTGCTGTGAGTCTAGCTATCCTCCCAGACACCCCTTGGAGAGGAGCCACCTTTGTGGGCAGGTCACGCCAGACCTACCTGGACCTCCAGCTGAGAGTGCCCTGTGACTCCCTGCTTCCAGCTCTCATGCCTGTGGGCAGTTCCAGGAGTGTCCCTCAGCCTTCATCCTTGGTCACCAACCTGAGGAGCAGGCGTGGCCCAGCCCTGATGCCCGCAGGTGCTGCCTGCACGCCGAGACTTTGTGCCCCGCTCAGCTACAGCCCTGCCGCGTGCTCTGTGAGCAGCAGGAAGCCTGGCTGCAGTCTGGCGCCCTCCCGTGTGGGCCTTGGTTCCTGCTCACAGATGTCCCCTGCCTTCTCTGCCTTCTGTCCCCCACTCTATTGTGACCGAGGAGAGCGGAGGGGTGGGGGAGAGCAGCAGTTGTGACAGGGTGCTGCTATATTAGGACCCTCCTGCTGCAGCCTCCCAGTCAGCTAGCATCTCCCCAGGTGCTCAGCGGGCCGGGGCTGGCCTGGGGCCTTCCGCACAGTGCCAGCTCCCAGGCTATCCTGCTGTCTGCGCCACCCCACACTGGCCTTCCTTTACCTTCTGACACTACACACACAACTTGTCCTGTAAAGACGTTGCTGATCCTGGCTCTGAAGCCTTCTTCAAAACATCTCTTCTGTCCGGCAGGGCTGTCGCGAGTCCTCTATTCTCCAGAGGGCTAGTTCCATCTTTGCCTTCAGCCTGGTTGTGATTTATGTCACCTTCACAGATTCTGGCACAGAGGTTGGATTGTCCCTGTCCTGGCAGGACAGAGAAGGAGTCATCCTGATCAGGGTAGGGACAGAGATGGGGCCGTCCCATCAGAGCAGGGATGGAGATGAGGTCGTCTACACCAGCACAGAGGCAGAGCTCAATTTTCTAGGGCAGAACGCAGCCAGACTGGCACAGTCTTTGGGTCCTCGAGTCTTAGCACACGTTCCTGAGTGGGCTGGCACATAGGCCTGTGGGGACAGCCACCCGCCTAGCGCAGCCGCCCGCCTAGCACTGCTTGCGCACCGTGCGGGCCGGGGGTGCGGGACCTCACCCAGCGCTCATGCTGAGGCGGTGCCATGGGAGGTTATTAACGAGAGAAAGACAGAGACTTCCGGCTTGCGTGGTCATTTGCATACCTAGACATGTATGGGTTATTGCAGGACCTTGGTGTAATTCACATAACGCTCCTTCGTCACCTTTATTGAAGCTTCTAATAGGGTTTTGTTTTCCTTGTTTTAAGTATCGCAGTCTTGAGTTCTAGATTATTTATCTTATTTATTTTGTTAAGTGAGATTTTTGCTATAGGGTTCATGTGTTCACTGGAGAGACACAGAGAGACAGAGAAAGAAAGCAAGAAATCACCCCTGCCCCACTCACCCCAAGAGGCAATGGCCATGCTGCAATCCCAATCCCAAAGGAGAAGCCTTTTGGGATTTTGGGCACACTCACGTGGGCCCAGCATGAGGTGTTTTTGTTTGTTTGTTTGTTTGTTTTTGAGCCTTTTTTGCTATAGAGCATGTGTGCTCACCAGAAAGAGAGAGAGATGGAGAGATAGAAAGTGAGAAATCACCCCCCAGGGAGGATGGCCATGGTGCAATCCCTTCTCCTCCATTCTCCTCTCGGGATCTTGGGCATGTACGCACATGTGCCCAGCATGAGTTTAAGCCACTGGGTCCAGAACTCGAACCACAGTCGACTACATAGGAGTTCAGCGACTTAGCCATTACACTAACTGCTGGTCCCCCCAGTATGAGTTTTAAGCCACTGGGACTCGAACCACAGTCACCTACCTGGGAGTCCAGCTACGTGACCAGTATGCCATCTGATGATCCTGAGTTCTAGGTTATTTTAAATAAAAAATCTTTGTGTGCATTTTTCAGAAAGGAAGAAGGAGAAAGACGTGTTAGATAACTAGTTTTGTAGCTAGATGGTGGAATTCAGTTTAGTGTTTACCCACCGAACGTCGCTTCGACGTGATAACCACTTCCCCTTTGTAGTGCACGGCAGCGACGGCACATCTCTGTCAGCAGAACATCCTTGCTCGTTAAGTGAGAGAGCAAGGGAAGGTTCCGTGGCAGCAGGGCACACGGTGAGCCCGCTGCCACGCACAGTCTTGCACGTGGGGCCCATGCTGTGTGGGCACGGTCTGCCCTCTGCTCACCCGCGAGGATGTCCGAGCCACTGCTCAGCTTGCGTGTGACGGCCTCTGTTCTTCAGTGTCTCGGCGATGCCCTTCATACCATTCGCCCCGCTGGCTGCCCAGGCCTTGGGCATTCTCTTGGAAGATGGGCTGGAACCTCCACCTCTTTGGGGTGGCATCTCATCCAGGGCTGCTGATGTCACCTGGGGCTTTGCTGTGATGCGCTTTCTGCTGAGCTTTCTTTTGCAAACGATTGCACAGGTATTGTTGTCTGTGGTTTTTCCAGTCAAAATTCCTTCTTGTAAAACGCAGATCTCTGTCAATTGTTAAATAGGGCACACTATTGAGAAAACAGCTTGAAACGATAACATTCGCATTCTCCTCCCCAAAGCAGCTTAAGCCTCTCACACTGTATAGCCTTCAGGAGAAGGAGCCCACAGGAGAAGGGATTCAGAGAGAACTCCTTTCCCGCCCTCCCAGTCTGCACTGTGTCCGGAGAGCTGGTGAAGGACTGGCTTCAGAGCACCTTCCCGATTCTAGGAGCACGTCCCACCCGTCGAGTCCATTGCGGTTACAGGATGGGAGGAGGCTAGGGTGTCATGTGCTCCTCGGCCGGTCCTCGCGTTGGCAACGGAAACCCTGACGTGGCCGCGTGGCTGTGGAAGAGCACAGGCGCAGCGGGAGTGCCAGCCCACAGTCTGTGACTAAGCCGGGGAGCCCTCACTCGCATGTGTGGGGGCTGCCAGAGGGGCATGAGTACACAGCTCTTCCACCGTCTGCTCACGGATGCCGTGGAGACACCCACGCTGCGGAGAGTGTGGGCACTGGTGCTGGTGGCACCTGCAGGCATGAGGACCTCACATCCCACTGCGAAGACCCAGCATGCGTGGCACACAGCACCCTCGTGGAGCCTTCTGTGGGCCTAGACACTCAGCCCTGCAGATGCCTGTGGCAGTCAGAGGTCGAGCTGCGAGTGCTCTGTGGTCTGCTCTCTCGCTGGCCACATGAGGCCTGTTCCATGCAGGGGCCCACCCACACTACACCTGCCAGCCCTGTGGTGACGCCCTGAGGGTAGCTCAGGGCTCTGGGGGATGCGTCATCTGCCCCGAGAGTGCCGGCTCATGGGCACAGCGACCAGGGTGTGCTGTGGGGACCTGCGGAGGAGGGAGGGTGAGGCCGTGCCCACGCTTCTGTCTCCACTGCAGTTAGACACACAGACATCTCAGCTCTGCCCAAACGTGATGCAGATAGTCTGGTCATAGAGGCTTCGCTCCCATCCTGCACAAGTTCATCTTTTTGTTCTACAGAATCGTAAAACTCCAAGGGGAAGCTCACCTTCCCTGGACTTCGCATTTGGGAGTTGGACAGTTTGCCTGTCTTCAACAGCGCTACTTTAGTTACGAGCAAAGGGAGTCTGAGCCCCTGCCTGGTGTGTTCCCTGGAAGAACAAAAGCAGCATTTTAGGCAGGAGGGACTTGCTCGAATATTCATAAGTACTCTAAAGGCTGTGGATAGCTGTCAGCCACTGGGCAGGAGCGGACTCTGATTCCGGTTGTGGCTGGTATTTGTGAATGTTCTGGCAGCATCACGTGAGCTATATGGAGGTGAGACGGGGGCCAGCACCTGGTGTGCGGTTAAGATGCTGGGCCCCCACATGGCTGACCACAGTTCGAGTGCCCGACCTGCACTGTGACACTCATGCTGGGTGTGTGTGCGTGCGTGCCCAACGTCCCAAGGGGAGAACGGAAGAGCAGGGACTGAGGTGTGGCCACCCCGCAGCGGGGGGTTCTCACTTTCCCTCTCACCGTCTCTCTCCAGTGAGCACTTGTGCCCTGTGGCAGAAAAAAAAAAAGAAGAGAGAAGAAACAGAAAGGGAATGATTGAAGGCCGGCGTTTGTAGCTCTGCGGTCCTGATGGAAGCACAGCTGTCCTGCTGACTCTTCCTCTCATGTTTCTCCATAAACATGCACAGTTACTGTTAAGACACACTTGGACAGGCCAAAATTCAACAGTTTATTTAGACAAAGGGCGGGCGATTTAAATCGGACAGCCTCCCGGAAGATGGCTTCCGAGAGACCACGGCGAGCCACGCGGTGCACAGGGAGTGTGGGGCGGGACAGACAGTGACGTGTGCCAGGAAGACGACATCAGACGGAGACGTTGTGAGGTCAGCGAGGGGCTCCACGGGCAAGCGGGAAGGAGCCGCACAGACAGCCCGGACGTGGGCTCTCCACCCAGCTGTGACCGGCATGGTCAGCTGCAGTTTAGTGACCAGCTTGGCAGTGTATCTGAAAAAGCCCAGCCTAGGTCCCATTTGGGCTTATCCAGAGGGCTCCAGATTTGGGAACGCAGCGGCCAATTTAGGCTAGAATAGTTTACTTTTTAATATTATGTTAAATAATAAAGTACCCAGATTTTCCAATGAAAAATACATTGTCTTGCTATTTTGCATATCCAGCCATTTAATTATCTGTAGACTTTGGTAAGCTAAGCTAATAAATGTGACAAAGTATGACATATTTTATATCATAAACTCATTCTAAGAAGTAATTCCTAAGGGTCTGTAAGATTAAAAGCATTTGTGTGTGGCCACAGAAACCGTATTCAGCCATACTCTGGAATTTGCACACAGTAGGTATGTTCCTTTACAGTGGGGTAGTGCACACAGTAGGCACATCCTTGTATGCTAGAACAGCGTATATACTAGACATGCTTCCTTACGGTGGACCCGGACGCACAGTAGGCACACGCTTCCTTCAGTGGACCAGGGCGCACAGTAGGCACATGCTTCCTTATGGCAGATTAGGGCACACAGTAGGCACACGTCTTTAACCAAGGGTGTGTGAGTGGAGCACCTGCTTTTCTGTTTTTCGCAATTTGTGAGAAGGTACATTGCTTGCCAGAGGGAGGGAGGGCAGAGTGAGAAAGCGCCCACGGGCGGGGCCCTGCCACAGCCCCTGCTCCCCTCACTCTCCTCCTGGGTCTCGCGCAGGCTCCCACGCACCCAGCCTGTCTCTTCAAGGTGCCTGGTCCGGCTGTGCACTGTGCCCTGTGCAGTCCGCCACGTGAGGGCCAGCTGCCCTGACCACCATGCAGTGGCCGGCCCTTTGTTTTGTTCTAGGTTACATGTGCGTTTCCACGACAGGAGGGAGTGGGAGGACAAGCACCCTCAGCAGTTCTCCCCGCATTCAGGACTGTGAGCAGGAGTTTCAGCTCTTGCCAGGGAGGCCGTGCGCCATGGCACCCTCCCACACAGGGCAGTGGGCCTCGTGGCTGTCTGTCTAGCAGTGCTCTCGTGAGCCGGTACAGGCTCTGACCCAGCGGAAGCAGGGACAGTCACAGAGGTCAGATGGAGCACTTCTCTCTCAGTGCACCTTAGCGAGAAAGGGCAGGACTAGCTGGGGGGCACTGCTGCTGAGTTGCCCTGTGGCCGCGGTTGATGTCAGCACATAGTCAGTGACTTGTTGCCTGACTTGAAATCATTATTTATTTTTTTAGAGATTTCCCCTGTAGGGCATGTGTGTGCACAGAAGAGACAGGAAGAGCCGGTGAGGGGGTGAGAAATCACCCCTGGGGGATGGCCTCGTCGCAGCTCGTTCTCCACCCTCTTCCTGGGTTCTTGGGCGCACACACAGCCCGTATGAGTTTTAAGCCACTGGATCCAAGACCCAGACCATGGTCATGTAGTTGAATTTCTAATGACAAGTACCCAAGGTAACAGCAAGGCAGTTTAAAGAGGAATGCAGTATGTGCATGTTTGTGAGAATCACACAGCAGGGTTCCCCTCCTGAGTGAGGAGGTAGCCTTTTCCCAGCAGGAGAGCGCGAACCCTATGCGTGGAGACGGTGGGGCGGTCTGAGATGCGCCCCTGCTCCCCCCCTCCCCAAGGGCTGGCGTGCTGTGAAACCGCGAACTTGGCCTGTCCTCCTGACGTGCTGCAGTGCCTTCATGGACGGTCCCAGTCATTTCACTTACATTAAATAAACACTAAAATAATGGACTGATAATGGCATTCTACTTTTTTGTCATTATTAATTTGCCAGAGGGTGTGTGGGCTCACCAGAGGGAGACAGAGGAGAGCACGAGAGCACCCTGTGGAGGCGGCCTGCAGTCTCCTCCCCACGCCTCCTCCTGGGTCCCGGCATGCCCGCACTTGCCGGCACGAGTTTCAGGCCCTGGGTCCCACTGGTGACTGTGCGCGCTCCACTCGCCAGCTCTGCTCCCCGCCAGCCCCCACTCCGCGCCCTCCCGGCCCGGCGTGCGACGCCTGTGGCCGGCTGGACGGGCTTGGGGCACACGTCTCAGCAGCAGCCGTCGGAGGAGGTTGACCCGCCTGTGCACGAAAGTCTCGGCATAGAGAACACACTGTGGGCAAGCACCGTTGTTGCCTCAGGTAAGAAGAAGCTCTTCGGTGCCTGCGGGAGGAGGGGCCCCGAGCAGATGTTTCCAGGGTGCCAACACGGAGGGGTGTGGCCCAGCACGCACCCGTCCCGGCAGCGCAGTGGCTGTGCTGCCCTCAGGGTGGAGGACCTGCATGGCAGAGTCACGTGCCCTGCAGGAGCCTGCCATCTCTGTTTCCACATTGTCTCCCGACGTCTTGTTAGCCTGCCGGAGTGGGGCCGCAGCAGTCCTGGTGGGGGGGCCCAGGGCCAGTTTCAGTGGGGCTTACCCACTTCCCGCCACACACCC
>NW_006159641.1:1270784-1271382 GCF_000334495.1 Tupaia belangeri chinensis
GGCGGCCGGGGCCCGGCGGGCCGGGCTGCGGGCACACGTCTCAGCAGCAGCCGTCGGCGTGAGCACTGCGACTGCGAGTCAGCCATTCTCGTTTCTCTCCCTGAACAGGACAGTGACCCGCCTGTGCACGAAAGTCTCGGCATAGAGAACACACTGTGGGCAAGCACCGTTGTTGCCTCAGGTAAGAAGGAGCTCTTCGGTGCCTGCGGGAGGAGGGGCCCCGAGCAGATGTTTCCAGGGTGCCAACACGGAGGGGTGTGGCCCAGCACGCACCCGTCCCGGCAGCGCAGTGGCTGTGCTGCCCTCAGGGTGGAGGACCTGCATGGCAGAGTCACGTGCCCTGCAGGAGCCTGCCATCTCTGTTTCCACATTGTCTCCCGACGTCTTGTTAGCCTGCCGGAGTGGGGCCGCAGCAGTCCTGGTGGGGGGGCCCAGGGCCAGTTTCAGTGGGGCTTACCCACTTCCCGCCACAAGGCCTGGGAGGGGTGTGGCTGGGGGACCGTGGGAAGCAGAGCGGCCGGGCGGTGGGTCACGGCAGGCCCCAGAGCACAGGATGAGGATTCCGAGCTCCATTTCCAGTGGGGACAGGAAGAAGGAT
>NW_006159641.1:1271452-1272868 GCF_000334495.1 Tupaia belangeri chinensis
AGCCCGCCGGCTGATGCGCTGACCAGAAGCGAGCTGGCTGGGTGACTCGGGAGCGAAGCTGAGCGGGCGTCGGTGCCCAGGAGGGAGGTCTGGCGGCACAGGGGGAGGGCCTGGGCGATGGGTGTGCTCAGCACTGCTCACTGGGCGCCCTGCCCTCCTCCAGTGCTGAATTCAGGGGCGCTGTGGGCCCGTGCACAGGCGAGCTGTCAGGGGCAGCGTGGTTGCGGGCCTGCCCTTAGGGGCCTGCCCACAGGCCTCCGCGGCGACCAAGGCAAGACCTGCCCACAGGCCTCCTGGGCTCCATAGCGCAGGGCGGCCGCAGCAGTGAGGAGTGGGCACACGGCAGGCTGCGACGCCCGGTGGTCCTGCCTTCTCCTCATGGGGGGACCAGCTGTCTGTCTGCAGGGCCCTGGGAGGTGGTACCCCGGGTGACCTCCGCAGGCGGGCAACACTGGCCTACACTGCCCTCAGGCCACAGAGCGGGGCAATGAGGGGCATCCGTGATACAGGGTAGCGGCCCCCAGCCTTGCTGGCACCGGGTCCAGTTTCGTGGTATACTCTTGGGTCTTCAGAAAAGTCAAGACCCGTTTTTGTGTAGAAAAGCACGCCATGTCTCTTCCCATGACCCAGTCTCTCTCTGTGGACTTGCGCGCGGTGTGGAGTGATTCAGCATGGTTACTGTGCACTGTATCAGTATCGCCCTGTCATGTGTTCTGTCAGAGAGGTTTTTCTGCTACATGATGCACCCACTCACTAGAGAGAGAATGAGACAGAGAGACAGAAAGTGAGAAGTCACCCCCCGGCGGGATGGCCACGCCGCAGTCCCTTCTCCTTCGTTCCCTTCCTGGGCTCCTGGGTGTGTGTGCGCATGCACCCGGCATGAGGTTTAAGCCACTGGGTTCGGATTTGAGCCATCGTTGGCCACATGGAAGTCCAAGACGTAACCAGTAACTTCGCCGGCCGGCTCCTGTACTGTGATGGAGCTTGGAGTCTTTGCACAGCTCCCAGATGCTGGGTTGTGAGTCCTAGTCTGCTGAGTCTCAGCCACCTGGCCAACAGGAGCCGGGCTCCAGGGTGACGAGCTGAGTGGCGGGGAGCGGCTACAAGCCCAGATGGTGCCCGCTCGCCCCCTGCCCCACTCAGCCCCTTAGTGCAAAGACCGGTACCAGTCCAGGCCCAGGGTGGGAACCTGGACGGGGGGACATAGGAGCTCGTGTGGACAGAGTGTTTCCCTTTTTTGATTTTTTGTTTCTATCCTGTGGATTATTTTTTAAGTAAGGATCATTCATTAAGATGTTAGAGGAGTCTTTCTCTGTTTGTTTGTTTGTTTTTTGAGAGGTTTTTACTATAGGGCACGTGCGCTCGCCAGACAGACAGAGAGGGACAGAGAGACAGAAAGCAAGAAATCAACCCCCA
>NW_006159641.1:1273242-1281189 GCF_000334495.1 Tupaia belangeri chinensis
GAGCGGCTCCAGGCCCAGATGGTGCCCGCTCGCCCCCTGCCCCACTCAGCCCCTTAGTGCAAAGACCGGTACCAGTCCAGGCCCAGGGTGGGAACCTGGACGGGGGGACATAGGAGCTCGTGTGGACAGAGTGTTTCCCTTTTTTGATTTTTTGTTTCTATCCTGTGGATTATTTTTTAAGTAAGGATCATTCATTAAGATGTTAGAGGAGTCTTTCTCTGTTTGTTTGTTTGTTTTTTGAGAGGTTTTTACTATAGGGCACGTGCGCTCGCCAGACAGACAGAGAGGGACAGAGAGACAGAAAGCAAGAAATCACCCCCCAGGGGGAATGGCCACGCCACAATCCCTTCTCCTCCATTCTCCTCTCGGGATCTTGGGTAAGCACGCACATGCGCCCGGCGTGAGTTTAAGCCACCAGGTCCGGGACGCAAACCGGGGTCGACTACGTGGGAGTCCAGCAACATAGCCATTACGCTAACTGCTGGTCCCTCTGTTTGTTTTGTTTTGATTGCAGGAGGACTCTTGTTTTCACCAGAGAAAGACAGAGAGAGAGGGTGAAGACAGCCCCCAACGAGTGTGGGCATGCCACCATTTCTTCTCCATTTTTTCGTCCTGTCAGGTTCTGGGCACACATGAACACATACACAGCATGGTTTTCAAACTGCCAGGGCTAAGAGTTGAATCATGGTAGGCTGCGGGGAATCTAGCTGACCTGGCCATCAGGCCACAGGGCCAGCTCGAAGCTTCTCTTGGTGTAAAAAATTTGAAGCACAGTTTAGGATTTTGTTTTTTAAATGATTCTTTAGTACCTTTGATCACTGGCTCTCTTCAGGGAACAGAAGCGGGCCTAGCTGGTCTCTAGCAATCCCACTTGCTCCCTGGGCATGGTTTTCTGTCCTGACCTCACTTCTCTGGCTGCTCCCAACACAGGTCCCCACTGGTGAATTCTCTGGCAATTGAGTTGCCACTGAGGCATCAGCACACATCACATGGCACTCACTTTTGTTCCCTCCTCCCCTGAGCCTTACCTGGCGGGGCTGTGGCATCCCATCAGAGCGTGGAGATGGCCGTCCACCCATCCATCCGTGCAGGACGGCCACGTAGGTGCCTGAATTGCTAGTTTGTATTTGGACGTCTGTAACGGGTTAACTCTTTATTAAAATGGGAGCTCTTTCAGCATACTTACCTTATTTACAAACCTTACTAATGTGACTACAGACCAGACTCTGATTCCCAGGTGCCGTATCCTGAAGAGTGTGTGACTTTTAAAGATTTAGAGGAGTCACTTAAGGACTCTTTGGTAACGGATCAACTTGAGAACTCTTTTCATCTCAAACTTGAGAAGTCCTTAGTCCATTCACTGTAAGTTGCCTCTTCCGTGAAGTGAGCTTGAAACTTCCTCCCAGAGAGATTTCCGGATGCGTGGAGACGAGCACTCTGGTTAAACCCAGACAGACAGACAGACGTGGGTGAGAAGGTGGCGAGAGGACAGTGCTGTTCCCACGCTGCCGTGACACTTCCTCCCCGTTGTCGGCTCAGAGCAGGGTGTGTCCTGCAGAGCTGGGTGTCTCAGTGCGGAGCACGCCGGAGGCCTGTCCTGTGAGCAGGGCAGGAGTGTGATGGGGGTCCTCGGCCCAGCCCTGCGACAGGGATGTCACCTGCACAGAGAGGGTGTCTGGGAACGGTTCTTACTCATGCTACACTCCGGAATGAAGAGGAAATGTTTGGAAACTTTCTAGTAGTTTAATAAAGTAGTTATCTAATTTTGAAAGATGAGGACATACAAATTTTCCTTTTTTTATTTTCATTTTTCTAATTAGTTTTTATTATTGCACCAAACCGGTGATTATGGCAGAGCAGAAATTTTTAAATAATCTCTGAATCTTTTCTCCATGTGTTCTGTGGAGCTCCCTCCCAGGAGAAGGATAGTATGAGTGAGGGTGGCCGGTAAAGCTGAGCAGACAGAGTGCAGGAAAGAGGGTGTCACCAATGGCAGGGCTCCCAGACCTGGTTGTGGCTGCAGCAGCAGGTGGGGATGAGGCTGGGATGGCGCCTCCCGGTCCTTGTGCCTTTCAGAGCGCTTTCTGTGGCTGCATAGCCCTCAAGATCCATGATACTTCCAGTAGCCTGTACTGCCTGCGCTCCAGAGGTCCCGGTGGCTCCATGGGGGCTCCGGCCTCCTCTCCTGGTCCGTGTGGCTCCATGTGGGCTCCAGCCTCCTCTCCTCTCCTCCCGCACTCCAGAGGTCCCCGTGGCTCCATGGGGGCTCCGGCCTCCTCTCCTCTCCTCTCCTCCTGCACTCTGGAGGTCCCCGCGGCTCCATGGGGGCTCCGGCCTCCTCTCCTCTTCTCCTGCACTCCAGAGGTCCCCACGGGCTCCATGGGGGCTCCGGCCTCCTCTCTTCTCCTCTCCTCCCCTCCCCTCCCCGCACGCCTGAGGTCTCCGCACCCTCGAGTTGTGCGCCTATCTGGCTGCGTGGGCCAGACCTGAGTGTGGGTCTGCTGTGTCTCTCCTCGCATGTCTGCCCTTAGTCCAGTTTTGACCTGTGACCGGTTGTCTCACTGGCGCACTGTCTAATAGATTGGTCATTTAAAAACTTAAGTAGACTGATCAATTTGATTTGCTGAACTGTTTTTTTATAGCCATAAATTTGATATAGGTATTGAAAGAAGAGTACTTTCCCCCCTAAATTTGACTCAATTAATAACTTTTTTAAAATTTTGCATTAGCAACGTTGTTGGCTTAACATACACATACAGTTAATTAGAAATAGAAATTGATAAGGCTTCTGCAGAACATTTTCTATGTAGCATGTAGCTAGGAAGTCACATAACAGCTAACACATTAGTTACTATTCCACTGTAGTGAAAAGCGATTGCGTGGAAGCTTGAGGTTCATAGAATTGGACCACTTCAGGACTTTGTGGCTTTTCTGAGCAGTCAGTCAGGTCCCACGGCCCTCCTGGGGGTCGTAGAGTGCTAAGTAAGTATGGTGCCATCTAGTCCCCTTTTTTGGACACGAATCATCCAGAAGCTTTTATTCTAACTAAGCCATCTTGAAATGTGTAGCTCTGGGTCAGGCGAATGTAACCTCTGGCTTTCACGATGAAGCGTTTGAAAGCCATCAGAGGCCTTCCTGGGACCAGCTGGACTAGAGACCTGCTGTCCTTGTGAGCACTGTGCCGCGGTCGTCCTTGGGTCATGAGAAGTGGCATCCTGGTTGTGGCTCTACCCTGGTATGCCCCTGACCTGGTCTCGCTAACACAGAAGCGTGCCAACTTTGGCCTTGGGCAGGAGATGGGCTTTGGACCTGATAGACATTCTCCTACGACTGCATCTGAGAGGGCCGCTAAGGCATTGTTAGCCAGGCCCAGGCACGGGATGCCAAGTGAGACTTACATGTTCTCACCGTGTCCTGTCATGCTTTGAAAACTGATCTGTGGAGACCCAGAATAAGATGCCTGTAACCTAGTGGCAGTGAGGCCTCGGTCCAAGCCAGGTGAGAGGGTGCACGTCAGAGCTCCTAGCAGATTGTAGCCTCGAGTACAGCCTCAGGGCCGTCCAAGATGCTCGCAGTGTGAGGTCTGGCTCTGGCTGGCTCCTGACCCTCTCCCCTGAACTTAACTGGGTGTCGTGAACTGGGTGCCAGCCTAGATTCCGGAGCACTTATGATCTGCCTCAGCTTCTGGGGCATCAGGTTTTAGCCTGGTGTCCTGTCCGTGAGCTTCTGTGAGTCTTCCTTATTCTGGTACTGTTGAAAGTTGATTTCTGCAGTTGCCTTGTTTTGCCTTTGTGGTTATTCAACATCAGTGAACTTCTGTGTTTTGACTAAGTTAAACTAAATTGGCCAACTAAGAAGAAATCCCGATCGGCCATGCGTGACGGTCGGCTTACCAGCATGAATGGGCTCTGTGATCTGCGTTTTTGGAAAGCCTCTGAGAGAGATGTCACCATGTATGTAACACCCCCGGTGTGCTGAGTCACCTGATCTAGGAGGTGCACGTGGGCCCTAGGACACAATGCAAGCTTTTGCACAGCTGGCTGAGTTTCCGGCCACGTGTGGGCAGACCAGGCCTTTCCAGGATGGCTGATGCTGCCCTGTCAGCGGAAGAGTATCCGTGCGTCTTCTCGTGTTAGACTTGTACTGCTTAGCACGTCCTAGGACTTCGCCGAAGTCCATTTTGAATGTTCCAATGAGATCCTCCTGAACTAGCCAAGTTAATACACTGTCCGACAAATCTATGTAAAATCGGGTACTGTGACACTGTCCAGCAAACACTTTGTCAGAAGTTCTCTCTGCTCACCGCTCAGCCCCTGTAAGGACCGCTTTCGTGTTTTTCAGGTTCTGTAATAGGTGTTGTCATTTATACTGGAAAAGAGACTCGGAGTGTAATGAACACATCCAATCCAAAAGACAAGGTAGGCTAGCTTAATGAGCACCGGCTTTACTGGACCTGGTTTTCCCTCGGCGAGAAAATCTGCGTAGTCCTCACCAGCTCGCTCATTGTGGGATAACGCAGACTTGAACAAGCATTTGCAATGTAGGGCATGAATTCGCTGTACGTATGTAACAACATTCTACCAATCAATTTCCAAAAACGTACCTTCTCGTGGCTGCTCAAACTTATGTGTCTTAAATGTTCATGGTTAGATTTTTAATCTGCCCATAATTTGACAGTCGGTTGTGGGTCTCTAATTTCTCATCTTCAGTGTATTTTACAATGTACATTCTTTATTTTAGTGTTGATAGTTTGTTTTTAAGCTAAAGAAATCTCTATTAATGTTTCTGTGGTACTTCAATTTGATAATGTTAGTTATATTGTGAAACCAATTTTATTTTCAGAAGATGCATATTGAAAACCAATTTTAGTTTCAAAATTGCTTGGTTTTATTCTTAAATTGATTATATTCCTACAGTTGTTATTTATGTTGCCGTGTATGTGAGTGAAGCCATAACAGGAGGTGAATGTGAGCTGCAGTGGTCGCTGTTCGGACCTCACGTCCCACGTGATGGAGTCGCGGTGCTGTGTGCTAACGTGCACTTAGTGGGAAGCTACCTGCGCATTATTTTATTCATTTTCATTTAAAATAGGACCCGTGGGTGTTTAAGTAGGACAGACGGCCCTCCTGGGGCGGCATGTCTTGCTCTTTGAGTCAGTTACCTGACTACAAAGAAACAGAGTAGCCCTTCGGAAAGGCCCGTCTAGGCAGGCCGTGCCCCTCTCCAGGGGAGCACCGCGGATGGGGGGCTCGCCCTCTGAAAGGCAGGAACACGTTCCCAGCACTGCGGCTCCCAGGCCTGCTCTTCCCTGCACTTCTGGAGAGTGGCTCTGCTGCTGCGTCAGACATGGAGACGCAGAGCTCCCTGAGTAGCGGCGAGAGCGCTCTTAGCCGTGCCCCGGGGTAAGGCTGTGTGATGGTCCCATCTCTGTCGGGATGCGGGTCCGGTGGTGGCCCTCAGTAACGCGGCCCTCGGCCCGGCAGGCCCACGTGGGAATGCCTCCTGAGTGACAGGCGTGCCCGTGCTGTGATTCGGGACTGGCCGAGGCTGGGCGGGCCCTGGCGTGAGGCCCAATGGGGAGGCTGTGCCCACCCCATTCACTCCTGAAGCAGCGAAGCATAAACGTCTTTTTGTACTCTCTCCGCGCATTTTCGGACTGCAGTGGCTCGCCGACAGGTAATTAAAGCCACGGACACCCAGACCGGGGGTATGGGGACGACCGAGTTCTGACAGGTATCTGAGACATCTTGGCATGTTTTATGTGAAAGCGTGCCCTGGCACCTTCTGACAGCCCAGTAACTGCGCTAAGAGGAGCGATGTGCTGAGCTGGCTCCGCAGGCTCCCTCTAACCTGGTTGTTAGATGTGCTCAAGATGGTTTATGAAACTAACACTGACAGAATCACTTTTACATATCTGTATGTTTTCCAAGAACAATGCTGATTTCCCAAGGAGATAAAATGAAAATACTCTGAAGCGTGTACAACTTCTGTGGGTTTCTAAAAATCATTTTACTTTTATATTTATGATGGTATTTGAGGATAAATTTAGGCTTACGTGTGAA
This sequence comes from Tupaia belangeri chinensis, assembly GCF_000334495.1. Classification (NCBI taxonomy): domain Eukaryota; kingdom Metazoa; phylum Chordata; class Mammalia; order Scandentia; family Tupaiidae; genus Tupaia; species Tupaia belangeri. The sequence goes on from NW_006159641.1 coordinate 1,279,305, forward strand.
GTTTAAAATCCTAAAAGCGATTGCTGCCTCCTAATGATGACCCTCTCTGTCCCTCCATACTGTTCCTCGGCGTGACAGAGCCCCATCGCCGTTTGTCTGCCTGCCCAGACCCCGCTTGCCGCTGTGGCGCACGCCCGTCAGCCTCTGGGGCTTCGCTGCCGTGGGGTTTTGCCTCACAGTCAGGTGGCCTCTCGAGAGCACCGGAGTGTCACTGCCTGGGGAGAGGTCGGTCCGATCCGGTACGTGGCTTCCCACCGTGGCACAGCCCTCCAGGAGGCCTGCGCCCACTGTTCCCGAGTGGCTTGCCACAGGACAGGTGCCTGTGCGTGTTCCCAGCAGTTCTCTCTGCTATGTTTCTATTTCTTTAAGTTTTATTTATTATTATTATTATTTTATTTATTACTTTTTTAAATTCACCAGAAAATGAGAAAGCAAACTGCCATGCCCAGAACTCGAACCGTGGTTTGCCATGTGGGAGTCTAGTACCGTTATCACCACGCCACCTGCTGGTCTCCCTACCACGTTTCTGTGAAGCGAGATGTTCTCCATTCTGTGTTCTTTTAACCCCATCACTGCCGCAAACTGAGTAGTTCATGCAGAGTCCTCGCTCTGTCCTGCCTGGCCTCCTTGTATCCTGAAAGTTCTCATGGTAACTGACCTGCCCACGCCCATCTCCTCCTGTAGTCACAGAAGCCTTCTAGAACAGCCCACTGCAGGCCTCATCTAACGCAGCTGGCATGGCCTTGTTCATCGTGGCTCCTCTGGGACCATGCTCGGAAACAGTCTGTGACCCCTGGGTAGGAGGTGACAGGCCAGCTTGTTTTTAATACGACTTCTGCTGGTGAGCCACCAAGGCCATGTGTCACTGACCAAGACGGCCTCAGCTAAGCTGAAGGTGCCAGGGAGGAGCGCCCTGCCTGGTGCAGCAGCAGGGTTGGAACTTGGGGTGAGCAGCATTCGTGGCTGGCCACCTTGAAGTGCTCAGGATGGGCCTTTTTCTGTAGCATAGCATGAGGGACCTGGTCGAACCCCTAGGAACACTGACATTTGAGGGGTCCCAGAGTGGCAGGAAGGGAGCGGTGAACAGGGACTGCACCGTGGGTGGTGGGCGAGGCAGGGTGAGGGCCCTGTGCGGAGCAGAGTGGAGAGAGAGGGCAGCCGGCCGGTCAGTCAGGAATGTAGGTGACGTGGAAGACTGTGCAGTGGCGTCACGGGAGCACAGGGCCAGGGCGACTGCAGCGCAGAGGAAGGGGAAGGGTGCTTCGTGAAGGCCCTGGGCCCTAGCGGGGGGGTGGGGTGTGGGGGGCAGGCCATGTGTGCTCTCGGACAGAGACTGACTGGGCAGCTGTGGTGGCCAGAATGGACCGACTCTCAGGAGGAAAAGGCTTTACTGGCTTTGTGTTTTCCTGGTAAGAAAACACTGTATCATAAAGCTTTAATTGTTTCGGGGCCAGCAGGTGGCATGGTGGTTAAGGGTACTGGACTCCCACGAGGCTGACTGTGGTTCGAGTCCTGGACCTGGTAGCTCACTTTCTCGCTCTTTCTCACTCTGTCCTTCTCTGGTCAAATTAAAATAAATAAAATAATTATTTTTAAAAAGCTGTTATTGTTTTCAGGAAAAGAAGAGGGGATCTTAGTTCATAAATAAGGAAATACTAGTTTTGTGGCAGAGGAAGTAGCTTAAAATGAGATTGCTCCAGGAGAGGACATGGCGCCGGGTGCCGCGTGCAGTGGGGGTGCTCCTGTGTCCTGGAGGGCTCCCCAGTGAGCAGACCCCCTTCCTGCTTCCCTCCCCTCCTCACCCTGCGTGCAGTGGGGCACTCCTGTGTCCTGGAGGGCTCCCCAGTGAGCAGAACCCCTCCCCGCTTCCCTCCCCTCCTCCCCC
>NW_006159641.1:1281227-1291115 GCF_000334495.1 Tupaia belangeri chinensis
TTTCCTCCCCTCCTCACTCTGTGTGCAGTGGGGCGCTCCTGGGTCCTGGAGGGCTCCCCAGTGAGCAGGCCCCCTTCCCTGCGCCCCCCTCATACACATCGTGTTCTTTCAGGACCACATGTGGGAGGGCTGTGCGGATCTGCTGGACTGCCTGACTTTAAGATGAGAAGACACTGTGGTCAGATCGGTACTTAGAGAAGAGAGGAGGTCACTGCTGGTGGCCATGGTGCTGTGGTCGCCGTGGAGCAGGGTGGGGGTCCGAGGTGGCTCCAGAGGGCACTGACAAGGTCCATGACCTGCCCTGGGGCCTCGCGTGGAGCTGGGGTGTTAAGGACCCAGCCGTTATTGGGAATAATGTTGTGATGAGGCTGTCACTGGGTGACAGTGGTCTAGAGCCCCGGAGTAGAAGCACAACGGCTTGGTCCCCAGCCGCGGGGCGGGGAGGGGAGCTATATCAGATACAAGGCAGACACTGGGGTGGCCCGCAGGCTTCAGAGCAGCCACGACTGGCAGGGGGGGGCTGGAGGGATTGTCATGTCTTTGGACAGGACAGGGATGCATGGACGCTGTGACCAGACTGAGAGCTGGCCACCAGGGGAGTCCAGGCCAGGTGGCTGCTGGGAGCACAGAGATGAGGACATGTCGTGGAAGCTGGAGGTGGAGGTGTGAGCCGTGTGCCGGGACGGCACAGACGGTAGCACTCTGGGGGGACAGCCTCCGCTCTTTGGAAACTACATCCTGTCGCCACTCCTGTGGGCTCTGCAGGGCGGGTTGACGGCTGTCTCATACTCGCTAGCATGAGCCGGTTCTGGCCCTGGATCCGTGGTCAAATTGCTTTACAGATTCAACAGAGAAATCCCAACAGCCTTCGCTCCACAGACTGGTTAAAGGAGCCACATCGTCCGCTCTGAGCCCTTTGTGGAGTGCCTGCCATGAGAAGACACTCGCCAGCTGCTGGTCCCTGGCAGCTGTTGCCGAATTAGAGCCACATGGAGCCGGGAGGGCAGCCCCAGGGGATCCCGTGCTCCTCGCCCTGCTCCGCCTTGGACAGCCCTTCACACCATGCAGATCCCGGCCCCAGGCTGCTGAGCAGATGGCTGTTAAATACTTGACCAGTTTTATCAGGCGCTTCACAGAGTGTGTGTGCGTGTGACTGAGTGTGTATGAGTACATGTGAATGTGCATGTATGAGTGTGAGTACAAGCGTGTGTATGTGAATGCATGTGTGTGCGACTTTGAGTGTCTGGTATATGAGTGTGTGTGCGACTGTGTGTGTGCACGTGAGTGCATGTGACTCTGAGTGTCCGTGGTGTGTGACTGTGTGTGACTGTGTGTGTGACTGAGTGTGTGTGTGACAGCAGAGTCAGAGAACAGCACATCCCAGGTGGCACACTGCGCACACACGCAGCCTGCCCCTCCTGGGCTTGTCCCCTGCAGGTCACCTCGGGCCAGGCAGGCCACCTGGGTGGCTTACGCGGTGCGGGGCCATGTGCTCTCTGCTGTGCCCGCAGCTGTGCCCAGGGCTGCTTCTGGCCAACTTTCCTCTCCAGCTTCACGTTGACCACTTGGCTCTGCTCTAGTTCGTGTTTATAAAAATAACCGTGCAGGTTTCGGACAAAGACTGAGCCAGAGAGCAGGGTTCACCTGGCCTCGCGGGCGTTGCCGACGTTCTCTTTCCCCGTGTGACGGCCGTGCGCCTTGTCCACACAGGCGGGCCAGCCCAGAGCCTAGTGGTGAGGGCGGCAGGTCCCATGTGGCCAGCGGCCATCAGCTCTGACCCCCAGGGCAGGAGAAACATGCCAGGCACACGTGTGTGCCCACAGCCCTCACAGGATGGAGACATGGAGCAGGAGGTGTGGCTTGACCACGCCCCTGGCGGTGCTTCCTCCTCTTCTCTCTCTCCACTGAGCACATGAGAAAGAATTAAAGCAATTTAAAAAGACGTTTGCCCCAGATGCCGTCCTAACGCCCTCCCGGCTCTGCGCTCGTGGCGGTCACTGCACTGCAGCCCTGAGCACGGCAGGGAAGGCCCTGGGTCGGCAGCTTCCCTGGCACACGTGTGTGCGTTGCTCCCACCCTGGACGGCTGGGGTACAGACCCCGGTCCCAGCTCCCCGCCGACATGGCTGTGACGGCCATGCCCTGGTTCCTGTGCCCGTCAGGGATTGGGCCGCCATCTGCTGCTCGTGCCCTTCTCCTCAGCGAGCAGCAGATTCTACGGTTGCCGGAAAATAAAACTTAAATAAATGGATTACGATGGATCTTAATTCTGTGACTCTGACAAATGTCTCAGTTTAATTCGTTTTTTAGATTTTTATAAAATTGGTTTTTGAAATCTTCATAATTTTATGTAATTGGAAGATAGAGCCTATTAACAGGAATTCATGAGATTTATTTTTATGTTTTTGCTATAGGGCACATGCACTCGCCAAAGATAGAGGATGACACATAGAGAGAGGGAAAGTGAGAAGTTACCACCCAGGGGAGATGGCCAAGCTACAGTCCCTTCTCCATTTTCTAGGGGTTTGGAGCATGCACACACGTGCACCTAGTGTGATTTTCAGGCCCCCAGGTCTGGGGCTCGAACTGCAGTCGACTGTGGGATCCAGCACTTTAACCCCCACACCACCTGTTGGCCTTCATGAGAATTTTTTTTTAGAACTGTAGCATATTTTATCTGGATGTGGAGATTATGAATAAATCGTACAGTTTTGTTAAATGGAAAAAAAATTCTAAGATAAGTGAAGTTTTTAGAATTAGGGTCTTTTCCCTCTTCGTAGTGCTAAGAACAGTTTTTAAAGATGAAATCTACTCAGAGATTGAAACCTTAGTTTTACAGCTTTGAACAAATCAAAAGTTTTTATTACTAAGCAATTACTTTTATAATAATATTTGGTGAAAGTTTAAATTACCAGGACTGCAGCGTGAATAATGGGCTGCTTTATCAGACCTAGGCTTAGACATATTTAATAAGACGACACTTGATTACATTTGAAAGGAGAGGACTCTTCCAGGAGATTAAGGAAAATCAATCGTGACAGGTTGCCATTTTCACGCCATTCATAATGATAAGTTGCTCAGAACAAGAACATCAAGGGTGAGATGATAATGCGAGTCGCCTCGAGCAGTCACTGTAACCCCTGGGTATATCGATCTGTGTTTCTGATAAAAAGATGCTTTCAGACGCCTCGCCGACACAGACAGGTGACACGCGCTGTTCCAGGAGTGAGGCCTGCCTTTGTTCCCCGAATTGTTGCAGAGGCGTCTCCAGGTAATGGGACAAGGTAGCGTTCGCCATGGTAGGCGCAGCGTGTCTTAAGTGTCATGGGCGTTCTGGAGAATAGCTTCTTAATTTCACAAAGGACAGTTTATTATTATTTTAAAAGTTGTGTTGATTTATATGAAAATATTACAGCGGGATAACTTAGGTTTTTTTCTTCTGTGGTTGCGTACAATCATAGCATCCTTTAATGCTTCTGCCACTTGTCTTCTGGGTTCTGAAACATCTCTGGGGTTGAATACCTGCTTAAAATGTGCTCGTGCACAGCATGAAAGTGTGTGCTGCAAATAGCGTGGCAGGCAGTCGGCAGGGACGGCGCAGCATGGCGGGCAGTCGGCGGGGACAGAGCGCAGCGGCTCGTGCGCAGCATGAAAGTGGGTGCTGCGAAGAGCGTGGCAGGCAGTCGGCAGGGATGGCGCAGCGTGGCGGGCAGTCGGCGGGGACAGAGCGCAGCATGGTGGGCAGTCGGCAGGGACGGAAAGTCTCCCGGGTGTTGTTTCTGGACCACTGTCTTTAATAAACCTCCTGCAGAGTGCACAGGCCAGACCGCGGGTTGGTGCACCTGTGCCGGGCACCCCACGGCCCCGTCAGAGCTGCGTGTGAGATGGCACGTGGCCCTCTTCCATGTGAGCACGAGCACACGTGGCTTCCAGGACGCAGGAGGAAGTGGGCGCTGAGTGTCAGCAGCAGTCCTAGAGAGGACGTCGGGAGGTGTCTCTGCGCAGTGGACGGCGACCCTGGGCTGGGGGGTGGGTCCTGGGCCGGGTCACTAGTGTGACCGTCCTACATTAAGCGCTCTTAGAAGGAGATGCTGTGTGTCTGGGATGGGAGCAGGTGCTCGGTGTCACTGACGTGACCGGGACAGAATGCAGGTGCTCCGTGTCACTGACTTGTCCAGGACAGAGTGTAGGTGCTCCGTGTCACTGATGTGACCGGGACGGGGAGCAGGTGCTCGGTGTCACTGACGTGTCCGGGATGGAGTGCAGGTGCTCCGTGTCACTGACGTGTCCGGGATGGGAGGAGGTGCTCCATGTCACTGACATGTCCGGGATGGAATGCAGGTGTTCCGTGTCACTGAGAGACACCTGAAGCTAAGGTCTGGGGAGGGCCTCACTGACTTGCTGCCCGTTATAGGAACCATATTTGATAATATTTTCTTATTTCTTTATTTTTTTAAGAGATTTTTGCCAAAGGGCACATGTGCTCACCAGAAAGACAGACAGAAAGTGAGAAATCACCCCCTAGGGTGATGGCCACCCCGCGATCCCTTTTCTTCCATTCTCCTTGTGGGTATGCACGCACATGCACCTGGCGTGAGTTCTGAGCCACCAGGTCCAGGACTCGAACTGCAGGCGACAGCTGTGGGAGTCCAGCGATGTAACCGTTACACCACCTGCTGGTCCCAGTAGTCTCTTATTTCTAAGCACTAAGCTAAATTCTGTGTGATCAGAGAAGTGTAATTTCTTCCAGAAGCAGGAAGTGTTTTTATAGTCACCTTTATTTCCTGAACTCTGGTTCCTTACTGAGGCTATCAGAATGGTTAGCATTGTGGACCTTGGGACAGTGACCCATTCACCGTGACACCTCCGCAGCCAGCCGTGTGCAAGCTCCTTGAGGGACAGGGCCTGGATGAGGAAGGCCAGCCATGGGGGCTGCGGAGAGGAGGCGCCACATGGCCGGGCGAGCGGCGAGGTTCCCGTTGCTGCGCCGGCACAGAGAGGACAGCACCTTCCCCAGGACGGCCTCCGGGGCCAGCGCCCGTCGGCAGCGTATTGCAGATGCACTGCGGCCATTACGTGGCGGGCCCACGCGGGCCGGCGGTGTGGGCTGGTGGGAGCCCGTGATGCTCATTGCTGCCGAGGCGTGGGGTCCCGGCTGGGAGCGACTCATGGCCTGGGGACTCTGCTGGACCTGGGCCGGGACCCGGCCCTTCACATTGTCACCCACCTCCTCTAGACACACTTGCCCAGCCAGCAGCTCCGCCCTGAGAGCCAGGACACCAGGGCCGGGCCAGGAGAAGGTGGTGGCCCAGCACCTCTGCTCCCTCTATGGCTTGCTGCCCGGAACCGACTGTGGGGCGCATCGCCCTGAGCTCCCGCACACTCACCTGTCCATGTGGCCTCAGCACTGTGGGATGCCACGTCACCATTGTGCCACCAGGGCTGGCCGCCCAAAGGCTTGTCTTGAAACTGCTCAATAGCAGCATCCAGATTGAAGCTTTTGTGGGGAGCAGGGGTGGGTACTGGCAGTGGAGTGACAGCTTGGACTCTCTTATTTGACCACAGTTAGAATACGAGGACTTTATGGGCTAAATTACTGCCCTGAACGTTCTTTCTAAAATTACAGAGCAGGTTGGAGCAGGTGTGGCAAGTCATAGTTCTGTTTTCACTTTTACTATAGGGCATGCGTCCTCTTCACAGAGACAGGGAACGTGAGGAGGCATCCCCTGGGGGACCGCCTCACTGCAGTCCCTTCTGCTCCATTCTCCTCTCGGAATTCTGGGTACGCAGGCTCGATGGCCTGAGTGTGTTTCCAGGCCACTGAGCCTGCGCCTCCCACCCGCCTCAGTCAGCCACGTGGGATCCGGCTGCCCTGCCTTCCCTGCCACCTGCTGGTGCACCAGTGTATTTTTTTTTAAGCAGAAATTTTTGTGATAGGGTGTATGTGCTTGCCAGAGAGACAGAAAGTGAGAAATCCCCCGCTGGGGGGGGGGAATGGCCGCACTGCAGTCTCTTCCCCGCCATTCTCCTCGGGATTTTGTGCACGCCACTGTTTTAAGCCACCAGGTGCAGGACACGAGCGATGGACAGCTATGTCCAGCGGCATAGCCACGGGGCCATCTGCTGTCCACTCGCCAGTGTCTCTCGTATTCACACTCGCGTGAAACAGTAAGGAAAGTTTAAAGCAAGCCACAACCCAAGAGTTAAGGGCGCCAGTCCCCTCCCCGGGGACAGAGCCAGCTTCCTGACATGTGCCACAGTCACTACCGTGCCCCTGGCTGCTGCCTCATGGTTTCACTTATTGCTCATGCCATTGTGGGATGATGTTGGCCTCGGGCTGACAGGGCTCAGAGCCTGGCCCTTCCACAAGGCTGCCTCGTGGCACGTCGCCATGCGGCCCCTGGCTAGTCCTCTCCTCCCCAGCACTGGGCGAGGCTGTCCTGTGAGGGGCGCCCCGGGGGACCGAGCATGCGCGGCATGGTGGCGGAGGTCTCCTTCCTTCTTGGCAGTGGGCCGTGCCCTCGTGGTGCGGGAGCTGGGGCCCGGCCATGGGTGCTGGGGTGCTTGGCTAGTGCAGGCTGCTCAGGGTCCTGTCAGGCTAGCTCACTAGGCCTGGCAGGGAGGGCTGTGGAGGGATGAGGGAGGAGGACTACGGCCTTTGGCAGATCCCAAGACGAGGGAGACGGGTGCAGGGCTGGGGCCCCCGAGCCACGGTCTTTCTGGCGAGCGCAGGCACCCTGTAGCAAAAACTTCTCCAAAAAAAAAAAGAAAGAAAAAAAGTTGATTCATGGGGACCAGCAGGTGGCGTTACAGTTACGTCTCGGACTCTTCCACATTGTCGACTGTAGCTCAAGTCCTGAACCCCGGGGCTAACAACAGATGCTGAATGCGTGTGCATGCATGCCCAAAATTCCCAGAGGAGAATGGAGACGGGATTGCAGCATGGCCGCCGCCCAAGGGTGAGTTTTCACTTTGTGTCTCTGATGAGCACATGTTCCCTATGGGAACATTTTCTCTCATAAAAAGGGCTCCTAACGTGGGAGATGTAGACTGACTCAGTCGTACAGACACAGGAGTGTGTGTTCGTGATTACTGGAGTGCAGGCCTGGCAGCTGTCCAGGTCCCTGACCGCCCCGGGAGCCCTTTTCTGGGAGCTCTTTGGCAGGGAACCTGTCCTTTTTTCTTCTTTTGAATTGTTTTGATTCATTCTTTTTATTTTATCTTTTAAATAGTTTTTTACCTTCAATCACTGTGTATCATTACAGCACACCAAGTGGTTCTCCCGCTGTGAGTACACTATGGCTCAGTCAGACCCGACTATGCGCGTTCTTTTTCTTTCATAGAGAGAGGTCTTTGCTATGTGGCCCACGTGCTAGCTGGAGAGACAGACACAAAAGTTACCCACCCCACCCCCCCGCCAGAGAATATCCGCACCACAATCCCTTCTCCTCCATTCTCGGGATTTGGGGCATGTATGCACATGAGCCTGGTGTGAGTTTTAAGCCACCGAGTCTGAGACTTGAACTGCGGTCAGCTGTGGGAGTCCAGCACCGTAACCATTTCACCACCTGCTGGTCCCCACATCATTAGACCCCTGGTCACAGTAGCAGCTCGAGGACATGTGACTCACGTGTGTTCCGTGAGCAGCCTACTTGGCAGTCCCTGGGCCCTGGTGCACGGCCACGTCCTCCACAGTGCGTGCCCCTGCCCTGCAGAGGTTCCTCTCTGTGTGCCAGGCCAGACCGCTGCCCCTCCTGACCCTGCCAGCCCTTCGGAGAACGTGGTTGGCACTACCTCACACCTGCCCAGCCCCAGCCCCAGGAGGCTCCCTGTCGCCCTTCTGCACTGCCGAGACACCTCCCCTTGTTCTTCCAGTCGCCGCGCCTCACGCCGCAGCTGACTCATCAGCTCTCCCCTCCTGGCAGTCACTGTCCACGTTCAAGTGTCCCCTGGGGCTGTCGTAATCCTTCACCCCACAAGTGAGACAGCTCTGTCCTCCAGTGTCCCTCCAGTGCGTTTCCGCATCACAGCCAAGTCCCCCCTGTGGACAGGTGGCCTAAAGCTGCCCAGGGACCCGTCGCTTGCAGGGGCACACTGCACCTTCCTGTCTCCGTCTCGCTTGGCCACCTTGTGCCTTTGCGTCATGGTCCTCATGAGACACGTACCCTGGTGTCTGTGAGTCGTGGCTTTCCTCTTCCCCTTGGTCGGCTTCTTGACGTCGAGAGCCCTCTGTCGGCCGCGGCGTGCCGGGTGCCCTGCACAGGCACGTACTCAGCAATGCCTGTTTATCTGTCGTCCTCCTTGGGGCTTGAAGCTCCCCAGAGGCAGGATCCCCGTGCCCCGCCCTCCCATGTAGCAGAAGCCGGGCAGCTAAGCAAGCCAGGGGGAATAAGAAGAGTCACCCGAGTGGGGACAGCCTGTGGGGAGGGAGCACATTCTCAGGAGGAATTGGAAAGGCCTGTGGGCGGTGCAGCTCAGCTCGCAGCTCCTGGAAGGAAGGAAGGAGGGGCAGGGTGCTGACATCTGCCGGGCTGCAGCTCCAGGGGAGGAAGGAGGGACCAGGGCGCTGACACCTGCCCGCTGCAGAGCTGCCCTTGGCACCCTGCTTGTCCTGGTGACCTGGTGGTCCTTTCTGTTGGGGGCTCTTAGCCTATCCCTTTCCCTGATCCATGCTCACGGTGTCTGCTTTGGGCTGTGGGGCCTGCTTAGTCTGGCCCTCTTATGAACCTGTGATTTTTGAGTAATCTTGCTCTTTCTTGCATGAAAAGATGTTCCAGGCTCATCTTGTACCTTCCTCACCTCAGCCACGGGATCCCCTCGGGCTCCTTTTAGCAAAGGTGATATTTCAAAGGTGAAATTAGGTTCTGGGAGCCGAGTGTGCTTATAGGGTTGAGATGAGCTGTTCCCACACCCTGGCAGCAGAGAGCCTGAGGGGGCACCGGGATGCTGGGCAGAGGGATGGGCGGGCAGGTGGGCGGAATGGCTGGTGGGTCCACAGACAGGTGGGTTGGAGTGGGTGGGTGTGCACACATGCAAGTCTGTGTTCGTTTTAGAGTCATGTATGTTCAACATGGTGAGCTCAGGCAGGTGCCCTGTGTTGGAAAGCCAGGCCGGGACAGTGCAGAGAGCTGTTCCCTTGTCGTTTCTGTGTGTTGGGCCTGAGACCAGGCACTTGCTCCTTCCGGTGGTGGAGCTGAAGCTCAGAGGGAGGTAAGGCGGACACACTGGGTATTCAGAAAGTGCCAGTCGGCCGGGCAGATGAGCTCCTCCGTGAGTGTCCGTGACAGGCACCTGAGAGCTCTCAGGGTCCCCCGAAGAGAGCCTTTCAGAGAGTAGGGAGTAGAGCTGTGTGCAACAGTGGGGGGAGAGCGTGGGGAGGGCGGCTCCCATTCTTCTCGTGGGGGCTCATTTCCTGGGCGAGCGGTACTTGGCACATCTGGTGATCAGACCGCGTGCCGTGAACCGGCTGGGCTCCCCGTGGGAACTCCTCCCCTCCCAAGAAAACACTGCGGACTTCTGAATGTCGACTTCCAGCCCTCCATCCCAGGTGCCGGACTGCCACTTCCGTGTCTCACCCGGGTACGTCGTCTGAGGTGACTGCCTGTGGGATCTGTCGCTGGTTGGGATAAAAGTAGACACGGCTTTTTACAAGTGTGTCATCAGAGGGGGAGTCGTCGTAGATAGCTTTGTCTCTGTCTCTGTTTTACACACAGTTGTCCCTTAACAAATGTTCTTTCTTTTACCTATGCTGTGGTGTGCTCACTTCAAAATCTGTATTTTTTTAAATTAATGTTCCCAATTAAGTAACCAAAAATGTTAATGAACAATTGAAGGAGTCAGGCCTAGAATTCTGGCCTGGGCCTGTCAGCCACACGGCCAGGTTCCTGCT
>NW_006159641.1:1291745-1294250 GCF_000334495.1 Tupaia belangeri chinensis
TCTGGTGCTGCCGGGCTGAGTCCTTTTCCCTGTCTCAGTGTTGCCAGCCCCGGCCTCCTCTACCCAGAAGCGCCCGCACGGCACAGCGACGCCAAAACTGGGAAGACGTCACTTCACACCGTGCGTTCACCTGTGCAGATGAGCGAGTGCGTGCACAATGGGAGATGGATTTGTTTTGTTTTGGTTGAGCATCTAGTCATTGAAGCAACAATTTTCTTAAGTTAAAGTCAATAATTTGTTTTGTTATTATAATTACAAAAATTGGTTCATAGCCTTAGGGTACAGACATGGTCTGAAACACACAATATAGAGAACAGAATTCTCATAATGGATCAATTTAATATGTTTTTAATTCCAAACAATATAAAGAAAAATGACTATTTCCGAGGCTTAATTTCCCTCTCAGATAAGACGCTCGCCCCTCCTTTAGATAAAGGCAGATTGATAGCACAGCAGTCTGGTTTCCGGAGGGGCTGCGCACGGCCTCGTTAGCGGCACGTCAGACGGCTACGAGGCTGGGAGGTCTCGGCAGACGGTTGGGTGGAAAGTTGCCCTGCACCCTTTAATCACTAACCAGTCCTCTTTTGAGATCTATCCTTAAACTCGGGCTTTTTGGATAATCTTGCCAGTTAACTGAAATGAAAATAAATGGGCTCTTTATGGCATTTGTGTTATTTGCATAGCTTCAGTTAATGTATGCTTTAAATCAGTTTAAGGAGGTATACTATTCCAAATTGTAGCTGCATGTCCTGTTTTGTTTTAAAGCTGAACTTAGTACAGAAAGGGATAAAAGAAGGGAATTCAAAATAGATCCAGATCTGCTCTGTAAAGTGAGATTGGTGTCCCTGGGGGGTGGTAGCTTTGTCTTAGTCTGATTGTTTCTTTGTTTTTACTTTTGCTATAGGGCGCTTATGGAGGGAGACAGAGAGAATGGGAAGGTGAGGTCTCCCCGAGGGAAACGGCCCTGCCCCAGCCCCTTCTCCATTCTCCTCTTGGGATTTTAGGTATGTACACGCACGCGCCCGGCATGGTTTTCACGCCATTGGGTTCAGGACTTGAACTGAGCAGTTGGCTGTGTGGGACCCAGCTGCCTTAACCTCCACACTACCTGCTGGCCCTCAGAGTGAATAAAGAGTAGTTTAACTTTCCTCCTTAAAACGAGTATAAAAAGTTCAAGGCTTTTGTGTCAGTTGGCTCTCTTAGTAATGCTGTAATACTAGATTTTTAATGGTGTTTTTCTGGCCACTTTCGTTCTCCTTTGAAGGTGGGGAGTCTTCCTTGCTAGCAGCTGGCCCCCTGCATGGCCTGATCTGAATTGCTCAGTCAACCTGCCTGCTGTATACCTGAGCTGTTGCTAGAGTTACATAGTAATACAAAGTTTCCCTTCTGCTTTTATGCAGTCAGTCGATGTCAAAAGGCTATAAACCACTTGTGCCTCACCCTGCTCCACACTGGTGCCGAGACTTGGGTTCTTGGTGTCTGTTTTGTGACCGTCTCTCTCCAGGGACAGGGAACCTGCAGCCTTCATGCTCCTTAGGCTTGCTGGTGACAGCCTTGCCACCCAGGCACCGCCAAAGCGGGAGGCCATTGGAGGGAAGAGTGCAGAGACCCCTCCGACAGGCCAGATGGCGGGCCGGGGAAGTGCCTGTGTCGCTCTGAGCCCAGGCCCACCGGAGTGAGGCCCTTTGGACCCTCCTGAGTCTCCACAGCGTGTGACCAGAAAATGGGAGCCGTCCTGTATCTTACATGAGAAGGTCTAGGGAGCACGCCCCACACTTTTTTGGTACCCCACGAGGCAGTCAGAGGTGGCAGATGCGTGGAGGTGTCTGGGAGACCCATGTTTGGGCCTCACTCTCCTGTGGGTTTCTAGCTAGGTATTTTATGGCTTATCTGTCTAGTAGTCTTGGTAACTGGGATTTTTTATCTAGAAGAATTTGGTAACATTGCGATTCAAGAGGCCAAGTCTAACAGGAGTTGAGATAAGAGTTGAAAGAACAAACTGAAGGGAAAAAGGCACAATGCAGTCAGTTTTGCAGTCCCCCAATGTTACAACACAGAGACAACGCAGAGTCAGGGTCGTCCATTTATTGTGGGCAGTCAGTTTTGCATGTTACATGCCCTATCTCGGCCCGCACTGGAGAGGAAAGCAGAGGGACTGAGAGTGGGCAGGGTCAGAGAGCACGCAGGGTCGGACAGCACGCAGCAGAGAGCATGCAGGGTTGGAGAGCGGGCAGGGTTCTCGTATCTCCTCATGGGATCCCCAGTGGGGAGGTGTGGAGGCAAGAGTCAAGTGCCAGCCACTGGCCTATGGCTGTGGGAGGGAGGGCGCTGTGCAGGGAGCCCGGGCCCTGGAGTGCTGCGTTGTGCTTGTAGGCTTAGAGGGTCCCACAGGCGCCAGAGTCCTGCAGGAGCCAGAGCTCCTGTGCCCAAGGTTGCAGACCAGAGAGGAGGTGGTATGTGCAGAGTACCGGGTGGCGAAGAGGGAGGGGGGCACTGGCAGTATAC
>NW_006159641.1:1294353-1295608 GCF_000334495.1 Tupaia belangeri chinensis
AGAGAGGAGGTGGTATGGGCAGATTCCCGGGTGGCGAAGAGGGAGGTGGCCACTGCCAGTATAAAGACGGTCACAGCAGGGCAGCGGCAGCAGAAGCTGTGGATGTCAGAAGGGGCCTCGCCACTTGTGGATGCCACAATGTCCCCCTTATTCATCGAGACTTAGGTGTGGGTGGACAGCAAAGCAACCGTGGCCTTAGTTGAATTAATTTAAATCTGGAGTACAAATTCCTAATGGGGAATGAACTAGCTAGGATACAAGCTGATTATTTTCTATTGGATAGACTGTTTAGGAATTTTAGAAAAATGAAATCTTTTTCTCATGCAGTCCTGCATCTTTTTTTTTTTAAAGAGGTTTTTGCCTTAGGGTGTGTACACTCACAGGAGAGAGACAGAGACAGTGAGAGGGAAGGTGAGAAATCAACTCCCAGGGCGGATAACCACACCACAGTCCCTTCTCTCAAGTTCTTGGGAACATGTGGTTGGTATGATTTTCAAGCTATCAGGACTGGGACTCAAATTGCCATTGGCCATGTGCGAGTCCAGCAATGTAACTGCTACACCATCTTCTGGTCCTAATCCTGCATCCTTAAAAATATTTTAAAAAAACCTCTAAACACTTCTCAAATGTTGAAATTTTGAGGTACCTTTGATGCTTGTAAGTAGAGAGTTGCAGATGTAAAGACATATGTTAAAGATAGGGTTCTGGGGGGACCAGCAATTAGCATAATGGCTACATCGCTGGACTCCTGTCCCGGCCTGGGGGACAGTCGAACAGGTTTCCTGAGGCTTGAAGGAGTGAGAGCCGGGATGAGCAGTGCAATGTTACAACATGGAGACAACGCAGAGTCAAGGTCGTCCATTTATTGTGGGCAGCACGGAGACAACACAGTGCCACAGCCCCTCAGGGTCGTCCGGAGACGACACGGTGTCACAGCTCTTCAGGGTCATCCGAAGACGACGCAGTGTCACAACTCTTCAGGGTCGTCTGAAGACACCGCGGTGTCACAGCTCTTCATGGTCGTCCGAAGATGACACAGTGTCACAGCTCTTCAGGGTCATCCAAAGATGCCGCAGTATCACAGCTCTTCAGGGTCTTCTGGGTCATCTGGAGATGATGGTGTTACAACTCTTCAGGGTCTTCAGGGTCGTCTGTGTCGTCTTCCTGGTCGTCTGGCGATTGTGGGCCAGGCATCGTGGTTATATACATGCTGGTGGGCCGTGATTGGTTGTAAAAGGTGGGTTATGATTGGTTG
>NW_006159641.1:1295654-1296750 GCF_000334495.1 Tupaia belangeri chinensis
TATGCAAATCTGAGGGATTCTAGTGGCCAATCAGAGTATGGTTTCAAAGGTGAGGTTTTGAAGGGAAGCCAATCATGGCTTTTGGCATTGTGTAATTGTTTGCTTTCTGAGAAACCAGCAATGTTTGCTGGTGCGCAGCCTCCCACAGACTCCCGTGTAGTTGATCACAGTTCGCATCCCGGATCCAGTGGCCTAAAAAACTCACGCATGTGCGTGCATGCCCAAGATCCCAAGAGGAGAATGGAGAAGGGATTACAGCGTGGCCATCCTCCTGGGGGGGAATTTCTTGCTTTTTGTCTCTCTGACTCTGTCTGTCTGGCGAGTATACACGCCCTATAGCAAAAACCTTTCCAAAAAAAAAAGATAGGGTTCTAGGGACCAGCAGTTGGCGTAATGGCTATGTGGCTGGACTCCCACATGGTCGACCTCGGTTCAAGTCCTAGACCCGGTGGCTTAAACTCACGCCGGGCGCGTGTGCATGCGTGCTCAGGATCCCGAAAGGAGAACGGAGGAGAAGGGATTGCAGCGTGACCATCCCCCCTGGGGGGTGATTTCTCGCTTTCCGTCTCTCTCTGTCTCTCTGTCTTTCTGGCGAGCGCATGTGCCCTATAGCGAAAACCTCTCACACACACACACAAAAAAAAGATAAGATAGGGTTCTGTATCTCTAGTTAAGATGGAGTTTCGAGTATTTGTTGGCGTCAGGGGGATAGGCCCTTAGCCATGGGAGCTCTTTGAATAAGCCTGCACCAAGGGGCAAGTCCATGTACAGCAGAGTGCGACGAAGAGGAGCCCAGGAGAGGGGAGCCATCGCAAGTGGCAAGACGGGCTGGAAGATGTGTGCGCAGCCATTGCAGGGCTTGGGCGGTCTCAGAGCGAGCTGGAGCGGTGAGGAGGTGAAGCGAGCCGCCAGCCGCACGGAGATGCAGATGGCCAGTGGAGTGGGTGGCTGCCCGAGGTGGGTGGTCTGGAGAGCGCTGTGTCGGCTTTAGCTGACAGAGATGCTTGGCCATACTTGAAGGCTATGGCGGGAGTAAGGCAGAGCAGCGGGTTCTGAAGTCAGTCGCTGATGTAATAAAACCCAAAGGGAGCGAGAT
>NW_006159641.1:1303160-1314103 GCF_000334495.1 Tupaia belangeri chinensis
GGGGTGGGGGGTGGGGAGGGAGGAGAGCAGGTCAGAGTTACGGGGCTGGGCACGGGGCGTCGCTAGAGTCGTTCTGGACGGGGTTCCAACCATGTTTGTCAGAGAAGCGGGCAGAGACCTCCTTCGCCCTTGTTGAGAGGGATCTTGAGAACTGGAGACCACACAGGAGAGCAGGTGGGGGGACAGACCGGCCCAGTGCTGGGGCCTGGCAGGTGGCCCTTCCTACGCTGTGTGTGACCGTGTCTAAGCGTGGCCTGCCTTTCAGGTGTAGACGCGTGGTCCTGACTGGACTTCGCTGTGGTGGCTGCGTGGGAGCTAAGTCAGAGCAAGCCGAAGCCGAGGGACCTCAGCATGTGGCCAGGGCGGGCAGCACGCACCGGAGTCTGCTGGGGCAGGGACACTTGCGGTGACTCTGCATGTGCCCGTGGTCCCAGCACTCCCTGAGGCCAGCCATTGCCCAGGGGAGAGACTTGGGCAGGACCAGGTCTCCGCTCTGATGTGAGAAGGTCGTGGGGGTCGCCACTCCCAGACTTAAAAATAAAGGAAAGAGAAAAGAGCTGAGCCAGCAGAAAATCAAGGATTTGGGGACCTTTGAAGATCAGAGGTTGGGGCAAACTGCCACCCAGACTCTGGGGAGACAGGTACACGCAGAGTCATAGCTGAAACCATCCGACCGGGGCAGTGGCTGCTGGGGCCATGTCTCGTAGGAAAAGCGCAACGGCCATAGGTGTGCACGGAGGTGAGTGGGAGAGAGCCCTGGGGACTGCAGTGTCAGAGGGCAGCCCTTACACTGCGGTGGACTTTACCCACAGCAACTCACCAGATTCAAAGTGAAGCTCCAAGAAAGGTTCTGACACCAGGAGGGGAGAGAAGGGCAGTCAGAGCACCTTCCATGACATAGGGCGTCCTCCACGGTGAGCAGACCCAGCCCGACGTGTTCCCCGGGGAAGGGGAAACGCCCACTAAGCCCCTCCGTCCTGCGTGGGGCGAGGCCTGGGGAGCTGAGGAGCAAGGGAGGGGCGAAGACCCATTGAAAACCAGGGTTGCCCATAACATTGTAAGGCTCCCCCCACCTTGCCTGCCCACCCAGGGCTCCAGGGCGGTGACTGCGAACTCTGAGGAGGAGCATTTAGGGAAGCCCGAAGTGAAGACAAGGCTAAAGCAGGGCCAGGCAGAGCCGGAGTTCCTGGCACCTGAAGGTCCAGCAGGCGGCAGACCCCAGGGTGGCCTGGGACGCCGTGGTACGGGTCATGCCCAGCCTGTTCCCTGTACCTTTACGCCCCCCCTCGGACAGAGGTCACAGGACACCCCAGACAGCAGGATAAACAGTCTGAAGGAACAAAACTAGCATCGGAGCCAGACTTCCACACACGACAGAGTTGGGAGTTGACCAGAAACGGAAGGGCAGGGCAGTGACCAGCACAGGAGGACTGTGGTAGGAAAGGTCGACAGCGCGAGGAGCCGGCGTCGTGGGGACGGACTGGGGGCTTTGGCAGCCTTGCTGGTGACGAGGTGACTGGACAAGGAGCGAAGAACTTCCAGGCCGAGAAGAAAGGGGGACAGAGCACCCAAGAGGGGTAGGTTAACACAGGTCGAGAGGGAGTGCCAGAGGAGGAGACGTCCAAGAGCTTCCCAGGGTGAAGGACAGACACCCGACGGCAGAACAGATACGGAGGGTCCGAGAACACCGAGCCAGATGATTAAACACCACGTGGAGGTGTGTAGAAAGCAACGTCAAGAACTAGTGGATAATGGAGTTAAAAGGTTAGAAGTAGAAACTTTCTCAACGGAAGCTCCCCAAATTCACGAGGCTTCTCTGCAATGAGGCCCGCCATGGAGCGCCCGCGGTCCCTGGCGCTCATGCCCTGCCGTAGGCAGCATGGCTCTGCCCGTGCTCACCTGGCTTCCTCCAACAGGTTTGCTGGCACGTGGCCTCCGCGAGGCGGGGCGTGCTGCTGTGCTCAGGCCTCGTCCCCCCACAGAGCTTGCTGCATTTTTACACACAGACATGTTTAGCTGTGTCTGCCATTTCCCGTTTTTACTTATGTAGAAATTTTTGTCTGTCTGTTATCTTCTCATTCATTTTCTAAAGTTTCAGAAATGGCTGTTTTTTAAGCTGCTTTTCTAGATGTTATGTCCAGTTTTGCTCCAGTTTAATTTTTCTCTGAAATCACTTCCGCATATCACAGTGCTGACTCTTTACTTTGAGCCGCATAACAGCTAAACTGTGCAACACCTTGGGCCGGGAAGGATGCCCTTCCACTCAGCAGGTCACATCCCACTAAACCTGCCGGAGTCAAAGGTGCCGAGAAGCTGTCAGTGCACATAACGGCCAGTGCAGAGCTGAGAAACCAGAGGTTTGGCCATGGTAAGTCAGGAACTATCTCTACTTCAATTTTTCTTAAGAGTAACGTCTGATTTCTCTTACATTTTGTGACCTTTGTTTATTATCGACTCCATGCATACACAAAAGCACACAAACTTTAAAAAGAGTACCACTCCGTGAGCCACCACTCGTGCTTCTGCTGGCGAGGAGCCCACCTTCCCCAGCACACAGCGGTGGGGCAGCCTAGCCCCACCGCTCAGACATGCGTCGCTGTCTTGGTGTGGTTTCGAAGTCTGTACAGAAGCGTAATTAGACATCTTTGCACTTGGCCGCCTTTTGTACAGTGACATGCGAGTGTGAGCCTCACTCCCCTTGCTGAGTGTCAGTCACTTCACTTGGCCTGGTTTGTGTTTCGTTGTGTGAGTAGAAAATTGCTGTATAAAACCGTCATTCCATAGTTGGCGGACCTTTGTTGTTAGGCATGGCTCGCTGTGACCATTTGTGTACGTGTTTCCTGGCGCGTACCTGCATGCCTTCTTGTGAGGTGTATACTGGTGAGTGGGATTGTAGGTCGCCGTGCCATGGCTAAATTCACTTCCCTGACGTGTCTTCTCACGTGATCACACCACGCGAGGAATCTCAAGTCTCCCGCTGCCCTGTCTACACTTGTCCCTTTCATCTTTACAGATTTTATTTTTCGCATTGTAGTAAGGATACAGTGCCACCTCATTGTCCGTTTCGTCTTTGTGTCCCAGGTATTTAATGAAGTCAGGCATCCTTCGTGTGTTCACGGGCATAGCTCTGTGGGCATCTGGGTTTCAGAATTACCGGATAAACCCTGCCCGTTCCCCACGGGGAGCCCCTCATAGCCCGAGAGCAGCATTTGGTCGTTGTGTGCATATTGTCTTCTTCGTCTGCTTCTTCCCTTCTGTCCCTCTGCACGGTTATTTGATGAAGAGCAACACTTAGTGCTGAAGAGGTCCAATTTACCAGTCAGATTTTTATGGTTTAAGAGGTATTTCTCTACCCTAGGTCATGAACATACTCTCTTACATTATTTTCTGGAGTTTTATTGTTTTTCTTTCTCAGTTATATTTTTAAAATCTGGAAATTGTTTTCTGTGTTTTGTGTAACATAGGGACCACATTTATTTATTTATTTATTCATTTATTCTTATGTTTTTTTAAACGTTTGATCACTATCATCATTTGGCTTGTATAGAGAATTTACCCAACATGAAATACACCTCAGACCAGTCTATTTGAGAATACTATGCACATTATCATCAACAGGAAATAAACCATTTCTGTGTCCCACAGATGTCTTGCCTCTGTTTCTTTCCTTCTATTTCCTCCCCTATGCTCTTTCCTTCTCCCACACTGTCTACCCAGTGTCCATAACTATTTTCACTGCTGTTATGCCCTCCAGTCTTTTGATCTCTACCATAGAGTGTGGACGATCAGTACATGTTAAGTGGAGACATAGAATCTCTCTCTTTCATGTCCTGGCTTACTTCACTCAGCAATAGATCTTCCATGTTCGTCCACTTTCTATCAAACGCCAGGGTCTTGTTTTTTATGGCTGAGTAGTATTCCATAGAGTATATGTGCCACACTTTTTCAATGCACTCATCTGTTCGTGGACGTTTGAGTTGGTTCCATGTCTTAGCAATCATAAATAATGCTGAAGTAAATATAGTTGTGCAAGCGCTTTTCCGACTGAGCGTTCCCCTATCCTTTGGATAGATACCCAGAAGTGGGATTGCTGGATTGAATGGTAGTTCTATTTGTAGATCTTTAGGAACCTCCATATTGTTTTCCACAGTGACTGGACCAGTTTACATTCCCACCAACAGTGTGGAAGAGTTCCCCTTTCACCACATACCCACCAACACTTACCATTTTTTATATTTAAATCTTCGCCATACTGACAGGGATTAGGTAGTGTATCATTGTAGTTTTAACCTGCATCTCCCTTATGATGAGGGATGTCGATCATTTTTTCATATGCTTTTTGGCTGTTCGTATATCTTCCTTTTTTTTTTTTTTTAAGAGGTTTTTGCTATAAGGCGCGTGCGCTCGCCAGACAGACAGCGAGAGACAGAAAGCGAGAAATCACCCCCCAGGGGGGATGGCCACGCCGCAATCCCTTCTCCTCCATTCTCCTCTCAGGATCTTGGGCACGCATGCGCACGCGCCCGGCATGAGTTTAAGCCACCAGGTTCGGGACTCGAACCATATCAACTACGTGGGAGTCCAGCAACATAGCCATTTATGCTAACTGCTGGTCCCCCGTATGTCTTCCTTAGAGAGTTTTTTGTTCAGCTCATTTTCCCATTATTTAGTTGGGTTACTCATTTTTCTTCCAGGTAAAGCTGCTTGAGTTCCCTGTGTATTCTCCTTATCAGTAGCTTGTCTGAGGCATCATCTACAAAAATATTCTCCTATTCTGAGGGTTGTCAACTCACACTAATTACTATGTCTTTTGCTGTGCAGAAACTTCTTAATCTGATATATCCCACTTGTCTATTTTGGGATTATTTCCCATGCGTTGGGGGTCTTATTTAAGAAGTCTTTGCCTACCCCAACATCTCCCAGAGTTTCCCCAGTGTTTTTCACCAGTAGTTTCATAGTTTGAGGTCTTAGATTCAGATCTTTGATGCACTTTGAGTTGATTTTTGTTAATGGTGACAGATAGGGGTCCAGATTCATCTTTCTACAGGTGGATACCCAGTTTTCCAGTACCGTTTGCTAAAGAGGTTTTCCTTTTCCCAGTGGACTGACTGGTACCCTTTGTCAAAGATCAGTTGGCTGTATGTTTGGGAGTTTATTTCTGGGGACTCTATTCTGTTCCATTGGTCCTCATGTCTGTTTTTGTGTCAATACCATGCTGTTTTGATTATCACAGCTTTGTGTAGTGTATTTTGGGTGTCAGGGAGTAAGATGGCACCCGCTCTACTCTTCTTATGCAGGATTGCTTTGGCAATACGGGGTCCTTTATGGTTCCAGACAGATTTTATGATTGTCTTTTCTAGATCTGTGAAGAATGCCTCCAGTAATCTGGTGGGGTTTTTTGGAGAGGTTTTTGCTATAGGGCACATGCATTCGCCAGAAAGAGAGAGACAGAAAGCGAGAAATCACCCCCCAGGGGGGATGGCCACACTACAATTCCTTCTCTTCCATTCCCCTCTCGGGATCTTGGGCACGCATGCACATGCGCCTGCTGTGAATTTAAGCCACTGAATCTGGGACTCGAACCGCGGTCGACTACGTGAGAGTACAGCTACATAGCCGTTACACCATCTGCTGGTCCCTGCCTCCAATAATTTGATTGGAATTGCGTTAAATATGTAGATTAATTTGGGTAGAATTGCCATGTTGACTATATTAATTCTTCTAGTCCTTCCACTTTTTTGTCATTTTCAATATCTGTTTTAAGATTCTCGTAGTGTTTTCTGTAAAGGGACCACATTTCTGCTGACCCACACCCAGTGGTGGAACGCCTGCCCTGTCCCATGGCAGCCCGCGTGATTCATGAGTTGAATGTCCATGCTGGGGTGCTTCCGGACCCCCTCCGTGTGTGCTCTGCTAACCGCTTTCTGTGCTAATGACTTTCATTTTGAGATTGCGTTTTGTTTCTGTAGATTTTTTGAGAAAATATTAGTTTGTGTGATGGTCTTTAATCTCTGATGATTGCATATTCCTGTGCTGATTTCGGAACTGTGCGTGTGACTTTTCTCTGCAGAGGCTGTATACGTGTTTTGTTAGCGCTACTTCTAGATATTTGCAAGTTTGTGATGCTATGTCAATGGTCTTTTTAAACACTGTATTTTGTTTGCTGCTTTAGAAATGTAAAATTTCATCTTTGTGATGAATTTTTGTTTTGAAGTGGCAGTGAAGTATTTTATCTCCAAATTGATTATCCAGTAAAAATAACCGGTTTCGTATATTTGGCATTTTGGGTCCAGCCCTCGTCAGACGTTGAGCACATCACTGCAGACACTCCGAGCTCTCCTTCGGGCCCACAGGGAGGGCCCGAGAGACCAGCCCCGCCCTCACAGGAAGGCGCTACCTTGCTGGGCCAGAGCCCGGCTCGTTAGCCTGGGCCGCTGTGTCCCAGACCGGAGGCAGGGCGTGTGCTGGCTCCACAGGTCTCCCGGGCGCTGGCCGGCCCATCAGCCCTGTAAGTCGTGCAGGTGTCATTCCTTCTCCCTTGCATCTTGACACGGCCCACAGAGGCCCTGGCCGTCTTTGGCCCTGGGTGCCTGCTTCCTCTCTGCCCTAACTCTGGCTAGAGATCTGGCTAGGCAGCAAGTGGACTTTCCCTCTTCTTCCCGCGGTCGGAGTGTCGGAGACCTGCCCTTTGTGCTGTGGGCTACGAGGTAGGCGGAGTTTTAGTGGAGGGTGTCTCTCCTATACGCGGGGGCTCTTTCAAGAGGGGCAGATGCGCCATATGCACTTCGGTACAGGTCACTAGACCCGAGACAGGGGTAGAGAGTAAAGGTGAGCGTCAGATCACAGAAGTGTCTGTACTTTCATGTAATGATTTTTCAAAGTTTTACTTATTCACATCTTCAGAGAGAGAGCAGCACTCCCAACAGGATGGGGTCTCTGTGCTGCAGTCCTCGCCAGCTGAGGTCACAGACACGTGCACACCCCCGGGGCCTGCCGCCCTCCCACGTGCCCTCAGCGTTGCGGTCTGTGCCGTAAGTGTTGTGACCGCGGAGGTGCAGACACAGCTTTGGCGTGTGAGTCTCCTCCCTGTACTGTGTGTGGGACTGCTCCACCTGGGGGCAGCTCTGGGCTCTGGAGGCCCTGCATACCGTGGTTACGTTCTGTGTCTGCCGTGGCAGTGAGAAGAGGAGCGAGGCGGCTGCCCTTCCCCGCAGTGACTGTGTCCTTTGCAGGCCTCAGCGGGGTGTGCCGGGGCCCGCGTGGCAGGGGAGGTGGCCCCCAAGCCTCCCAGGTCAGGTCTCCTGTAGGCAGCCAGGGAAGGAGGGCAGTGTCCCGGGTGGAGAACCAGAACGGCCTGGAACCAAGGTGGAGCTTGTCAGCAGAGCTTCAGGTAGTAGGTTAGAGGGTGGCAGGGCCCAGTGCTGGGAAGGCACACGGGTTCTCGCTGAAGGGACATCTGCGCAGGTGGACGAGAGGCCATGCCGACCACTACAGTGCCATGACCCGGTTCTCCTCTCCTGTGCCCCACAGGTAGTGAGGCGTGCTGCCTCCCAGCACCAAAGCCACAGCTCCAAATCTAGCCAGGCCAGATTCCATGTTTCCTGTCCACGTGGCGAGCTCACCCACCGTGCACACAGCGCGTTCCCGTAAACCGAGCCGCAGAGTCGTCGCCCAGTAGACAGTGCATGTTTAGCATCCTTGAAACCTATTGTTGGAGTGACAGGCAGACAGGAGCATGGTACGCACTGCTGTGTATTACCGGGACTTAAAAGTGGTCTTTAAAGAATTAATTCATTTCAATTCGAGTCGTTACGGTGCCATTTCCTACCGTCATGTCATGCTTATCTTGAAAGGGAGTGGAGGAAGAGTGCGCGTACCTGCAGCGCATCACTGTGGGAGAGTCGTCTGATGACCAGGTTTTGTTTCAGGTGTTTCCCTTCAGTTTCTTTTTCCATTTAAGATGTTTCTCCTGTAAGTTATATGATTATCCTGTAGGAGGAGTGTGTTTTTAACCTCACTGTTTTCTTGTGTCAACTCAAAAGGGTAAACCGAGGCCAGCAGCGTACACCAGGAGTGTCCTTGGGCTAACCTGAGAACTGCGGCTGGCACCCGCCAGGAAGCATCTGTCAGGTGGCCCCGACACGCTCAGGCCTGAGGTCCTGGCAGTCTCAGGCGGGTGTTACTGAGTTGTCTTTTTTTTTTCTTGTGCAAAACTTGACCATGACTTTTGCGAGACCCGTTTGTTTGTTTGTTCCGCTCTAGGTTGAAAGTGCTGACTGGGGAGAAGTAGGCACAGTGAGAGGGAAAGTAAGCAGTCACCCCAGCACCTTCCCCCACTCTCCCGTCAGGATTTTGGGCACGCGTTCACACA
Organism: Tupaia belangeri chinensis; assembly: GCF_000334495.1. NCBI lineage: Eukaryota > Metazoa > Chordata > Mammalia > Scandentia > Tupaiidae > Tupaia > Tupaia belangeri. The sequence continues at coordinate 1,311,532 of NW_006159641.1, forward strand.
TGCCCGCAGTGATTTTTTAGCTCCCTGGTCCAGGACTTGAATGACAGTTGGCCATGTGTGAGTCCAACCTTAACCACCATGTCACCTGCTGCCTCCTTTCCCCCGGGCGAGTTTTAAAAACACAAACCACAAGCCGGAGGGAAGGTTGGAGGGGATTATTGCAATTATTTGGGGATGTTCGTCCTTGGCTACCGGGATCAGTACCGGGATCAGTGCAAGGCTGGACAGGCAGTCTGGGCAGAGCCCTTAGAAGCAGTCCCTGTGGCAGGTTGCAGGGGTCTTCGTGTGAGCTCTCCAAGTAACTGTGCCTGTCACCAGGCATTGGTGTGAGAAACCCCTCCTTCTCTGGCTTGGCTCAGTCAGTTGCCGTTGACACTGATGACTCCATTTTGATCTGAAAACCTTTGCTAGTGCTGTTTCGTGAGGGCAGATAGCCATCAGTTGAATCGTGCGACTGAGAAGTAATACCGAAGAGGCCTGTTTCTGCATGTGGATGGAATAGCCAAGAAGGTTCCTCTAAGGCCGAGCGTCCCTTCCCAGATGTGTGGCAAGCATGCTCCTCTGTCTCGGGCCTCCTGACCCGTGACACCACTGCTCAGGGGCTGGCCCAGGCCTTGTCTCCGGGGCTCGAGACCTAGTTCACGGGGGTCAAGAGAGAGCTCTTGGCAGAGCCCCCGTCCTCCATAGGAAACGGGCAGTGAGCAGGCAGGACTGCTGCCCGTCCTTCCCTGCCTGCGGGGCAAGAGGCCGCCCTGGCCAGTGCCCGTCTCCCTGGTCGGCCGTCAGGGTGGCGGCATCTGGTGGCACAGTCAGCCTGTCTGCCCACAGTGCAGGGACCGGTGCCAGTCGAGCACATTTCCCTTCATTTAAATGAACCCGATGCAGAGACATTTTGGTAAAGGAGACTCCGTTCCTATTTCTTAGCCTGATGGAAATTCGAGTCGAGCACAGAGCATCCACGACAGGCGGCATGGAAATGGCGCCCATTCCATGGGAATGTGCGGCCTGGCCTCGCCCTCGGTCCCCGAGAGGGGCCAGGGCGTCCTGTGCCTGCACTGCAGCCTGCTTGGGAGTCCAGAGGACAGTGACGTGGTGTGAGGGAGGGGAGGTGAAGGAATGCAGCAGCTTGAGCAGCCACGGTTGCATGTGAGCGCTCTCCAGGCCGCAGCGTGAGGTGGGTGGAGAAGCTGAGGCCGTCCTTACCGTTACCGGGACCTCCGGCCGTGTGAGCCAGAGAGCCACTCACGTATTGCTCATTGGTGCAGAAATCACCTAGGTTAGCTCCTCACCCACTCTTCTCTTTGGGCATTTGGGCTGCCGTCCCCCCGAAGCTAGACAGGAGCAGCCCTGCCTTGCGCAGCCCTGGTGTGTCCCTGGGCCATGTCACAGTCCCTGGTGTCTAGTGCTCTCGGTGCGGCGCACGGCTGTGGAGTCCTGCCCTTTGCAACTTTCCGAGCAGAGAGCCTGCCACAGATGCACTGAGGCTGTTCTTGGGCACCTGGAGGCGGGGGGGGGCACCGGCCCCCCGTTGTTTTGGGGCCCGGGGGGGGGGGGAGCCACTGCTGCCCCGTCTCAGTCCTAAGGCAGGGTGGAGTGGCTCATTCCCCATGCAGCAGTGTCACCAGTTCAGGGCCCAAGACAGAGGAGCACGGTGCTGTCCTTACTGCCCTCCACAGGGTGCGACTGGTCGCCTGCAGACTCCCCTGGGCAAGGGGCTGTGTCTGGCTGCAGCCAGGAGCGGCACCGACCCGGTCAGGACCTGCTGGCTGTGTTTGCTGGAAGGCAGTCCGTCGACGCCGAGTTCCAGCTCTTCCACGTAGGGCAGCCTTGTCATCATATGGCTTCCTGGTTAACAGCTAATACGAGTAACTACACTTAAAGTCAGGGTGCTCTGAGTGCTCTCAGCACTTCGATGCTAGTGCTGCAACCTCGCAGTTGTCTCCTGGTGCTGAGTAATTAATCTGTGCCCAGTGCTTCCAAGTTCCACAGTTGTCGCGCACCAGGCTCTGCTCATGGAGGGCTCGTACTCCAGTGACCCTTCGCTGCCATCTGGAACCAACTCAGCGCTTCTGTCATCTGCTGCTAATTGCTGTCACCTGCACAGGCTGGCCCTCGGAGCCGAGACTCGGTGAGCAAGACCCCCCTCGTGGAGCAGGCCTGAGAGGAGGCCCTGCCGCAGACCGTGGGGTCTTTGGAGAAGCGGCTTACGCTCGCTCGTGTTGGAACGCCCAAGGTATGAGAAGTGGTGACTGCTTTGTGAGGGCTATCAATTCACTCAATCCGAGTGTTTTTGTCTGTCTTAAGATTTGTCTTAATGTCTCTAGTGCTTAGCAGCCCATTTAGGCTGGCGAGACTGTCTCCACAACGTTTCACAGAAGACTGCTTCAACCCTCCTCCGTCAGCTGGTGGCTCAGGCCGGGGCACCACCTCTGGCGCCCCATGCTGCTGATGCGGGCAGTGAGGGCCCTGGTCGGAAGCCTGCGCTGCCCCCTGTGGCACAGACACAGCTGATAGTGACGAAGGAGAGCGATGCGTGTATCAAAGAGTTTACAAAATGAAGCCAGCTGTGTTT
>NW_006159641.1:1314715-1319624 GCF_000334495.1 Tupaia belangeri chinensis
GTGTTCCCCTACATACGCGGCTTCCTGACATGCATCATTAAACCTTATTAGCTGCTTCCTGTTACAGAGATCCTCGCAGTCTTGCGCATCGCACATTAACATTTTCTGCCCCTCCAACTGGAAATTATTTGCTTTATTGTAGAGTGTCAACTTGCTCGAGTTTCTGATGCGTTCTAATTGGTACTTTGGAGTATAATCATCGTGAGATACCATGCCATGCACTTCTTTATTTGGAAATTAATACAGACCTTTTCACTTTATCTGTCAATCTGAGCAACTTTTCACACAATTCCCAACTCTTGGGATTGCTTACAAGCCATTAAGTATGAAATGGTTCATAAAATGTCTCTGGAGATACAAAGTAACAAAAATTCTAGACGGTTTAAAATAGTGTTATAGTTTGCCAAGATACCAATAATAAACCTCTCAGATAAGACAGTTTTAATAATAAAAGGGTAATTAAGCAAGATGAAAAGTTTATTTAACCTCATTACACTTATCATTTAAAATTTTCAGCCAACCTGCTAAATTCCATCTTACAAAACAAAAGAACCCAAGCGGTGAAGAGCCGTGGGTTTTGAAAACTGAGACTCCGGTGTAGATGGCAGGCCAGTGGTGGCGCTCCACTCGGTACTCTTTGTCTGCCGTAACCTCTGCTGCTCATCTGCTGCTCTCTCAGCAGCTGGTGAATCGGCGTGTGCTGGGTCAGGAGCGGACGGACTTCGTGCCAGCCGACCTTATTTGAGAAAATGGTCCTTCCCAGGTGACTCAGACTGGCCAACATTTTGCAGTCTTCCTATCTTTTCAACATACTCTTCGGTCAGTGAGAGCGTTTAATTGGAGAGAATGAGATGAAATGGCGGCCATAGTTAGATTCCAGTAGGCCCTCAGTCCTGTGTCTGATCGAATCATGAGTGGCTTCCTGCAGGGTAGGGGCTGGTATCGAGAGTGGGCCGAGGCGTTCGGGACGCCCTAACTGCCCCGCCGTCACACGAGGCCTGGCACGGCACCAGACTTCGGGCCTCTGCATCTCCTCTCTGGGCCCTGGGACGGCTCTTCCAAGCTGTGAGGAACGGTGGCGATTGCTAGAGCACAGAGCACGGGCAGTCAGGGTGCTGAGGACGTGCTCGGCCGTGCTGTGGCTGGTCAGCGAACAGGAGGGCTTTTCCTGCCAACTGTCCTTTTTGTTGCCGTTTCTAAGATACTGTTCCTTTCCCTGTCTCCGGGAGAGGCTGGGCTGGGGATTAAACTCTCCCTTGTTCACTAATGCAGCCCACCACTTCCTTTCCTGGAATGTTACAAGGGAGTAACTAAGCGGGAGATGAGGACTCTCCCCACCGCACACAGTGCCTCTTAAAGGCAGCAGCGCTGTCCAGGCAGGCCGGCAGGAGCTGGGCCGGCCGGGCTGCGCGCACGAGGAGTGCCACGTCTGCATCCACGCCCCGCTGCCTGTGGCCCAGCACCCTCACTGCTGCATCTTCTCTTCCAGCTCTCTGGAAGGAGCCTGGGGTTACCTGAGGGCAGGCAGATGCTGGACTTGGGACAGCAGACCGCCCCAGCTGTGGGCCCGGCCCCTGTCCTCTGTAAGTCAGTGGGGCCCAATCCTAGTGTCTTACTAATCTAGTTAAAGAAGTATTTTGTATTCAGTAATATAGTTCATAAATTATGATATTTAGTGACTATTTAAAAATTCTCCCTATACACACATTTAGAATAAAGGACTTGCCACATTGAGGCACACTCAAAGACACAAGCGTGCACACTCTTCCCTGAAGGCTGTGTCGTAGCATGTGGTCTGTCCAGCGTAGACTAAGAGCATGGAGAAGGGCCTCATGTTTTAAACAGTTTAAGGAAGGCCACGGACTTCCCTCTTGTTGCATCTGGGTAAGCTTTAAAACTCCTAATAAGAGTCTGTCGTTTGTGACTTCGGCACCATTTAGACTTATTGCCAGAAAAATCTGTCTTTTATGTCTCTGGGGAAAGAGAGTACCTGAGAGTGGGGGCTCACGATGTCTCCCCGCGTGGGCTCCGCCCTTCCTGGGCTCCTCCAAGCCCCCCTGGGTTTTCTGTTTTTAAACACAATGAGAGCGTTAGTGTCCCTTCCATTCATGGATGTTGTGTTTTTAGGTAGCAGAGATTAGAGAAGGTGAATTCCATCTATAAAACACCTAACCCTAAAATGAGTTCAAAACCACCAAAATACACTGCTGCTTTAATTGGAGTAAATCTCACTCACTGTATGAATGATGCTGAAAGCTGATGTCTGTGAGGGCAGGGGATCCGGGAGGTGTTTGAAGTAACCCAGTATTTGAAATGTTGGGTGGCCTTGGCAAAACCACTTACAACTGATAGCGTCATACATTGCTAAGACAAACGAAGGTGCATGTACTCGGCCGTCAAAGGATCAAGTGGGCTGTGGGCAGCGGCACCGCCTTGCTGCCTGGACCTGCGTCTCCGGGGAGCCCTGAGCAGGGCTGGCCTGTGCTCTGGGCGCCCGGTGCAGATGGCGCTCCTCCTCCTCCTGTCGGGCCCGCCCAGAGACCTCTGCCCCCGTGGAGCGGGGTATGCCCGTCATCGACTCGTCCCGAACGGGGCATGACACACCAGATAGCTGTTGGGTCCCGGTCCAGGTCCAGGTCCCGGTTCGGGACGCGCGGGGTGGAGGGCGCAGGGCGTCGGGCGGCGCTGCTGCGGGAGAGCGCGGCGGTCTCGGGCGCCCTCTGCCGGCGGAGCCTGGCGTCCCGCTCGGGCCGGGCCGGCCGTCCGCAGCTGCAAGTCCTGGCTGTGGGCCCGCAGTGAAGCGCTGTGGAGAGCACGGCCCGTCCATGCAGGGCCCGGGTTAGTCTGCCCCTGGGAGCCGCGCGCAGGCGAGTTGGAGGGCCAGCTCCTAACTGGCGCTGGAGCTCAGACCCTCCATGTGCATAGGTGACAACAGTTAGACTGTCGCGTGGTATTTAACTGCGGCGCATGTTTTCACCTGTTTGTGTCTTAAACACATCTTTGATGTGTCCCAAATAGAGGAGGTTTGAAATAACTCAGAATTGAACAGCTTAGCCTAGACCTGCCACTTGTTGCCCAGATGCCCGCAGAGCTTTCCTCTTGGGTGTGGCCTGAGCAGAGGCCGGCAGTCCTGGCCCATCCCGCGGGCTGGGAAGACCGAGGGTGGCGTGTGCTCGTAGGGGACGTGTCGTTTCTGACCAGTGGACCTGGGCCCCAGGGCGGCTCTCCGGTGACCGGCAGGCCTGGAGCCTGAGCTTGGCCGCCCCTGCACCGTGAAGCCGGGTCCTGCTCTGTGCAGCCAGGGCGCCACTCCACGCCAGCACATGCGCTGGGTGCTCGGGAGGCCTGCCGGGCGCCGAGTGGGTGTGCTGGGGTGGCTGGGCTTTGTCTCCGAGTCCTCGTCCGGGGACAGACCCCGTGTCTGTATACAAAAGCTCATGGCCCCGTTTTCATTTTACATGTTAAATACTCAAGGCAGAGCTTCCAGGCAATAACTATATAGTAGTCGAGAGGGGAAGAACTGAAATTCTGAGTGTGGCATGGCCAGGCAAAGTTTGTCGGCAGATACAAGTGCAGGTTCTGAAAGGTTGCGTCAGGGTGGACTTTAAAATGTCTGTGGTGTAAATACAGATTTTTATTTTGGAAAGGAAGGCCGTTTATTATAGCCTTGAAGATTGCTGTGCTGATTCTTACTTCTGGAGCACTGGGAGTGCGGACTGTTGAGAACTACAGCCACTGGTGGCCACGAGTGACCCCTCGTATGGCACAGCCACTGAGGCTGCAGACAGGTCTGTTCCATGGCCGCCCATACCTCCACGCATGCTCGGGGCTGTGGTCTCGACCCTGAGTGAGGACGCAGACACTTGAGAAGAGAGATGGTTCTGTAAAACCCCTTCTAACACGTATTTTTTTAAGGTGTTTTTTTTTGGGGGGGGCGGGGGGCATATGTACTTGCTGAAGAGGGACAGGGACAGAGAGGAAGGGGAAGTGAGGACTCACCTCTGGGGGGTGGCCCGTCCTTTCTCCCCCCTCTCAGGGTTGTAGGCACACACACCATGCTCCTGTATCATTTTCAAGCCACCAGGTCCAAGACTTGAACCTCAGGAGGCCACCTGGCAGCCTAGCTTTAACCACCATGCCACCTGCTGGCTCCAGGAAGGCCTTTAACTCCTAAGGGAGAAAGTTCCTGCTGTGAGGTTTAGTAGTTGGAATCATGTGTGACACCTGAAAGACTGCATCTTTTTTCCTTGTTTCTTAAGCTTTCTGTAGAAATGGAAATCAGGGTCTGGTTAGTCTCAGCCTTTTAGAAGGAAGGTGCTTCTGGAGGAGGTCCATGTGGACTGGCCTGGAGAGCCCTGTGCACCTGCCCTGTCCCTGCAGCCCCTGCAGGTGGTCCTCTCTGGGTCAGGGCTTGGATTAGGGGTTTTCTCTCTCAAATTGCGCTGGCTCTGGGAAGATACAGGACATGCTAAGGTAATATTAGCTGTCTTCGGAATTTAAATGGGCTCTCCACAATTCGCACTCTTATTTGATACTGTTTCCATGGGGAGCCTGAGTGCCTTGAGCTCCAAAGACTGGCAAGAACAAGTCCCCTCACTCCTCCTAACAGCCCTGAGGCCTGCTCCCCACGCGCTCTCCCTCCCTTTCCCTCTCTCTCTCCCCTTGGCTCCCTCCCCCTCCCTTCCTCTCCCCCCCAGTCTCTCTCTCCCCCATCTCCCCCATCTCTCTCCCTCCTCTCTCTCCCTGTCTCTGTCCCTCATCTCTCTCCCCCATCCCCCCATCTTCCCCATCTCTCATCCCCCTCTCTCCCCCCTCTCCCCCCCCCCCTCCCCCCCCCCCCCCTCTCTCTCTCCCTCTCTCTCTCTCATTCTCTCTCTCTCTTTCTCTTTCTCTCTCTCTCCCCCTCACC
>NW_006159641.1:1319634-1364164 GCF_000334495.1 Tupaia belangeri chinensis
TCTCTCCCCCCGTCTCTCTCCCTCTCTCTCTCCCCATCTCTCTCCCCCATCTCTTCCCATCTTTCTCCCTCCCTCTCCCTCTCTCTCTCCCCTGTCTCTCCCCGTCTCTCTCCCTCTCTCTCTGTCTCTCCCGCCCCACTTCTCCCCCCTTCCCCCACATGTGCTTTGTGGGCTGTGCCCAGGACCTGTGCACTGGCTCCCTGTGCCGTGGCTCTCCAGGGAACTCGGTTGCACAGGTTCTCCCTGTGAGCTGCGGCTTCGTGGAGACGAGGTTTGGTTCTCATTCGTCCATGCAGTCATTGAACAAAACCAAAAGCAAAATCCTGACTGATCTTTTCTTGATTAAGCAGGAGAATACCGTATTTACCCTTTATTGTTGGTATAAGCCATTATTTCACTGAGAACCGTTAGCTGTTTAGAAGTTGGTACCTAAATTAAAGAGGAGCTAAGTGGGTCTGTGAGCGCCGTCATTAGGCGCTTCAGATAGGCAGGCAGTTACCGTGCCCACTCCCCAGAGCAGCCCTTCGCAGAGGCACCGCTCGTGCGAGTCGTAGGCATTACGCGCACATTTCCCCCAGAGATCACAATTCCCAGTAGCGCATTTGATGTTGTTAGCACAGGCATTTCAAATACAACAAACATGACGAGTAGAAGAGAATTTGCTTTACTAATCTAGGAAATGACAATAAATGGTGAAAAGCATTTCCGACTGTACTTCATTACCTTCTGACATTCAGTCATAAGTTCTTCTGTGATTGATCACACGTTTTATGGGTGAAGGGTTTGCAGTCGTGGCAAAGGGACCCCTCTGTTCAGGGATTTCGGGAGTTCTTTGAAATGAAAGTCACATGAAACTAGTTACCACCTTCTTTATAGACTCTGTAACTTTATCAGTTAACTAAGTTTTACTGAAACTGACGTAAGGGCCCAGAGTGTATTTTTAATGAGTCGAAGAAACTTTCAACAGTGTTTCAGAGAAATCTAGTGTAAAAGCATTAACTATTCATTTAAAGTGAGTTAGAAGTGCTGAGTATGTCTTTTCTCTCATTGTTTTTACTAGGATTGACCCCACACCCTTAAAAAGAAAAAGGGAAAGGGGAAGAGAAAGACAGAGACCGTGGCTTGTCACAGTCCAGGAAGAGCCACAGTTCAGAAAAGGCCGCCTGCCAGAACGCAGAGGCCAGCCCGCCAGCGAGGCTGTGCCGTGCACCTTGAAGTTTTGATTGTGGTCTTGAGATTAAAGGGCTGGGTCCCACCGCCTTTGCGGGACCCACACTGCATGGTCACTGCTCAGCAGTGGGCCGTCTGGCCATAGGAAAAGGTACTAGCTTTGCATTGTCTGGGCGGTGTGCAGGGGCTGCTTTTCTGTTCCCATTCTCTTCGTGGCCTTTTTTCCAAAGGAAGCTGCGTTCATGGCTGGTTTTGTCCGGCTTTTCATTCTGCACTGCAGCAATGTGGCGGAGAAGTGTGAGGTAGTGGGTATGCATTTTGCAAAACAGTGATTCTTTATTTTATTACAAAAAAAGACCAACTCTGTAAGTCCAGATTAAATCATTCCTTTCACTTTTTAATGGGATTTGGATGAATAGAGTAAAATATGCACTTTGCGTTCATTGATAGCATCTTTAGGCCGGGGTAATTGGGTCTTTTTCCCTGACTGAATGAATAATGACTTCATCCGATCCTCACTGAGGCCTGAACTCAGACCGCCTTTGTCACAGCACAGGGATCTGGGCTTTGAAACGTGCTCTACTTCCCTGGCTTAATTTTTCTTCATTTTAATCCAGAAGCCTATTTTTCTCAATAATTCAAGCATAAACTGTGGAGTAGTTGCAGTCGTGGAAACGGCACGAGAGCTGCCCTTGCGGAGCCACTCTGCAAGTGGAGCTGATAAATCAGCGCCTGGCCTTCAGCTGCGCCAGCCCCAGGGCAGGCACAGCCCTGCACGGCAGCAGCGGGCACGATTCTGCGAGCGGGGTCCACAAGCTCCTCCCCAGCCGGGCCCTGCCCGGGGGTGCTGCCTTTTCCTGGTTCTGTCCTTTGAGAGGCCTAGAGATGATGGAGCCTGTGCGGGGACCTGGAGGCCTGGGCGCTGTCCCAGTGCACTTGGCAGAGGGGGCCCCGTGCCGAGTGGGTGAGCAGGGCGTCCTCAGGGAAACTGCTGTCCACATTGCTGTGCCAGGGCCACCAGCAGGTTTGTGCTGCACGTGGGACTGGGGCAGCTAGGGGCCTCATGTGCAGAGACGGGACAGGAGGAGGCCACACCACTGTGTGCCAGGCCTCGTTCGGGGTCTGGAAGCAAGAAGGGGCAGAAGGAGGGTAGCCCCCAGTCCAGCCTGCCCAGCAGACCTGCAGTGTGCACTTTGGGTTGAGTTCTGGAGCTGCACACTGACACCGGCTGGTCGTGCCCCTTCCCACCCCAAGGTCTTTCTCCTGACTTCTGTGTTCTTTTGAAAAGCCACGAAGTGTTACCCAGCAGCGACACAGATTGTTGGTTAGAGGGAGAGATTCGAACCAAGCCTGGTCAGAGAGGAGCGCGTCCCCCCGTCGACTTCCTGACAGCCACCTTGTTTCCTGCTGCTGAGCTCTTGCAGGTAGAACTCACAGCTGACGCGCTCTCGGCACGCGGAGCTCTCGGCACGCGGAGCTCTTGGCACGCGGAGTTCTCGGCACGCGGAGTGGCCGTAGCACATGGCGGGCCTTTCTGTCTGGTTAGTTAGCTGGACACACAGTGACTGAGAGACTGAAAGTGAGAAATCACCCCCCAGGGGGAAGGCCATGCAGCAATCCCTTCTCCTCCGTTCTCCTCCCAAGATCTTGGGCATGCATGCACACGCGCCCGGCGTGAGCTTTAAGTTGCCAGATCCGGGACTCAAACCGCAGGTGACTATGTGGGAGTCCAGCGACATAGCCATTATGCCACCTGCTGGTCCCAGTTAGCTGACTCTTCACAGCTGCACTTAATGGACTGTGGCTAGATCTCGTTTTCTCTTGCCACAGGTTCTGTTGGTCTCATGTGCGCGTTGGTGGCGGATGTTAAAGGGGCTGGAGGAGCCAGGCATGGGGCTGTGTGCCCATAGCACCCCATTAACTGGGCGGTGGGTTCCCGAGCCCCGCAGAGGGCCCGAGCTCTTACGCAGCCCAGTGCCCTCTGATGCGTCGGCTGGAGAATTGCTGCCTCGCTGTGTCTACTGAGGCTCTGGCAGCCATGCTTTCTTGGTCAGTTAGTCTTTCAAAAGCTGGACCAGATTCGGGAGGAACGTAGGCGGCGGAGAGATGACTAGCCTGTTGGAGCTTGCTGTCTCAGTGCCCCGGGAGTCAGGAGGCAGTGTGTGTTGATGCCTGCCCGTGATGCCGGCGTGGTGGCCTCTCCCCCTGGGTACTGCGCCCTGACAGGAAGGAGCTCGCCTCTTTCCCCCCACACTGTCCGCCCTGTGGCACGTGCCCCACGTGGTGGTCTCCCAGGGCGGACTGACCAAGCTGCACCAGCTCCTGGGGATGGCTGAGCACAGCACTCAGGGATGGCTTCAGAGAGCTGCGTCCCAGCCCTGAGGAGCTGGAGCTGTGTGGGCCACGGGCTCTCGCTGTTTCCAGAGAGCCTGCACAGAACGCAGCTAACGCCTCTTGCCGTCGGTACAGGCAGCTGGGGACCCGGGGTGACTTTGTGCCATGCCTTGCGGAGAGAACCCAGGGTAGGGTGTGTGCACTGTAAAAACGTCTCGTTACAGGCAGCTCCTCTTCTGTCGCTTTTCTCCTTCATTAAGAGTTGGGTGGATGAGACACACACCCAGCCCATCCTGTTCTTGGGGGCCCTCAGTCTGAATAAAATCTTCCAGTTGGGAGAGTGCCAACCGCACATTTGCTGTCAAGAGGTGTCTCAGTGGTGCCAAGCAGGCTCCCCTCCTTTCTTCCTAAGGCCGTTAGCAGTGGGACCAGCATGATTCAGAGAAGGCGCCTCGCGCTCTGCTGGTTGCGTAGCTGACGGCCCTCCCTGGAGATGCCCTGGAGTTCTGGCTAGCCCTCAGCATCCCGCCCGGACCTGCAGGATGGCAGTCAGGAGGAGAGTCGTTACCGCACCTTGTGTTTCATTGCAGATGGGACTGCACATTCCGCGGAAGTGGAATTAAAGTGCTCGCTCGTGTGGCACACATAGTTTTGCCATCCATGCACAACTTCCCATCATGTACTCCGCACACTTCCTGTACATCATGTACCCCGGGGACACGTGGAGAGCTGTGTGTGTGAGCTGTTTGTTTCTCCCTCCAGGTTGGTTTGTTGGACCTTGAGCTCAACCAGCTGACGAAGGCGCTGTTCCTGGCCCTGGTCGTCCTCTCTGTGGTCATGGTCACCTTACAGGGCTTTGTGGGCCCCTGGTACCGCAACCTCTTCCGGTTCCTCCTCCTCTTTTCCTACATCATCCCCATAAGGTAGGTTTAAGAATTTAAATAGAACAAATGTCTGGTTTTATTGTATATGATCTTACCGAAATTTGTCTTTCTAATGTGAGAGAAATGATCCAAGCAAAGATAAGGGGAAGGAGCTGAGAAAGCTGATGAATCTTGAGGCGTCTCCGCAGAGATACTTCTCTGGAGGAGCGTGGCCAGTTGTGTTACAGCTGTCCAGAGACGCTGTCCGGATGCTGCTGCTTTCCCTCCTTTTCCCTCCTTCCTTCCCGCCCTTCCTTCCCTTCTTTTCCTTTCTTGCTACAGGCCTTGTGCTCTTGCCAGAGAGAAGCAGAGAGATACAGAGAGAGGAAAGCAGTAAAGCACCGCTGTGGGGCATGGGCACCCACAAGCCCTTCTCCTGTCTCCCCCTCCTTTGGAGATTTTGGTCACACACGTGTATGTGCACGTGTTTTCAAGCAGCCAGGTCCAAGATTTGAATCCAGCTGCCTTAACCACCACGCCAAGGGAAAGGTTGTTAACTTTTCCTTGTATGCATTTTTGGTAATGAAGTCCTCAACACTTGGGAGATGTTTTTGATAAGACACAAATCTGAATCCCACAAAGTAATTTTTATGTATCGCTGACAGACTTTCCTATTTCCAGTGCCCTTGGATTTGCGTACAACAAAGTCACATTTTAAAGTTATCTGTATTTGAAAGAGGATCTCAATAACTCTCAAGTTAGATAAAATAATATATTCTCAGAATGATAGCCATATGACCATAGATTATGGTATGAGTAGTTAATATTAAATGTCTGCTTGATTTAAAGACTGGTATTTATACTAGAAATATTTATAAGTCCATGTAAATGTTTTCAGAACTTACGTACCTGTACAGATACTCCAACATACATGACTAGCAGTGTCCACGAGAGAGCAGGTACAGCTGCATCCACCTTGCGGTCCCCGGCAGGGCCTGTGAGGGAACTGTTGTCCACAGGGTGGCTTTCTGACGCACACTGTGGCCCAGAGTCCTGACAGGTCGCAGCTTGCCTGAAAGACCAGAGTCAGGGGAACCTGAGCAGCCTGTCACCTTCCCCGAATGCTGCAGGCGGGACGCGGCTGATGGACTTGTCTGGTTGCACACATGGGCTGCCTTAAGAAAAAGGGATATTAAGGCCCAAGGCATGGTGGGCATGGGCAGTGCAGAGGCGTAGAGCCGAGTAGGCTTGGCGCGGTCGGGGCAGAGGCGTGGAGCTGTGCTAGCATCCAGGAGCATGTGTTCTGCCCGTGTACCCTGGTGTGAGGGTCTTACGTGGAATGACGTGATTGTGGCATTTGCCACGTGCACTAGAGACCACCAGCTGGTGTCCAGAGTGGTCGTGCCCAGTTCGCTTGGACGGCATCCCACGCCCTTGGCAGTGCCGCGTGGGCTGCTTCCCACTGCAGGTCCGTGACTGTTGCCCAGCGGAGGGGGAGATGCAGGGAGGCCGACTTGTGTTGGCCGTGAGTGCTCCTCGGTGGACTCTCTAAGCCTGGTTTCGTCTTCTGGGCACTCGGGCATTTCTTAGGTACTGCGGTTGCTAATTGCTCTTTGGGCACATTCACTTGCCAGAGAGAGACAAAGATGGTGAGCTGGATAGTGAGAAATCACCCCCCCAAGGGCGATGACCTTGCCGTAGTCCCTTCTTCTCCCAGGATCTTGGGTACTCACGCATACTCAGCTCTATGGGTCTGGGACTCACACCACGGTTGCCCATCTGGGAGTCTAGTGACGTAACTGCTCTGCATCTGTTGGCCCCAGGCCCTTGGTCTTGACTTTTTACTTGCCCGATTATGAAATTCTCAGAAACAGGTACTGATTTCATGTCGTCCGATCCACACATCTGCTCTGCTGTTGGCTCTCTCTCTCTGCGCGTCTCATTGTTCCTGGTGCTCTTCAGGAATGTTTTGGATCTTCATGGACATGAATCTGACATATCTTGTCATTTTGTTTAGGTCCTCTCTAATAAAATAAGTCTTCTCTAGTAAAAAGAGCAGTTTCTGATCTCTGTTCTTGGTGTAAAGAAATAAAATATTTCTATAAAAAGTTTGCAAAACATCAATTTTGAGAAACATTTTATTGATTTTATTCATCTAGAAAATTGAATTTATATATATAAAAATTAGTAAATAATGACAACTTCGTTGGCTGTGATTCCTCGCTTCCTTTACTTCTTTCTCCTTTAACTGTAGCAGAGGACTCCGAGATGCTGTTAAACACAAGCACTGGCAATGGGCCTTTCTCCTCTGCTGCCGTCGTCATGGGCAGAACCTAGGGGTTTCCTCATCAAAATATCTGCAGGTTTTCAATTAAAACGCTTTAGGTATTAAGGAAATTTTTCCTATTCCTATTGTGCTAAAAGTTGCTTTTAAATCATGCATGTGTTTAAAGATTTTTTCCTAGGTCCATTATTTTTCATCTTTAAGTTTTGTTTTTGTTTTTTTTTAAGTTTTTGTGGCCATAGGATCCATTTGATCATGAGAGAAAGACAAAAAAGGAAAGAGAGAAAATGACTCCCAAGGGGATGGCCGTGCCACGATTCCTTTCCCTTCACCCTCCTCTCAGGATTTTGGGCACTCACACAAGCGTCCAGCATCATTTCCCAGGCGACTAGCTTGGGGACTCCAGTCTCAGAATCAGCCATGTGGGATCCAGCGCCTTAACCACCGTGCCACCTGCTGGCCCCTGGTTTTCTTTAATAGAGTAACGTGGTAAATCAACCGACTGGTTGGATGTTAGGTTGATACATTTCCAACATCACACCCATCCTGCATTTCTGCGTAGGAAAACCCAACATGGTCTTAGTCTGAATACTCTCTTGTCTGTTACTAGATTCTATTTGCTTATATTTTTTGGTAAGATTTTTAAATTGTTCATGTGAGTAATTTTCCTTTTCCACCCCTGCTGTAGTGTTCCATGTCATGGTCACACAAACCTCATGGAATTGCTGAAGTGTCCTTGCTCACTTTCCTGCAAGTATTTAAAATAGAAATTTTTTTAGCCCCTGAACATTTGGATGTCAGGAAGGCCATGTAAGCTTCATTAGCTGAGCAAGATTTTGACAGATTTGATTTCTTAAATATAGAACTGTTGAAGTTTCAATTTCTTTTCTTTTTTTTGAAGAGGTTTTTACTATAGGGTGCGTGCGCTCGCCAGACAGACAGAGAGAGACGGAGAGATAGAAAGCGAGAAATCACCCCCCAGGGGGGATGGCCACACCACAATCCCTTCTCCTCTATTCTCCTCTCGGGATCTTGGGTACGCACGCACACACGCCTGCCGTGAGTTTTAAGCCACCAGGTCCGGGACGCGAACCGGAGTCGACTATGTGGGAGTCCAGCGACATAGCCATTACGCTAACTGCTGGTCCCTTGAAGTTTTAATTTCTTATGTCTATTTTCCAAAGTCTGCTTTATAGTTTTTAAGATATATGTCAGCTATTATACTTCCAAATTTATTTACAATGTTTAGTTATAATGGTTTTTCTATTATCTCGTACATAGCAGGGTCTACAAAAAAGCTCATGGAGGGACCAAGCAGTTAGCGTATGGAAAATGAATATTAGGGGAAAAAAATGTGGATTTTAAACTTCTTTGCACCAAAATAAACCTGTACTTTCATTCTATTTTCCCATGAACTTTTTCTGTAAGATCTGTGTTACATATTAAATACATTTCATTCTTGATACTTATTTCCGTCTTTCTATTTTCTCTTTTTTCTTGGCCAGTCTCCCAGTGTTTGCCCACTTTGGTCATCTTTGGGAAATACCCATTCTCATTTTTACTCTCTATGCTGTACGTTATTTTTCTGTTTCATTAATGTTACCTGTGTTGCTTTACTCCTGTCTTCTTTGGTTTATTTCATTGTATTTTTCTTACTGAGACAAATGTTTATTTGTGAAGTTTTTAGTGTTCCCTGCACCCTTTTTCAAATCTATGTGATTGAGGCTATAAATTTTCCTGTAAGTACAACTTTGGTTGCTTTTCAAAAAATGTTCATATGTAGAGTTTTTGCTGCTTGCTGTGAAGTACAGAGTATTTTAATTAACAGTGATTTGTCTTTTGACCCACGGTTATTACAAGGTTATTTCTTAATTTACAGACGTAGTCAAATGTTCTGATTACATCTTTATTTTTAGTTTAATCGCTTTTCTGTCAGATAATATTACCTTCTTCACTTCAGATCTATGAAACTTGTTGAAACTAATTCTAGGGTCTGATAGTTAGTCAATTTATAAAAACATTCTGTATGTGCTTCCAAATAACTATATGTCTTGGTTCCATATGTCTTATTAGGTCAAGATTGTTATCTAATTTTTCAGTTTCTCTAGAGTTTTCCCCTCTATCTTCCAGCAGTCATTGAAATTTGTGTTAACATTTTACGTTAGTATTATGAATTTGTCTGTTTTCCCTTGTAATTTGACATTTTTGGTGTTATGTATTTTGAGTCTTTAGTATTAGATGCATACAAATGTGAATTGTTATCTATTCCTGTTGAAGTAGGCATATTCTCATTATAAGGTAACTTTATGTCTACTAAAGCTTTTTGCATTAAATTCTACTTTGTTTTGTGTTAATGTAGCAGTGCCAGCTGTCTTTAATTTGTTTGGCACCTCCTCTCCGTCTTTCTACTTTTCACTTCTCTATATTTAGTTTTAATGTGTCTCGCGTCTAGCATATATCTTGTATTAGTATGTCATGTTGTAATCATTTCCGTTTTTATTCTGATAGTTTTTGTCTATTCAGTGCATAGACAGTTATTGTAATACTGTGGTATGTTTATTTTACATTTATTTTATTTTGTGCTTGTAATATGATTACCTCTTTGATGCTTGTTCCTCTCTTGCCCCTTTATCATTTTCTATAATTCTACTTTTTCTCTATTGTTTTATAAGTTATATAAGCTGCGTCTGTTCTGTTAGTAATTTTCATGGAAATTTAAAACATTTTTAACTCATCTGAAATTAATCAATTCCTTCACCTGTTACCTTAGATTATCTAAACTTTATTAATTGCCTACTGGACTTACACCGTTTTTGTCATTTTTAATTCTAGTTATTTCTTTTCCTTTTTAAGGACTATTTTACTGCCAGCTGTGCACTCACCAGAATTGAGAGAGAAGGGAGAGAGAAAGCACGCACTTAATGGGAGTGGCCGTGCTGCAGTCCGTCTCCTCCCTCTCCATGCCGTCAGGGTTCTGGGTACACATGCACATGCCTGGCATGCCTTCCCAGCCGCTGGCGCAGGGGTGCAAACCGCACTCGGCCACGTAGGGACTGCCTCCCTGCGGGGCACGTAACCTCTGTGCTCCACAGCCAGCCCTAATTTTAGTTCGTCTTAAACTCCAAGATATTATTATTGTTTATGTATTTCCTATTATTTTGGTTTAGTCATATTTTTTGTTTTTTATTTGTTCTTGCATTTCAGACTTTCCACGAGGAATGTATTTTTCGTCAGAAATTTATTATTATTTCCATGTAGTGATTTGTTGGGAATTCTGAGTTTTTGCTTGGCCTTATTTCTTGAAAAATAGTTTCACTGTGTATGGAATCCTAGGTCGATACATTTCTTTTGCTTTCTTTTGGCTTTTGTCATTGCTTTTTAGTACAGTTGACTCTGGAGCAGGGCAGGGGTGAGGACGGTGACCTCCTACACAGTAACAAATCTGCATGCACCTTTGACTCCCCTAGAACGTCACTGTTAATAGCCTCCTGCCGATCAGAAGCCTTACTGATAACATGAGTAACATGTATGTATATGGTGTGTATACTATAGGTTGTATCTTTATCATAAAGCAAGGTACAGAAAAGCTATTAAGAAAATCACAAGAAAGAAAATACAGGTCCACGGTATTTATTGAAAGAAAAGATCAGCGTACATGAGAACCTGTGCAGCTCAGCCCCATGTTACTCAGGGGTCAGCCGCAGTCGTCTTTTAGGTCTTCACCCCCTGTGTCCGCCCATGCCTTGTGCTTTCAGATCTTCTCTTTATTGGGACTCTCTAATGCAATGTGTCTAGATATCATTTTTCTTTTTATATAAGGCTTAGGATTTATGGGACTTCTTGAATATGTAGAAAGTTCTCTTTGATTTGTTCTAGAAATTCTCAGTCATCATGTCTTCAGATACTGCCTTTGTCCTCTCTTTTGAGAACATTGATTTAATGTTTATTAGATACCTTCCCCATGTCCTTTGTTTCCCCTAGCTTTTTGTTGTGGTGTTTTTTTATTTTTAGAGAGATTTTTGCTATAGGGTGCATGTGCTTGCCAGAGGGACAGGGAGAGACCTAGAGACAGAAAATGAGAAATCACACCCACTGGGGGCTGGGGAGGGGAGATGGCCACACCACAATCCCTTCTTCTCCATTCTCCTCTTGGGATCTTAGGCACGGCATGAGTTTTGTGCCACTGAGTCCAGGACTCGAACCATGGCCAACTACATGGGAGTCCAGCAATATTACCATTATGCCATTTGCTGGGCCCTGTCTCCACTATTTTGTCTTCTGTATTACCCACCTTTTTTTGCCTCCATGCTTTTTTCTGTATTATTTTCGTTGGCCTGTCTTGCAAGTCACTGATTTAATCTTTGGTTGTGTCTAATCAGCTCTTAAGCCAATTGATTTCTTTCTCTCTCTCTCTTTTTTTTTCCTTCATTTTGCTAGCGGGCACATGTTCTCACCATAAAGAGACAGAGAGACCAAGAGAGTGAGAAGAGAAAGCACTCTCAATGGGGCATGGCCATGCTACAATCCCTTCTGCTCAATTTTTCCCTCCTCTTGGGTCTTAGGACGTGCACTCATGCACACACATGTGCCCATCATGTTTTTCAAGCCACCAAGTCCAGGGCTCTTAACAATGTGGTTGGTCATGTTGGGTCCAACTGCCCCAGTCACTGTGCCACACAACTGGATTGCCAGTGGATTTCTTAAATTAGTAATCTTTGAGGTCAAAGATGAAGGTATATTTTCCTGAGCCATAAACACACTTGGCTCTTTGTACTTGGAAGTACTCCCTGTCATGGAGTGTTTTCATCCTGTTAAGGATTCAGAGTCATTGACTCATTTAGGAAGCTCACACCTACCCGTAGCCCCACATGCAGCTCGATAGCCTCTGGCTCACCCTCCGTGGCCCCAGCTCACGGGGGGGGGGGGGGGGCGAGGCGCAATCCAGATGGCTCTGGGCTTTTATGGACCCCCTTGCCAGGGGAGCCAGAGAACAGAGTTGCAGTGCATGGGGACTGGCATATGATCTCAAGGCAGAAGCGAGTTTTATAAGGGGAATGTACAGGTTTGTTTTGGTGCAAAAAAGTATTTGAAATCTGTGCATAGTTCTTTCATAATGTGCATTTTTTATGACCTCTATGGGTTCCTAATTCCTTTTTGGATTTAATCTGGAGTAAATTTTTTTACTTTTAAGATTTTTTTTTTTTTTTGGAGAGGTTTTTGCTATAGAGCACGTGCACTCTCCAGACAGACAGAGACAGACAGAGAGATAGAAAGCGAGAAATCACCCCCAGGGGTGATGGCCACACCGCAATCCCTTCTCCTCCACTCTCCTCTCGGGATCTTGGGCACACACGCACACGTGCCTGGCGTGAGCTTAAGCCACCAGGTCCAGGACTCGAACCGCAGTCGACTACGTGGGAGTGCAGCAACATAGCCATTACACTAACTGCTGGTCCCCTTCTTTTAAGAATTTTAAGAACTACTTCATGTAGCTTTCCTTGTCACTAGAGCACTGGTCTGCCTTGTCCGTCTCTGCCATCCTCACTCTCAGGCTCATCCCAGCACCCTGCATTTGGAGCTCTGACCTTGCGCGGCTGTCCCCTTCTCGGATGCCCTCCCCATGCCATACTGCAGGGGTGTCCTGCTGTTCCCTAGTGTCGCTGCTCGCCTTGCCCCATTCCTGAGCCCACAGAGTTCTCGTCCACCCTCTGAACCCCAAGCCTTGCTAACAGCCAGCCTCCCCAAGCCTGTGTGGACACGCTCCCCTCCCTAGCCCTTCCCACCCTGGTTCGGGCCACCTTTTCTGTAGAGACTTCAAGGCTGTTCTGACCAACAGTCATTTCTTGCATTGATTGCCTGCTCTGCTCAAGTCCCTCTCAGTCACCTGCTTGTACGTCATGGCTGACCCCCATGGCCCCCCATGTGTGGCGTCCTACACACACTGTTGCTGGGAATTGGCGAGGTCATGTTGTCGACTGTGGGTTGTGGGACTGGCAGGTGGGAGAAAGGGGCCTGAGTCCCAGTCCTACCTGAGGCCAAGCCCAGCCAATCCAGCAAGTCACGCGTCCTCCCTGAGGACCGAGTCCTCTCCCCAGGGCACTGCTGCTCCGGACCATGGCCTGCCCGGGGGCCGAGTCCTCTCCCCGGGGTGCTGCTGCTCCGGACCACGGCCTGTCCCAGGGGCCGAGTCCTCTCCTGGGGGCGCTGCTGCTCGGACTGCGGCCTGCCCGGGGGCCGAGTCCTCTCCCCGGGGTGCTGCTGCTCCGGACCACGGCCTGTCCCAGGGGCCGAGTCCTCTCCTGGGGGCGCTGCTGCTCGGACTGCGGCCTGCCCGGGGGCTGAATCCTCTCCCCGGGGTGCTGCTGCTCTGGACCGCGGCCTGCCTGGGGGCCGAGTCCTCTCCCCAGGGCGCTGCTGCTCGGACCGCGGCCTGCCCAGGGACCGAGTCCTCTCCCGGGGGTGCTGCTGCTCAGACCGTGGCCTGCCCAGGGGCCGAGTCCCCTTCCCCAGGTGTCCTCATTGTAAGTTTGCTTCCCACTTGAGTAGGACCTTTAGCAGCTGCAAGATGACGAGGCTCCACTGTGCCAGTCTCGGGAGTCAGTTGTCAATCAGAGGTATTCTTTCTGGCTAGCTTGCTTTTAAGATGTGACCCTCCCAGACAAGTAGTTCAGACTGTGGTTCCTTCATTTCCTCTCGCTCATGCACAGGCTCCCCTCGCTGACTCCCGAAGATGGTTCCCATGGCCCTTCCTCTTCCACTGTGCTGTGAGCCGTGTTTTGGGGGGTAGTGTGGACTGCTCACTGTCACCCACCCACAGACGTTGGCTGAGTGTGAAAGTGCTGACTTCAGTGTCAACAAGATAGTTTATTTTGGACTCTAAAACCCATTCGTATCTGCTTCCATGTCAAATTAAAGACAATGCAAATAAGTAGGTCCATTTCTGTAGAAGCCACGTACCTGACTGCGTTGCATGGGTCTGGGTCGCACTAAAGACCATGCTGTGTCTTATTTGGCAGTTTGCGGGTGAACTTGGACATGGGCAAAGCAGCCTACGGATGGATGATTATGAGAGATGAGAATATTCCGGGCACCGTTGTTCGGACCAGCACTATACCAGAGGAATTGGGGCGCCTGGTGTATTTACTGACGGACAAGACAGGTACTGTTCACAGTCTGTTCTCGTCGGATGGGCCGGGTAACTACTATGGGACGTCATCATGGCATGTGCCTATGTGTTTTTATGCCTGTATATATGTGCGTCTATGTTCGCTACAACAGCATGTTAGGAATTTTTCAGACTCTAAATGATCACAGTTTAATTTCACAGTTTAATTTTCGTGTTCCAGTATACATAGTAGAATGAACAACCCAGGGTACGTGGTATCAGAATGAACAGCCCTGGATACATGGTATCAGCATGAACAACCCAGTATACACGGTATCAGCATGAATAACCCTGGATACATGGTATCAGCATGAACAACCCAGTACACAGGGTATCAGCATGAACAACCCAGCATACACGGTATCAGCATGAACATCCCAGTATACATGGTATCAGAATAAACAATCCTGGGTACTTGGGATCAGAATGAACAGCCCAGGGTACATAGGATCCCCTGGATACATGGTATCAGGATTAACAAAAGCTAGATCTCTAGAGAAAGGTGATGTGTCTCTGCATTTGGAAATGTCCATAGTCTTAGTGTTTTGAATTGCCTTTATAACTCCTCTCTCTCTAGTGGCTTTTTTTGAACAAAAATTGTATGTTTGCTTTTTATAGAATGGTATTTGTGAGCTGTTAGAAGAAATTAGTAAGATGTGAATGTGGTATCTTAATAGTAGCACTTTCCTGAAGAACTTCACGACAGGCTGTCTCACCCTGAAACTCTGTGCCCTTAATTTTATTAATCCTTACTGTGTTTTTCCTTCCTCTTAGCAAGAAAACTCTTGTCAATGTGTAACATACTAAATAAAAGGCAAATAAATATAGTAAATTTAAAAGGCAAATAAATATAGTATTATTTTAAAAAGGCATTATCTGAGAATTAAAGTATCTCCTTAGTTTATTGATTTATGATTTAAGTTCTGAGTAATTCTTAGGAATCTATAAATAATCAAATACATAATATGATACAGAAATAAGTTTCAAACAGAACTGAATATATTAATAATAATAGAAAAATTCTCACAATGTGTTAGGAGAGAAATCCAGTAACAGAACCTTATCCGACAGTGGCATTTATCCCAGAAGCTGTAGTCACTGCAGTAAGACTAGACAGGAGGAGGACAGACACTTACCAACAGCGGTCACCCAGGAAGTGAGCTGGCCACCGTAACTAGGGGTCAGTCAAGTGGCAGGTTACAGACAGGCAGTAGGACAGCCCCACGTGTGTACATAGAGACACGACCGCAGGCTACAGCCCCAGGCTCAGCGGCTCCAATACACGTGAGGCACGCAGGCCTGGACCTGAGGCAGAAAAGGACATGACTGAGCAGAGGGCAAGCCTTTCTGAGACACATGGCGGAAGACCTGTCACAGGGGAAGGCGGGCCGAGTACAGCCTGAGGGTCTGTCAGTGCCTGTGGTCAGGATAAAGTGGCCCGTCTGGCACAGCCCAGCCCGAGTCTAGCTGGTGGCTTTGGTAGGCTCTGGGGAGCCATTGTCCATGCCGCGGGTCAGGGACAGGAGCTTGTCGGGCTTTGGCCCAGAGGCGGCCTGGGAAATGCACATGCTTTCGCTTCCCAGCCCCACGGTTTTAGTGCCGGCAGGAGACCAATTACAGACATACTAGAATAAAGCAAAGGTGGGATTAGGGATTCAGAAATGGGGTTGTGGGAACCAGCAGTTAGCGTAATGGCTATGTCGCTGGACTCCCACGTAGTCGACCGCGGTTCGTGTCCTGGACCCGGTGGCTTAAAACTCACGCCGGGCGCATGTGCATGCATGCCCAAGATCCCGAGAGGAGAATGGAGGAAAAGGGATTGCGGCGTGATCATTCCCCCTGGGGGGTGATTTCTCTCTTTCTGTCTCTCTGTCTCTGTCTGTCTGGCGAGCGCACGCGCCCTACGGTGAAAATCTCTCAAAAAAAAAAAAAAGAAATGGGGTTGCTTCTGGAAAGAACTGGAATCAGTTTTAGGGGAAGCCAGTCACAGCTCTCAGTGGCTCCCAATGAGACCCTCTCACAGAGTCTGCAGGTACTGGGTCTCCAGGCTGTCGTGGAGCAAAGCTGGTCTCACCTGCCTCCCACGCCGGCCAAGCCAGATGGTTGCCAGGCTGCTTGGGAGAAGCGAGAAGCGTCTCCTGGGGGACTGCTCCCTTTGGCCATAGGCCCAGGCCACAGACCACTTCTCGGTCAGCAGCCAGAGCTTTGGCAGGCCGGCTGTGGGACTGCAGGGGACACCCCTCAGCTTTCCAGCCGTTGGCCTAATCTGTGTGGACAACTACAGCCAGAAACCAAGAACCAGCACGGGGTGAGGCTAGCAGTGTGGACAGGCGGCTGTTCTCAAGGGGGTCAGTACATAGAAACCCCAGAGAGCCGTCAGGAGAAGTAGAGTCTGAGAGTTGAGTTACATAGGTAAGCTCACTACGTGAGCCAGGCTGCATTTCTGTATACCAAATACCACTTACTATAACAGCAAGTGTGGTGAGTTCAGACACTGATGTGTTAAGCCTAAGTGGGTGTAAACGTTCAAGATGTGAAAGTCTGACCAGCAGATAACATCATGGTTACATCACTGGACTCCCAGGTAGTCGACTGTGGTTCACATCCCGGACCTGGTGGCTTAAACTCACACCGGGCACGTGTGCATGCGTGCCCAAGATCCCGAGAGGAGAATAGAGGAGAAGGGATTGCGGCATGACCATCCCCCCCGGGGGGGGGGCGGT
The DNA here is from genome assembly GCF_000334495.1 of Tupaia belangeri chinensis. Taxonomy (NCBI): domain Eukaryota; kingdom Metazoa; phylum Chordata; class Mammalia; order Scandentia; family Tupaiidae; genus Tupaia; species Tupaia belangeri. The sequence goes on from NW_006159641.1 coordinate 1,336,174, forward strand.
GATTTCTCGCTTTCTGTCTCTGGCACGCGTATGTGCCCTATAGAAAAAAGTCTCTCTCAAAGAAACAAAGTGGACGTCCACATAGAGGTCCTAGACAAATGGCCAGGCGCGCGGCCTCCCCGAGGGGCTGTCCCAGGTGACAGAGGTCAGCCCACACTTGGGATCTGCCTCGTCTGCAAGCCCTGGGTGAATCGAGAGTTGTGGTCCGTGTCAGTGGGAATACCAACCAGATACCCCCTTTGTAAACTCAGGGCGTGATCAGTCAGACCGGATGTGTGTGCAGCCCACTGTCCGGCAGCCCCACTCCTGCTCCCTTTCCTTTTTTCCCCAGGAACTCATTTTTTATTTCCAGATAACTGTACACAGATCTGTCTTCCCACACTGTGGAGGTGAGTCTTTTAGTAGGATCTGCACACATTCTCAGTTGCCCATTCTAATGACACCTTGGGTACGCATTTACAGAACCCACGTAGCTCGTGTTGTGCCCTAGCAGACGAGCGCTCTATACACACAGCACAGCCTGACAGTGCCAAGAAAGCCACTGTGCATAGACGGGTCTGTCACACCTGCCGGTCCTGAACTCACAGACAGCAGTGTCTTCAGTCGCTTTACCCACGGGAGAAGCCCTGCAGACTGGTTCCCTGGTACTGACTTCAGGCCGCGCCACCCGTGTCTCCTCTGCAGGGGATGCGTCTTGAACCCCTTTCGTCCAGTTCCGCATCCACACTTCCCTGGTCACTGTGCACGTCCTCCTCCTCCTCTCCCTCCTGCTTCTTCTGTTTGTATCTCGGCACTCCTTCGGGTGATCCTTTTCTCGTTACCCCGTTTGTCAGACCTGAGGACTGGAAAGGAGCCTGTGGGCTGAACGAGGACTGCTGACGGCCTGGATGCTGTGTGCGTTGTTCTTTTCGTCATGTCTGCCACGGTGCTAGAGTGGAGGAGGAGTCCAGGCTGTGGGGCAGGGCAACAGTGACCTACAGAGCCCCTGCCCGCTCCTACCACAGCAGCTGAGCGGCAGGTTCCACACTCGGGCTTCTCCCTTTTTACTGCAGACCTCTCCTCTGAGCATAGTAGTGAGCAACTCCAGTGAATGCTCACAGTCTGGGCCATCGCGTTTCAGTCCTGCCTGTCGAGTGTCAGCCTCGGGTAGATGGCCTTGGCAGCCGCTGCTGGCCGTACCACGTCAGTGCTTGGAGGCTTCGCGGAGCAAGTGCCACCGAGAGCTCAGGGGAGAGGCAGTGAGCGCGGACTGTTGACAGTGACCCATTTGTCCGAGGGGACCGCCTGCACATGCCTAAGTCCCGCGGACACACCAGTGTTACGTCTCTTTCTTGTCCTGAGCTATCGAGGCTGCTCCTCCTCCCCACATTGGGGAGCTGATTACTCCAGCCCGCATAGATTTGCCGGGTGTCTCCTGCAAAGCTCCAAGAAGTTCCCACAGTCCCTGTTTTCCAACGCAGCCTTCGCTCTTGAGCGGAGCAGCCTTTGCCATGGCTGTACCCCCTTTGCCCTTCGACGTGCCGAGCTCTCAATGCCACTGTCGGCCATTCTTCCTCCAGGTAACGGGGCCAGCTCTCCAGCTCCGGCTTGTTTAATACGAGTACCAGCTTTTCTGTCCTCTCGACAACGGCTTCTCCCCGAGCACGTCTGCAACCCAGAGGGTCTCTGGCACCCAGCACCTCTGCGTGGCACCCGGGCTTCACTCGCCTTCTTCACCCCTCACAACCGGACTTCTTCGGGTGCTGTTTAACCGACTTGGCTCTGTTCGTAGCTTTGCATTGCATGGATTCCTCCTTCACAGGTTCCACGTCGTATGGCTTAACCTCAGGGTTACCGCCAGCTTTCTTTCCTTTTCTTGTTCCTTCTGCCTGTTGCGTCTCTGCTGCTGTTTGAGTTCTTCGAGCGGCTGTCTGCTCAGCTCAGCTTCCCAAAGAAGAGCCTCCTTAAAGGGAGCACGGCTGAGCTGGGTGTGCCTCATGCTTCTGCTGGCCCGTGTCTGACTTCCTTTCTCAGTTCTCGATGGTGCTCTTGAACCTTTTCAGGACCGTACACTGCTGTGGCAGGTCATGCGTTTACTTGCTTTGATGCTGGCCGCTTCGTGGTGGCTATGGGACCTGACGGGAAACGAGGTGCCTGGCGGGCGCCGTGCGTGGACTTGCTCCTGCTCTGTCCCCAAAGGGCTGTTTGCTCTTCCACACCAGGCAACGTACACGGGAAAGTTCTAGCAGTGCTGGGTTATCAAGAGCGACACCCTGTCCCAGTACAGTTCATCAGGAGGAGGAAGGGTAAGGGAAGCCGAGTGTCACAGGGCAGGGTGTCCCTGTGTGACCAGAAGCCACACAGAGAACAGGGCGCGTGCTCATACAGGCCATCCCGGCGGCTGGGAAGGCTGGGGGCGTGATGCGGTCGGACCCCGTCATGCTGCTGTTCCTCTCTAAATTAAACAGTGACCTTAAAGTCGGGTGACTAGATGGCAGGACGTCTGTACGGCCGAATATTAAACACCAGTGACAACGAAGTGGTGATGTGTACATGGAGAGAGTGACAAAATAAAGACAAGGAGGCCAGAGAAAACTATCTAAAATGGGCAGAGCCCAGTGAACGGGAGCAGAGACCAGCACAGGCAGCCAGGCTCTCGAACCCTAACGCGTAAACGTACCTGGGAGGGAATCAAAAAGGCACGAGTAACAGGGGGACCAGCAGGGGGTGTGGATCCCACACGGGTGACGTTGCAGTTTGGGAAATAAGATGGGCACGTGTGTGTGCCCAGCATCTCGAGAGGAGGGTGGAGCAGAAGGGATTCTGGCCTGAACACCCCCTTGGGGAATGATTTCTCACTCCCGCCCCATTTACCCCCTTCATACTCCCCCAGGTGAACACATGTGCCCTGTAGCAAAATTTTAAGAGAGAGAGAGAGAGGCCAGACCTATAGATTTATCTGTTAGGTTTTGTTTTTTTTTTTAAAGAAAGAAGTTGAGTTTTAAATAGTAAGTCTGAAAATATAATAGAAAATTTCCCCCAAATTGTAAGCCATTCAAAGTAACTCAGAAGAAATAGTTTTAGTAATCCTAAAACCGTTTAAGGAAGTAAATTTTAACCAGTCTTCTGGTGCAATTCCTCAATACCTTTATTAGTAATTGCACTTACTCGAGCCTTAGGTGGTGCTGTGATACAGACTTCAGAGAAGAAAAGCAGAGGCTTTCTCTGACGCAGCACTGACATCATCAAAACCAGGCCCGGACCACGTGGGGCGGGGGGAGGGGGGCTGTCCGCGTGGGGGGCCACCCGCACAGGTGCTAACCGGCGTTGCAGAGTGCTCACCTGCTCTGGGTGGGGAGGCAGTGCAGTGGTTAAAGAATCTATGAAGGCAGTCACCAGGGTGCCAGGTTAAGGAGGACGCCCTAATAGAGAAGCTGTAGCAGATGAGGACATTTGAAGCATTTCATAGAATTTCACACCCGTTTATGGTTTAAAAAGAAAAACTTACGCTAAAATATGAGTACGTTAAAATGTCCTTAGCCTTACTGTTACAGACCCTCCCTCATAGGCAAGGTTTTCAACATAAATTGTGAGGCTAGCAGGTGGCGTGGTGGTTGGGGTGCTGGGTTCCCACATGGCCGACTGTGGTTCGTGGCTTAGACCCAGCAGCTTGAACATCACAACAAATTAATTAACTAATTAATGTTCAGTGAAAAAAGGAAAGAAGACACATAAAAAAAGAGGCACCATGGTCCAGATTATTCTATGAGACTGCCAAAGGTTTTATTAAAATCAGGAATCAGTCGGTATAATTCACAGCATTAGTGGAATAAGGGAAAGATCCGTGGGGACATCTTGGTACATCTAGTAGAGCGCTTGGTAAGTTTTTTTTGTTTGTTTTTTGAGAGATTTTCACTGTAGGGCGCGTGCGCTCGCCAGACAGACAGAGACATAGAGACAGAAAGCGAGAAATCACCCCCCAGGGGGGATGGTCACGCCGCAATCCCTTCTCCTCCATTCTCCTCTCGGGATCTTGGGCACGCACGCACACGCGCCCCGCGTGAGTTTTAAGCCACCGGGTCCAGGACGCGAACCGCGGTCGACTACGTGGGAATCCAGCGACATAGCCATTAGGCTAACTGCTGGTTCCCGCGCTTGGTAAGTTTTAGCACTCGCTCGTGATTAAGCCCTCGCAGGCTAGCAATGGAGGGCACCCGAGCACCAGGTACCGGCACCGTCGGCATGGCACACGGCAAGCTCTGTACCTAGTGGGGCAGGACGAGAACCCCCGGCTGGGAGCAGTGCCTGCTTGAGGCACGGTCTCCTGCCATAAAGCAAGAAAAAGCTGGGAAGATTAAGAAAGGCAGAACAAAACTCATTAGCAAACAGTATAGAAAGCCCAATCAATTTATAGAATTAGTCGGTTAATTTAACAAAACCAACACAGAAAAATCTAGTGTATTTCTAAATACCAACAAAAACCAAAATTTTACAGTAACAGGTACATAAGATTAAATGGCAGTTTACTTTCTCACAACTAGAGAACATACTTTCTATGACTTCTTTCTATTTTAGACTTTTGCCTTGGTATGTGCACTCGCGGGGAGGGGGGTGTGTGAAGTCACTGCCCCAGAGGATCAGCCACACCGCAGGCCCTTTTCCTCCATTCTCCTTTCAGGATTTTGGGCATGCACACACACGCACACGCTCCTGGCTTGATTTTCAAACCACTGCGTCTGGAACTTGAACTGCAGAGTCAGCCATGTGAGACCCAGTACCTTGACCTCCACATCACCTACTGGCCTGCTTTCTGTTATTGTAATTCATGTACGTTTGCTGAGGTTTTTCATGGCTTGGTATGAATCCGTCTTGGTTGATATTCCATGTCCATTTAACAGAATTTGCCATTGATGGTTTTTTTAGCCCTTGAAAATGCGCCACTTCCAGGCGGGGCCAGGGCAGAGCGACTAGGGAGCTGATCCGACACCTACTGCATTTCCAGGTCTGGCCTCAGTGGCCTGAAAAACATGGAGGAGCAGTGTCTGCCAGCATCCCGATGGGGGAGAAACTGGGGGAAGGCACTGGGTGTGAGCACGCTCTGGGGTGCATGCCTTCTCTCTCTGCCCTCCTGTCTCTCTCTGGCAAAGCCACATGCGCTGTGGCAACTACGAGGAGTAGGAGGGAAAGGACAGCGCTGCTCCGGCTGGCCTGGGCTCCGTGGGCGCCGGCACCGGCCACCTAGGGCTCTCCTCAGGAGTCGCCCGTCCCTCTCTGACCGCCTCCAGGAGCTCTCTCTGTGGCTGTTTCTGGGCTTAGCACCGTGTCTTCGCACTGCTTATCCTGTTTGGGGTTAGCTCAGATTGTCGGGTCTGTAGGTGTGCATTTTTTACCACATTGGGGAGTTTTCAAACGTTATTTCTTTGAGCACGTCTTCAGCCCCTCACTGTCTTTGTCCTCTTCTTCTCAGACTCCAGTGATACCCCTCACGTCTCTCTGTCACGTAGGTCCCTGAGCCTCGGTTTTCTTGTTGTTTTGGTCTCTCTTGTCAGTGGGCAGTTTGGGTAAATGGTACTGATTTGTCCTCAAATTCACTGACTCTGGTAGTCTGTATTCCTTGGATCATCAGAAAAGTCATGATGCGTTTTTGCATAGAAAAACAGAAAAACACAGAAGACCTTCCCAGTGTCCTATACGGATCGCAGCCACACAGTGAGTGTGTCCCTCCTGCCATGTTTTCAGGCCTGTGAATCCTCCTTGGTTCTTTTTAGAACCTCTCTCTGCTGAGATTTCCTGTTTTCCTTTCTTTCTAAAGCATATGTAACTGTGGGCCAGCAGGTAACATGGTGGTTCAGGAACTCGATTCCCACCTTTGTGGCCACAGTCTGAGCCCCAGGCCCAGTGGCTGTCAGGTCATGCCTGGCGCTTGTGTGTACATGCCCAAAATTCCGAGAGGAGAGTGGGAAAGGGGTTGTGACGTGGCCATTGCCCTGGGGGTGATTTCTTGCTCTCTCTCTCTTTCTCTTCAGCATGTGCTCACACTCTATAGTAACAAAAAAATAAACAAAAAGCCAGGAAGAAGAGCACAGGCCCAGGTACCCCGTGGGTAGGTGATGAAGGATGCCCTGCACCACGTTGCCCTTGCTGGCCCGGGGTCCCACGTCAGCCTGTCTGTCCACGGCAGCGCCGGAGTCCCCACCTTGTGCCCGTGTGTGGCAGTGCTCACCGGGTGGAGCAGGGCCGGGGTCCCACGTCAGCCTGTCTGTCCACGGCAGCGCCGCAGTCCCCACCCTGTGCCCGTGTGTGGCGGTGCTCACTGGGTGGAGCAGGGCTGGGTGGAAGGCCCTCTGAGGCTCTTTTCCTCACATTCAGTATTTCTTTTTTTCCAGAGATTTTCGTTATAGGGCGTGCGCACTCACCAGAGAGACAGAGACAGAGAGATGGCAAGAAATCGCCCCCAGGGGTATAGCCAGGCCACAGTCCCTTCTCCATCCTTCACTCAGGCCTTCAGCACACCTGGGCACACATCTGGCTTGAACCTCAGGCCATGGGGTCCAGAACTTGAACCACTGTTGGCTGTGTGGGACTCCGGCACCTCAACCACCGTAGCACCCACTAGCCCTGTCTGTCGCATGACGGCCTCCTGTCACCTCGCACACGGCGCCTGATGGCCTCCTGTCACCTCACACACACGCACACGGCGCCTGACAGCCTCCTGTCACCTCACACATGACACCTGACGGCCTCCTGTCACCTCACACATGGCACACAGCGCCTGATGGCCTCCTGTCACCTCACACATGTACACACGGCACCTGACGGCCTCCTGTCACCTCACACACGACACCTGACGGCCTCCTGTCACCTCACACACGCACACATGGCACCTGACAGCCTCCTGTCACCTCACACATGGCACACAGCGCCTGGCGGCCTCCTGTCACCTCGCACATGGCACCTGATGGCTTCCTGTCACCTCGCACACGGCACGCCCGTACCTGAGGGTGGGTGATTAGCTGGAAGGCCGACTGTTCCTTCGCGTTCTCTGAGTCTCTGGCTGTGTGACCTCTGTAAGTGACGGGTGGGTCATCTCTCACTGCTGAAATGCTGTCTGCCTTTCACTCTCAGAGGCGGTGGGTCTGAGTCCGAGCTGCATCAGCGCTGCTTACAGCCTGTGCCCGGCCTCACCCTCCTGCACCCCATGCTGCTCTGGGGGCAGCACCAGTCCCTGCTGGCGTCGGGCTGGAGGTGTCGGGCCAGGCAGAGCTGTGGGAGCAGGTGCCCCGAAGCAGGCCTTCCGCTGCCTTGGTGCCCTGTCTGAAGTGGCCTTTCGTACCGGAAGTCCCCAAGGAAGCTCTGATTCCCGGTGCCTGATGCTGAGACTGCATGGGCTGTCTTTCAGTGGCTCTTGAACTCTGTGGCCTGTAGTGGGGCCTCCGGCAGCCATCGCAGACTGCGGTCTCCAGCGTGCCCTTCCGCCGGATGGTTGCATGTCTCCTGCCCTGCCACACCGGGACGCCCTGTAGGGCACCTGTGGCCCGGTCTGATCTTAGGGTTTGGCCCTGCTGCTCCTGCCACACCCCGTCCTCACTGCACCGAAGGATCAGGCTTGGTCGCCCCCTCCCTGAGAGGCGCAGTAGCCCGGGACCCCGGTGTGGAAGGCGTAGGACTGGTCACACAGTCCCCTCGCTCTGCGGTCAAGTCGCGCTCAGTTACTCCTTCTCCTCAGTCTGTTTCCTTTGTTTCCATACACAGTTCACATAGTCAGATGCAAAGAAAGCGAGCATTGGTATCTCAGACTGGGGATCGAGTCCCTCTTAACTACGGGTGAGGCTGGGCCGACCCCGAAAGCCGTCATGGCCGTGGTGTGCTGCCCGCCTGGAAGCAGGCCTCCGGCAGGCACGACACTCTCCCTCAGCCCGGTCAGATTGAACATGGCCGTCTTGTCCTCCTGAAACCACGTGTCTGGCGTTCACTGCAGGTCCTGTATTCCAAGGACGTGGGTTACAGGGCTCTTCCTGCTTCATACTCCTTGGTCGTATAAACGATTCTGCTCTTCTGCAGTCCTCATCAGTTGTCGATCATGTTGGGGCCTCCGTCAAAGCAGGGTTCTGACAGCGCCCGGTTATTTGTCACCATGAAGAATTCGGACTCCCAACTCGGAGGTGGAGCACAGGGGCGCGAGGGTTGGAACGCCTTCCGGGTGGCCCAGGTCTCAGCTGAAAGGGTTATGGATGGGCTGCTGCCCAGAGCCCTGTGTGCTAAGATGATGGTCGGAAGTGCTCACAGGAGTGCGGGCTGAGCGTGTGCCCCTCAGCGCGTGCCAGGGCGGGGAGTGCCCAGGGCACAGGTCTCGACCTTGCAGGAGCAGAGTAGAAGAAGAGATCCCAGAAATTGAGTTTCTTCCTGGTGGTGTGACCAGGTCTGCTGGGAGTGTGCACTTCCGCTAAGACCTGAGGTTCATGAGGTTGCCATAGGGACACATCTGCGGCCACTGGTGCGTGTGACGAGAAGTAATGCACCTCTCGGACCAGACATCCACTACCTGCAGGGGTGCCAAACACGTGGACACAGCCCAGAAACGCCGCTGTCACGTGATGAGTGGATGGACACATGGTGCTGAGATGGTGCAGACCGTGTGCCTGGTTTGCTGGGAGAGCATTCAGGTGCTGGTGGCTGCATTTGACAGTGCCACTGTTTGAAGAGCAGCGCTGCAGGGGACGCGTACACGTCAGAGCTTAACTCGGGGTAGCCTCAGGGTGGCCATTCACCCATGACACTGCAGAGGACCTTAGAGCTACTCGGGGTAGCCTCAGGGTGACCGTCCGTCTCCCACAGTACAGGCCCTCCTGGAGTGCTCCCTCTGAAGCAGCAGGTGCCTCGGGACTCGCATTGACCATGGCATCCCAGCGCCCCGTCACTCCAGCTGGGAGCCCAGGGGCTGCCCAGGCGTGGCTGCGAGGCGAGGTGCTGCTATGCAGGTGGTCCGGGCAGCGGAGGCACTGCCCTGGCTGGAGCCCACAGCGCCTGCAGATCTCGCTGCCAAGTCAGAGCCGTCCGCTGGTGCCTGTCAGACCCAAGGACAGCTGTGGGCCGCCTGACGCAGCTAACACAGACGGGCGCGGTCTGACTGCAGTCGTGACGGAGCCACGCACTAGCGCGTGAGTGCGGAAACTAACTCTTGGGCGTTCGGACCAATTGAGAAACGGACTCACGCCGTCTGAATGCGTGCCTCGGACTGGGAGTGACACTGAGAAAGCCTGATGCACAGCAGGTAGACGCAGTTCACGTTAAGTCGTGTCAGTGTGCTTTAAGTAGGTATGTACTTTAGAGTTTGGTACGGCAGCCCTTAGCAGTCGAGATTTTACTTCCACCCTGTCTTGGCGAGGCTGCTGTCGTTCTGTGTCGATCGCGTGCTCACTGCTTTAATCAAGTAGAATCTCCGCCGGAGCATCTCTGAGCCGGGCCGAGTGTCCTCCAGGTGGCACTGCGGCCTTGCGTCCTCTTGCCTTCCTGCATGGGGGACCTGGACAGCCCCAGCCTGAGCACAGCAGTGTCCGAGCAGGCACTTGGCATCGGCCTCCCTGGCGTGCCTCTCCGGCCCGCTCATGCCGTGCTGGGTGCCGGCAGGGCCTCCGCAGAGGTCAGCTCCCTCTCTGCCCACTGTGCGCATCGCAGCCCCGACACCTCTGCTGCAGTGAAGGGCTAGTGAGTTTTGTTTTCAGAGTTCAGGCAACCTTTGCCAAAAGAATGTTTTCTCTTTATGACACCACATACCATGATTCTCTTTGATGTGCTTCTTTAACCACTGTTTGCTAGTATTACTTCTTCCCCTTTTTCTCTCCTCCTTTAAAAAAATGGGGACCAACAGCGTAATGGCTATGTCGCTGGACTCCCACGTAGTCAACTGCGGTTTGAGTCCCGGACGTGGTGGCTAAAAACTCACGCCGGGCACGTGTGCGTGCGTGCCCTAGATCCCGAGAGGAGAATGGAGGAGAAGGGATTGTGGCATGGCCATCCCCCCTGGGGGGTGATTTCTCACTTTCTGTCTCTCTGTCTCTCTCTGTCTGTCTGGCGAGCGCACGTGCCCTATGGCAAAAACCTCTCGAAAAAAAAAAATGTACTCTGTGAGAGGAGGAGACGGGGGTAGTGCCCTCAGCAGGGTGCCGACCCACTTGGCATCCGCCAGTGCAGAGCATGGGCACGTGTGCCACCCAGCATGCTCGGGGAGCCCTAGTGTGGACCCGGGCCCTTCCTGTGTGGGTGCAGTTGCAGCCACCGGACCCCGTAGTCCGTTCCCTCTGCAGAGTTTCCAGCTAGTCTGAGCAGCTTAACTGAGAATGGGCGGCACCCTCGTCACCGAGATTCAAGAGAGCAGGCCCTCTCTCACACTGCCAGGGGTGTGAGACGGAACAGCAGCTCCAGGAGGCAAGTCAACAGGTTCTTAAGAAACCTAAACACAGACTTACTATGTCCAGGCAGTCACACACCTGGCATTTGTCCCAGAGGAAGAAGCATGTCCATGGCTGCCCCGCAGCCTAGTGGTTAAGGGCTCTGGGTCCCACACGCTGACTGAGGGTCAAGATCTGGCCCTTATGGCTTAAAACATTTGGGTACACATGCACATGTGGCCAAACCCAACAGGAGGGAGAGGTGGAGGAGGAGGTCTGTGGAGTGACCATGCCGTGTTTGACCACAGTCCCTTCTCCTCTCAGGATTTTGGGCATCCACACATGTTACCTGTATGATTTTTAAGCTACCAGGTCCAAGATTCAGACAACTGAATTGACTCTGTGCGATCCAGCCACCTTCACCTCCACACCACTTGCTGACCCCAAAATCTGTAGCATATTTTTACACCAACAATGAATAGAGTGGGACAGAATTGAAGAAAGCAATCCTATTTACAATAGCCACAGAATGAATAAGATAGCTAAGAAGAAATCTAATAAACCTAATAAAAACCTAATACCACCTCAAGATGAAAAGCTGAAAAGAGAAATTCACTATGATATTAAAATGGAAAGACATCCCATATTCTTGGATTGGAAGAATCAATATAGTCAAAATTTCAGTTCTACATATTATATTTACGTATTAAGTGTGATTCCAATCTAATTGCTGGTGACATTCTTCACAGAAATACAAAACAGTTATAAAATTTGTCTGGGATTATAAAAGGCCCCATATCACCTAGTCAAATACCATGCAAAAAGAGTAAAACAGGCATCTCACCATTCAACTTGAAGATATGTAACAAAGCGGCAACAATCGAAGTAGCAGGGGGCCCGTGGGAGGCGTAGTGGGTAAGTGCACACGGGCTCGCATGTGGCCAGTTGTGGCTTAAGTCCTGGACCCAGCGCCTTGAAACTCACACTGGGCGCACGTGCGTGTGTGCCCAAATCCCAAGAAGAGAGTGGAGGAGAAGGGACTGCAGTGTGACCCTCTCCCCTGGGGGGTGAGTTCTTGCTTTGTGTCTCTTTGGCAAGCAATGTGCTAGCAAGTCTCTCTCAAAAAAAAAAAAAAAAGGAAATTGCATGATACTGGCACCAAAATAGACACACGGACCAATGGAACAGGAACCAGAATCTAGAAATAAAACCCAAATAATCCAGCCAACTGATCTTTACAGGGGGTATAAGACAATGCAGTGGAGAAAAAAAATATATTCTCCACAAATTGTGCTGAAAGAACTGGATATCCACCTGCAGGAAAACAAAACCAAAAACAAAACAACAACAAAAAACTGGATTCCTCTCTCTCACCATTAACAAGAATAAACTCAAAATGGACCAGATTTAAATGTAAAGCCTCACACTATAAAACTACTAACAGAACACATGGCGCACACCCTTGAAAACATTGAGGTAGGCAAAGATTTCTTAAACCCCTAAAGTAAAAGCAATACCCCAAAATAGACAAGTGTATTAAACCAAGTTTAAAAGCTCCCTCACAGCAAAGAAACAATAGAGTGAAAAGACAGCCCTCAGAATGGGAGAAATATTCTCAAATTACTCCTTAGATAAGGGATTGATCTCCAGGACATATAGGGAACTCTGGCAGCTCACCCATTAAAAAATGAATAAACCAGTTTTTAAATTAGGCAAAATAATTGAATAGGCAACTCTCTAAAGAAGACTTACAAATGGCCTAAAGGTGTATGAAAAGAAAACGTTCAAAGTCTCTTGTTCTAAGGGAAACTGCAAATTAAAAACACAGTAAGGGACCAGCAGTTGGCGTAATGGCTACGTTGGTGGACTTCCATGTAGTCGAGTCCCGGGTTCTGAGGGATGGGGTGCCGGTTAGGACCGTGACGTTAAGAGCCCCAGACTCCGTGTGGTGACAACTCTGTATGATGTGCCCTGTAAGGCAGAGGGTGCAGCGAGGCTCCTGCCTGCTCCTAGCAAAGGGGTGCTCCTGTGAGGCTTCCCCCCAGGCCCAGCCTGTCCTGCCCTCCCACCTGTCCCTGTGGGCGCTGGCCTCCCTGCAGAGGGGAACGCAAGGTGCACAGGCGTCTCCAAGCCAGCGCCTCCTGAGGCCCAGCTGCTCCTGTCCCAAAGCGCAGGCACTGCACAGTAGGCCTCTGCCTGTGTGACCCTGCTGCTAGCCCACAGTCCACTGCTGTCCACCAGGGCCCACCGCAGCCACCCAGAACACCTACGCGTGGCTTCATATGCCTTGCATCCCGCCTGTTCCCTTCCATCCCATCTCCCCTCCTTGTTCAGGAGTCGGTGCTGCCTTCCAGAACCCTCTGGACTGCACAGTGTCTCCTCCTGGACCTCCATAACCTGGTTCCTCCAAGTCTTCCAGCCCTCCACACAGGGCTCCCTGACATGTGGGCCAGCCCTCCCTCTGCAGCCTTTCCCGTGTTCCCGGCCCGCCCAGCAAGCCTCCTCGTGGCCAAACTCTCACCACCTGGCCATGGCACCTGAGCGCTTGGCGCCTCCTGCCTGTGCCTTGGTTGTCCTGTAGCCATTTTGCTGTGTCCTGTGTGAGAGGTGCTGCAGCTGCCATCAGGCTGGTGCCCCGGCTCAGGGCATGTATCTACTTGGGGTGGGAGCGGCCCAGGCATGGCGCACAGGACTTGTGCAGGTCTGTCACCCTGGTCACGAGTCCCCATGTCTGTAGAGATTGGGGGTCCGCGTCCTGGAGAACGATGGAAGCCGGGCTCCCTGCCCATCGGGTGGAGCTCCGCTGTCTTCCCACCCTGAGGACTTCCACCTGCAGCCGTAAATGCTGGCGGTCACTGGGGTGTCCAGGCAGGAGAGGCAGCCGGCCCTGGTGAGGAGCAGGGGGCAGGGGCGGGGGCAGCCTGGAACCCAGGCCACGCAGAAACTGGGTCGAGGTGAGCGGCGAGGGCGAGCCACAGAGCCCACAGCCAAGGCACGGCCAGCACTGCAGTCCAGGCAGACTGAGGGCTCACAGGGACTGGGCACGGGAACCACGGCAGGCGGGGCAGGGAGGGCAGGGTGGCAACGGTGGCTAGACAGTCCGGGGTTGCTGCTCCCGGCCTGGCGGGCCCCTGGCGTGCCGCTAGGGCAGGCGGGGTGAGGTCGTGCGTGGCCCATTTCTGCAGCTGGCAGCCGAAGAGGACCTGGCTCGTCTGCAGTCTGGCTCACATCACGGCTGTCCGGTGTCCCCCAGGGAGACCCGGGGACTGCAGTCAAGCTGTGTCCATCATGGCCGTGTGAAGGGGCTACGCAGGCTGTCATGAAAGGCAGAACTCTACAGCTGACCCATGTCCCTGGGTAGCTGCCCCTCGGGATGCCGAGAGCTTCATGTACTGCAGTGCTCTTTCCCAAGATCCATCAGCAAGGCGGTTGTAAGTCCAGGTTTCCTTCTCGCGAGACATTGGGAAACCGGCTCCAGGCCGGTGGAGGGCTCTCAGACCACCTCAACCCGAGTCACGGATGAGACTCGTGCAGGTCTGTCTATACAGACAGATAGGAAGACACTTGGAAAGTGTTTTTAATACTGTGCGTGCCAAAGAAGACAAAACTTAGTTAATGTTTTTGGGTTTTGGGGGCCCCTGACACTGCACTTGACCAGGGATGGGATTGCTCACACGGGCCCTGCAGTGCTGTGGGGTCAGTGGATGCGCCTGCTGCGGCCCGTGACGTGAGAACAGAAAACCTGAGACGGGAGAGTCAGCGCAGTCCACAGCAGCGTGTGGCGTGCACACGCACGGGCTCCATGAGCTCCCCTGTGCCAGGGTGTGTGTCGCGTGCCCCCTCTGTGTTGGGTCAGAGCCAGGTCTCCCCGGCTATGTGGCCCACCTTTGCGAGGTCCTCGGTGCTATCCGAACACTTCCGCCTCCGTCTGCCGCGTACGGCCCTGAGCATGCTCGGGCAGGGGCCCAGCTACAACACGTGCCTTCTCGTCCTCACCTCCTTGCTGTCACCCAGGGGCCGCAAGTGTGTGCCGAGGGAGAGGCACATCTGGGACATCCTTTTCTGTTCAACCCAAAATACTTCATTTTTTCAAAGTAGGTTTTTGTGAGACGGATGGGCACTATTATTTGGGCTGGTCTCTGTCTCTCAGGAGTGCTCTGGGCTGTAATTAGGAAGGTGCTGACTCAGTTTTCTGGTCCATGCTGTCTCCTCAGAAAGGCAGGAGTTGGGTTTGCACAGAGCGAGTCTGTACCAGAAGGCGGGGCTGAGTGCCCTGCATGGGGCTGGGGCCCTTCCATTCCTGCCCGTTGGTTAGGGGAAGAAAACGTCTCTCCCTGCTGGCCCAGGGACGGCACGTGACCTTTAAGGTGCTGTGTGGTACCGCAGGGCCCACTGCGTGCTCGGAGCAGGTGACCCCGTGTGGACGTGCACGTGTGACGTGAGCTTCACCCCATTTACAAGCTGCCTGTCAATATGTCTGCTGTGGCTTTCCTGCAGGGACCCTCACCCAGAACGAGATGGTGTTCAAGCGGCTCCACCTGGGCACCGTGTCCTACGGAGTGGACACCATGGACGAGATCCAGAGCCACGTGGCCAGTTCCTACTCGCAGGTGCGTGAGGGCCTCCTTCCCCGAGAAGCAGCGCTAACTCGAGCTCGGCCGAGCCATCGTGCAGGTTCTCAGGTCAGCCCTCGGTCACCCCCGCAGTAGCTGCACCTCAGTCAGGCTCCTCGTGTGCCCGTCCCCAGGGCTCGGGGCCACGCATGCTATAGTGTGATGTAAGTAAGCTTTTCTACGTCAGCATGCTCATCTGTAATGAGCTCAGCTAGTGACGCGTTGCATTTTCTCCGGGAGTTGCTCGTAAACAACTACTCTGTGCACATTGCATTGGAAGAATGTTCAGAAACATCCATGACACTGCTTTTCTCCGTAATTAATCAAAGTTTCCCTCCTGGTTTTCTGAGGTAAGTCCCTCCACCCCTACCCACGATAGGAGTGGACACCACAACCTCTGAGTGTCAGACCCCGCTGGGCCAGGCTGGTCCTGTCCAGCCCATCCCAGGTGTCCTCACTGAGGTGCCGCGGTGCAGAGCCGGGTGCCACGTTTTCTCCTCCACAGCCACACACTGCTGTCTCGGAGGGATAGACCCCCCTTCTTTTTGACATTACTTCAATCTTACCTTTTTTATTTTTTAGAATTATTTTATTGAACTTTATTTCCTTTCTTTCTTTCTGGTAAGAGAGAGACAGAGAGAGAGAGTGAAAAAGCAAGCCTCCAGGTCAAGGACTCATGGGCCATGCGGGGGTCCAGTGCTCTTACCGCCACGCCACCTGCCGGCCCAACCTCACGTTTTTATCAGGCCTGCACAGGAGTGGCTGTGACCTGTGACCGGGAAGATGGGACCCCGAGGGGGAGCGACGGTGGCTTGGAAAAAGCGCACAGACATACACATAGAGAAGTCGGGGGGTCACACTGGGGCTGTCAGGCCAGAGTATGCTGGTCACCTCAGCCCAGGCGCACTAGATCGCAGAGGGCCAGGCCGCATTAGCCGTGGTCAGCGACTGTCCACGGCGGTTCTTCTCCGTGTGATCGTGCCAAGGCTAGCTACATGACGCGGCCCCTGCACGTTTCCCCTCCCGACGGAATGCAGGAAGACTCAGGCTGCAGACCGTGTCTGAGCACACACACGGGGCCCAGCACCGTACTCATTGGGAAGTCGTTTACGTGGGTGCAGAGGGCCATCGCCCCTCGCTTTCCACGGAGCTTGGTTCTAGCACTGCCGTGGACAGCAAGACTGGGGCTGCCCAGGCCCCTTCCCTGAGATGGTGCTGCCACACACTCCCGGCCGCACGAGTCCTGCTGCACACTCCCGGCCGCACACGTTCCAGCCACGCACTCCTGGCCCACACGTCCTGCCACGCTCTCCCGGCCATACACGTCCTACCACGCACTCCCGGCCTGCACGTCCTACCGGCGCCGAGGTAGTGCCGGTACTCTGGCCGGTGGTGCCCTCGCCTTCTGGGGAGATGGCAGGAAAAGGGCTGCAGTGTTCAGTATAGACGCATCCACTATCTCCCAAACACTGTCAGTCCACAGTTGCTTGGACCTGCTGCAGATACGGAGGGCTATTTTATAGCCTGTAATATTGATTAATAGATGAGAAATCTTAAAAAGGAGAAAGAATAAAACACCTTCTCTTAGGAATCTATGTGCAGATGGAAATAGTTCCAGGTGACATTTTTTAGAAGTTAATTCATGAGTCAGGTGTTGTGGTTAAGGCGCCTCCCACATGACCAAGTGCACAGTTCAAGTCCTGGACCTGGTGGCTTAGAAAATACGCTGGGCACGTGTATGTGCATACCCAAAATTCTGAGAGGCGAAGGGAGGAAAAGGGACTTCAGCGTAGCCATCCCGGACATGGGGGATGATTTTTTGCTTTCTGTCTCTGTCTGTCTGACAAGTGCACACGCTAGTGAGAAGGTGTTGCCGCTGCCGCGGTGGTGGGAGTCTCATGGGGCCCAAACGGCCAGTGCTGGGCTGCCCCGCGGGGACATGGCTCTGAAGGGGTGGATCCTGTCTGCTGCACGCCGCTGTCGCCGTCTGGATTACTGTCCCCTCAGCCCCGGGAGGCCTGACTCCCACCTGTGGAGCTGGAGCATTTTCAGCCTCGAGGGAGGCCCTTAGTCCTGCCGCCTTCGCCCAGCACTTTCGCTACAGCGTTCCTAGGACGGAGTCAGGACCTCTGCGCCACCTGTTGTCACCTCACCTCACGGGAATTAGGAAGGACTGGGCTGCGGGAGTGAGCGCAGGGAGGGCTGTGCCAACATTTGCTCTGACAGCTGGGCGTATCAAAGCACGTTGCAGTGTGAGGGTTAAACTCGATGTTACGTAGGAGAAAATCGGGACCTAATGAAGCCATTCGTTCCTAATGAGGAGCGACACGTGGCAGTAACTCCAAGGTCCACTATGTGGTCCTCTCCGGTTTATCTTTAATTAATGGCGTTCCTTATTTTAAGACGCATTCTCAAGCTTGTGGAAACAATGCCAGTTCGTCTCCACCGAGAAAAGCCCAGGCTTCAGCCCCCAAGGTGAGAAAAAGCGTGAGCAGTCGGATCCACGAGGCTGTGAAAGCCATCGCCCTGTGCCACAACGTGACCCCTGTGTACGAGTCCCGAGCTGGTGCCCCCGGGGAGCCCGAGGCTGCCGAAGCAGACCAGGACTTCAGTGACGAGAACCGCACCTACCAGGCCTCTAGCCCCGATGAGGTGGGTCCCACTCACTGCGGAATCCTGCCGCAGGACGGTAGCTGGTTCTTGTCTCCAACTGTGTGAGCGCTGTGCGTGCCCGGCTGGGCTCCGAAAGCGTGCGAGTTAGCGCTTGGGCGGGCAGGGCGGGCCGTGCGGGTCCTGGCCCGCACCAGCCGTGGTGGAGACGGCGCCTGCTCTGGCCAGGCCTTGCACACGCAGTGCTGGCATCCGTGTGTCAGCGTGTCGGGGCTTCTCCCACTAAGGCGTGGGAAGTGGCACGAGAACACCCAGCGGGTGTCATCGATGTCATACGCTAGCCTGGGACAGGGCCAGATTGTCTTCCTTTGTCCGTGAGAGGTGGGGAATGGGTCAGGTCGGGGGTCCCTGTGCCGCGACCCCAGCTGTCCGGCACACACTCAGGACTGTGTGCACTCTCCACTTCGGCCGCCGCTCTGCCGCTGGCCCTGCTGGTTCCTGTTTTAAACTACCTGTGGCAGCTCCTCCCTTGGCCTCCCAGCAGGGGCCGTGGTGTGTGCCCACGCTTACTCTGGTGCCTAGACCGGCCTCCAGCTCCTGAGGTAACAGGCAGCTGCCGTGCCTGGCTGTCACCCCAGACTGGGAATTGAGCCCGGCCTCCCAGCCTACGGAGCTTGGGGTCTTAGCGCAGGCACATGTCGGTGTGCCAGAGCCAGGCTTCAGGAAGCTGGACCGTCATGGTTGCCAGCCGCTCTCCTCACACATCGTCCGGTGCGCACCGAGCTTGCTAGCTGTTTTGCCGGAATGTCAATGCAGTGTACCGGTTTCGAAAGAGACGATGTGAGTGCTTTTGAAAATCTGCAGAGATGGTCGCACCTTGCCTGTGCTTAGCTGGCTTTTTACTTCTCGCTCACTTCACGTTTTGATTTCTGATTAGGGTTGGCTGCTGTCAGGCCCATTGGGTCTATGCACACCTAGCGTGTCTCCTATCTAGTCTTACGGCGTCCTGTCCCCTCAAGGCCTCTGAGGTGGCCCTTAGTAGTTGAGACACCTGTGCAAGCATGCATGGACCGGCATCTGCACGCACTCTCACATATGTAATGGGGAAGTGCCTTTGCAGGAAGAAGGCAGGAAACCAGGCCTACCGTCCCGGGAGGAGCCTGGTGACTCTGCTTCACAAACTCGCTGCAAGAGAGAAGAGCCTTCTCTGTGCACCCACCAGGACATGGTGCCCTGGGCCAGGCCGCAGCCAGCGCGGCTGGAGGAGCAGCTACGGCAGGGCCCGCTGTCCTGCTCCTGCAAGTGCCTCGGGAGAGCGAGCACACGTCTGTCAAGGCGGGCCCCGGGCGCTGCCAGAGGGGCAGCTCAGCAGGCAGGACCGGCAGAGGGTCGCCAGCCCGAGTGCCCGAGGCAGAGGACAACAGCAGCCTGAGGCCGCTCCCTCTCTGGTCTGGCGTGAATGTTATTTCACGGGCAGCTATCACCGCCTCCTCCAGCGTCCATGTGCCAGAGTCAGTGGGATCGATGACAAACCACAAGTGGGTTATTTAGAAAGGGAGGTGCGTGACTTCTGAAGTGAGTGCCCTGCGCTGCGTGTGCCGTCCAAGGAGGAGTAATTGTGGTGTTTTGTCAATACGTTTGTGAGGAGCGAAGTGTGGTTGGTGACATGCAGCCTTCACTCTGTGACCTTCAAAGCCAACAGAGAGTGAATACTGCATGGCTTGTCCAAATACTGATTAGCAGTTTCTCCAGGCGATTAAATGGTCTTTACGTTAATAATTCTATTAAATTATAACAGCAATTACAGTAACCACAGTGAGAGATGGTGAAATGTGGGTGATTAAATTATGATTTATGGAGTACATGGTGAAAATTAGGAGAATGGCTGCTGAGTTAGCACATCAGTGCAGGCTTGGGGACAGTGGTGACACAGGACAACGTCCACACAGATGGCCGAGCCGGGGACAGACGCCTCTGCGCTCTGACAGGGCCGCGAACACAGACCGTTCCGTGCACAGTCATTACACACACCGTCTAAAACCCCTTCAGACCGTGCGCTTGAGGTATGTGTGAGACATGAAACCCGCCACTCCGGATTTACAGACCCTCCCATAGCCGGGGCACACTGGGTTCTGTTCTGTCTGGTTCTGGGCACCTACTGGGAGTCTCGGAACACATCCCGCTGGCTGACGGGGACTGCTGTGTCCTCGACGACTGGGACACCCTGACGATAGCGTCTGTCTTAGGGATGCAGGAGCACAGCAGCGCTGGGGAGTACATGCGGCTCCACGCCTGCACGTCCCAGGTCACGTGTACCGAGGACACAGCGGTCCGGCAGTTCCAGTGGGAGGGCTCAGCCTCGGCTTCTGGCCCCCTGAAAGCTAGGCCAGGCGGGCCCTGCCCATGGTGTAGTCCCAGCCGCTCGGGGACGGAGACAGGAGGCGTTTAGCATGGTGAGGTCCTGGCTAAAAAGTCACTGTGGGGCGGCAGGTGGCATGGTGATTAAGGGTGCTGGACTCCCACACGGCCAACCATGGTTCGAGTCCCGGACCTGGCGACTTGCTTTCTCGCCTTCTCGTTCACTTTCTCTCTCTCTCTCTCTGTTCCTCCATGGTCAAATTTAAATAAATAAAGTTAAATAAAATAATATTTTTAAAAGTCGATGGAGATTTTTACAAAGCATTTAAGTTAAAATTCAGTACACATCCCTGATCAAAGCAGGCTACCCTCAGAGATCAGGTAGAGTTAATCCGAGACAGAAGGCACTTCGCTGTCGTGACTCCAGGTACCAGTCTCACCATCATGCCGAGTAAATCCTACGGTCGTCCCCATTTTAGCAAAGACTGTGACAGGGACACCCGCCATCCCCATGCCACTCGGTATTGTCTTACAGAATAAGTGTAATTATGAAAGGACCAGGAGCACTGGCGGAAGACATGACTGTACTCGGGCACTGAGCCGTCAGTACACTGTCCCGCAGGACGTGAGGCCAGGCCCGTCCCTGCACTGCAGCCACACCCCGGTAGGCGTCAGGTCACGGTGCGTCCC
Source organism: Tupaia belangeri chinensis (assembly GCF_000334495.1). Lineage (NCBI taxonomy): Eukaryota > Metazoa > Chordata > Mammalia > Scandentia > Tupaiidae > Tupaia > Tupaia belangeri. Next base: position 1,356,812 of record NW_006159641.1, read on the forward strand.
AGTGCACCGCAGCAGGGACGCACCACCGCACCCAGCTACACGCACCCCTCCGGGACCTCCCGCTGACACGCATTACTTACACCCACATGTTTACATACAGCCCACCGGGACCTCTCGCTGACACTCATCACTTACAGACACCCACGGGTTTACACTTTTGCAAGAGTGACCTCGTGTTGCTACTGAACAGAGAGAACTGGAAATCTGAATATCTCACGCAAGGTTTCTGCCATAGGGTGCATGCGCTCACTGGAGAGAGACAGAGACAGTGAGAGGAAAGTGATGTATCGGCCCCTGGGGGGATGACCACTGCAGTCCCTGCTCCTCCGTTGCCCTCTCAGGATCTGAGGTTCGCACACACGCACCTGGCGTGACCCTCAAGCCTCTGGGGCTGGGACTGGAACTGCGCAGTCGGCCTGTGGGATGCATCATGTCTCCTGCTGGCCCTAGGGCTTCTGTTTAAATGTGAGAACAGTTGTTCTAAGTAATGGTCCGTCCTGACCACCCATCAGAAACGGGAGAGGAGGTTTTACACCCACGGACCCCTGGTTCCCACAAACTGAGCCAGAGTCTGCAGAATCAAAGCCCGGGTACTGCTGCTCGCATTGTTCCTGGACAGTGTGCTGCAACAGCGAGCCTGACCATGACTGTCACCGAACACGTGTGTCCTGGCAGACGCGTGAGAAGCAGGCACATTTTAACCTGGGACCATCTGTGGATCTGCGTGCATCGGGGCCCAGAGGACGTCGTGGAGAGAGCACAGGGCTGGGATTGTCTAGGTCTAGATGGTTTTGAGAACCCACTTAAACAGGAAAACCCAGACCGGTCAAGCAGGGTGTACCCAGAGGTGGGAGCTGTTTCCGCAGCCGTTACTCAGGCCCCGCGATTCGCTCATCAAGAAAGGAAGGAACGGGGAGGTCCCCTGCTCCTTTCCAGATGGACAGGTTTCAGCTTATCCCTGTGTTTCTGATGGGCGAGTAAACTCAGAAGCAAGAATTAAGGGGAGTTCTTGAGCTTCGTGAGGGGTGTCTGGAAAACGTCCAGTGAATGTGGCACTTGCTGCAGGGTCGAGGCGTTGTGGGGAGCTGGCAGAGGCGTGCCCTGCCGTCCAGCCGTAGGTGTCTCCTGTGCAGTTCGCAGCCAGGCCACCTGGAAGGAGCAGACGAGACAGCCTTGTGCAGGCGACGGCATTGACTGCACAGAAGATGTCGAAGGTTAAGGAAACTTCCGAGGCTAAATGGAATTTGCCAAGACTGCCCATCAGTGTCTACTTCAAAAAAATGTATTTTTATTTAACTACAATGAACAATTTGAAATGGAAGTTTTAGTGCCAGCCAGTGGTGTAGTCACAGTAGCCAGATCCCCCATGGCCAATGTGTAGTTGAAGCCCAGACCCCCATGGCTGGAAAGGCAGACCGGGCGCCTGTGCACCCATGCCCAAACCCCGAGAGAAAGGTAAGGGGTAGCGCGGCCACTCCCCGGCCACCTTCGCGTCTCTCCTCCCGTGTCCCTCTCTGCGGAGTGCATATGCCCTCTGGCAAATTTTAAACTAATTTTAAAAAGATATTTAAATTTTAAAAATGTCCCACTTACAAAGCACCACAATACTATGAAATCTGAAGGACAGAGCTAATGAAATACTTGTTGCGCGAGTGTTGAAAAGCGTAAAACGAGAAATGGAAGTGTGAAGACAGGCGAACTGTGTTGTTTGTGGATTGGAGTCTTCGCTAAGGTGACGGTGGGCTTTACGGAGGTGCCTGAGAAACTAACTCCATGCAGGAAAGACGACCCTTTACATAAATAAGCAGAGCCCTGGGCGGCGTCTCTCCTCCCGGGTCCCTCTCTGCGGAGTGCATATGCCCTCTGGCAAATTTTAAACTAATTTTAAAAAGATATTTAAATTTTAAAAATGTCCCACTTACAAAGCACCACAATACTATGAAATCTGAAGGACAGAGCTAATGAAATACTTGTTGCGCGAGTGTTGAAAAGCGTAAAACGAGAAATGGAAGTGTGAAGACAGGCGAACTGTGTTGTTTGTGGATTGGAGTCTTCGCTAAGGTGACGGTGGGCTTTACGGAGGTGCCTGAGAAACTAACTCCATGCAGGAAAGACGACCCTTTACATAAATAAGCAGAGCCCTGGGCGGTGGAAGCATGGTGGTCACGTGACCGGAGCCGTTCTGGGGAGCTCTGGGTTCGCATCCCGGGACCTCCCCGACTGCAGGCCCACACTGCAGGCGGCCTTGGTCAGCTTTCCCTCGCCGTGCGTTTGTGGCAGCACAGGCTTGGACGGACCCTCAGGTGCTCGGCGGGCGTCGATGCTGGTGTGCAGCACTCGTAGAGCTGCCCTGCACTGAAGTCGGGTCGCAGGTGCTGTCAGGCCCTCTGTGCGCCAGGGCCCCCGCAGCGGTGGCCTCAGCTGCCTTAATCCGTATCTGCGTTTTTGTGCATGGAAAATGGTCTCAAGGCGAGAGCTTTGGCTCCTGGGCAGATATGCGTCTTGCTGAGGCCCGAGGCCGGCCGTGCTGCAGCAGCGCCCTGGAGCCACACACAGGCTGCCGTGTCCTGGGGCCATGTGCTCCTGCACCGCTGTGGGCTTGTCACAACCTTCTGGGCATCGCGCCTGGCTGTGTGGAGAGCCTGCGTGCCTCAGAGAGCACATGTGTCCTCGTTGCCGAGGGGCAGGGGCCTTCAAAAGCTGCTTCCTTTACTGTCACTGGCTGTAGGTGGTTTCCAAGAGCCATCAGAAAGGAGCGCCACCATGCTTCAGAAAGGAAAGGGCACACGGGAGGGCACAGCCAGGCCTGGGGACCTGCTGGGTACTGGGAGGTACCACTCCCAGCTGGTTAGAGCGTCTCACCTCCATGAGGAAGACAGGGAGCGTCTGGCATGGAGGACCAGGGAGGCAGGCTGGGGGTCAGCGCACTGGGAGGACCTGGAGGACCGGGGAGGCAGGCTGGGAGCACAGGGCACTGGGGGGACCAGGAGGATGGGGAAGGAGGAGGCAGGCTGGGAGCACAGAGCACTGGGGAGACTGGGAGGACGGAGGAGGCAGGCTGGGGGTGCAGGGCACTGGGGGGACCAGGAGGATGGGGAAGGAGGAGGCAGGCTGGGAACGCAGAGCACTGGGAGGACTGGGAGGATGGAGAAGGCAGGCTGGGAGGACAGGGCACTGGGGGCACTGGGAGGACCGGGAGGACGAAGGACGCAGGTGGTATGGCCATCCCCGGGATGACTTCCTGCTTTCCGTCTGTCTCTGGTGAAAGCACATGCACTATAGAAAAAGTCTCTCAAAAAAGGAGAAGGGAAGCTTGAGCAGAGAGCGCAGCCTCCAGGAGGACCCCTGAGCCCTCCACAGGAGCACACTGAGCTTGGGCCGTGGCCGGTGTCCAGAGGCCAGCCCGTGTCTTCCTGCTCAGCGTGGCTGTTCCAGGTGGCCATCCCGAGCACTTTCCCCAGGGCAGTGTGGCATTCTACCCGCTGTCGGGATCTCCTCCACGCACGGGGCACTGCTTCTCGGCACTCAGAGCCCTGCCGGGAGCCAGCTGGAGATCTTAGAAGAGGAGTCTGTGGTGCGGCTTGTAGGGATTTACTTAGAAAATCTAGTTTAGAGATTCCTGGTCTGCCCAAGAGGACACACGCAAATGGCTTCTGTGAGAACGGGCGCATGCTAAGACCCCGGCGTCCTGGAGACCGGAACGTGGGCAGCCCCGAGTGCACTCCGAATGTGAGGCCTGCGTCCCCCAGTCTCCCCGAGAGCTGATGAAAGATGAGGAACTCGGGACTTTGGGTCAGGGCCATTTGCCCAGATTCCAGAATCCTGGCCTGCTCACCCCACCTCAGAGCCGGGACCGCGGAGACCTTTCTGCATGGAAGACATGGAGGTCGGACTCTGGTACCCTGGACACTGCACAGAGTTACAACGTCCTGGGAGGGGTTCGCGGACTCGGGGCCCAAGATGAGTTTTTGAGTGCGTAAGTGGTGGTTACAGTGGATCTTGTCCTGCCCGTGGGAGCCCTGCAGGCCAGAGAGACAGCACCCGCTGTGGATGACAGACTGGGCCCGGAGTGCGGAGGCGAAGAGAGGGCCAGGCAGGGAGACCACCAACCAAGAGTGCTGGTGGGCAGGGCGGCTCTGCAGGACATGGCCGCTCACCCTGGACGGCATGTCCTCGCTGGGCAGCGGTGCATGGCGAGGACGGGCACGGCACGTTTCCACTGGGTTGTGTCTTGGAGTGAGGCTGCCTTTTTTCTTATTTAATTTGCCATAGGGTGCATGTGCTCACTGAGGAGAAAGAGACAGAGGCGCGAAAGTGGGTGATTTCTAGGGGGATCGCTGGTCTGCATTCCCTTCTCGAGTCTTCTCTCGCAATTTTGGGCATGCACACACACGCCCAGTGTGATTTTCAAGCTGCCAGGCCTGGGACTTGAACCGTGGTCAGCCCTGTGGAATCCAGTGCCATCTGCTTACCCAGTGAAGTTACTTTTAAAGACCTCTAGAAGATACTTGTCAAAATATACTACTTATAAATGATTAACTTCAGAGACCAGCAGTTGGCGTAATGACTATGTCATTGGACTCCCATGTGGTCGACCGTGGTTTGAGTCCTGGACCCCATGGCTTAAACTCACGTTGGGTGCGTGTGCGTGCGTGCGGAGGATCCCGAGAGGAGAATGGAGAAGGGATTGCGGCATGGCCATCCCCCCTGGGGGGTGATTTCTCGCTTTCTGTCTCTCTATCTCTTGGCAAGTGCATGCGCCCTATAGCAAAAAACTCTCAAAAAAAAAAAAAATTATTAGCTTCACGCAGTTCTCCACTTAGGGCTTTCTGATTGCGTTAATGCGTTAATAATAAGTAGCTGTAAACCCAGACAGGCCCTCCAGCTGAATGCCCACCATGCGCCAGGCAATTGGCCGCATCTTTTCAGGCCTGGGACGGTCTGCGTGATCATGTCTGTTTACCAGGCCAGCACGATGGGCCTCAGTGGAACCAAGAGCCTGGCTGGAGCACTCCCGGCTGGCACGCCCAGCCTCCAGCCAGGCCCCTTTTCTGCTCCTTGTCGTGCACTCGCCAGACACAGTGAGAGGGAGAGTGAGAAGGCACCCCACGGGGGATGGGATACCACAGGCTCCTCTTGGGATTTTTGCGCACACACCCAGCATGATTTCCAGGCCACCGGGACTGGGACTTGAACCATGGTCAGACCATGGGAGTCGAGCACCTTAATCACCATGCTGCCTGCCTGCCCTGAACTCCCAGACGGTGCACGGAGACGTTACCCTGAAGCTCGGCAGTCCCCAGTTTTCTTATCCAAGTGCTCACTGTGCCGTGGAGTGAGAGACTCGGTGAAGGCTTCGACCTCACAGCCTCCGCCCCTGGACTGGCCACACGGACATGGTCCCCAGGAGCAGGAGCCTCTGCTGCGGAGCGAGGCCTCCTGACTTGTCCTGGCCTTTGATGGGCGTGTTCACCTGTCAGAATTATTCCAGAGGGTCTGCCTCGCGGGCCACCGAGACAAGCAGCTGGCTCTCAGCCGAGCACGAGCACACTCCGGAGGCAGTGTGCTGGCAGGTTTCCTGGGGGCCACGTGTCATCTGGCTCCTGTGCCACTCCTTGGCCCTCACGTGTCTTTGGTCTCCCTTAGGTCGCTCTGGTGCAGTGGACAGAAAGCGTGGGCCTGACACTGGTCAGCAGGGACCTCAACTCCATGCAGCTGAAGACACCTGGAGGCCAGGTCCTCACCTACCACATCTTGCAGATGTTCCCCTTCACCTCCGAGAGCAAGCGGATGGGCATCGTGGTCAGGGTGCGTGCTCCGCCGCCCTCCCCATGGCTGGGCCCTCGGGGTACTGCGGCTGCCTGAGCGGTTCGCCAGTGTGGTGAGGTGGATACAGAGTGCCCCAGAGGAGAAGTTAGGGTCTCCTCCAGCATTCTGTGCTTGTGCCGTGTTTGCGGTGTTGTTTTGTGCATAAATTTAAACTAGTAATTTACAACCGAGAAGCTAGTGTGGCTCCGTGATAACCATCCAATGATGTAAGGTAACTACCCTGAAACTACTAGGAGGAAAAGCCAGAGCTGCCGTAACTATTGGATCAAGTCAAGCTGTTTTATTTAGTTTTCAAGAGGTAGCATGCCACAGAAGTGAAGTGAGTAATGGTTTATGACCGTGACGTTGCTGAGGTATACCTCCCATCCTGTGAGCGCAGATGCCCACGCGCACCTCCGAGGAGCTGGCCGCGGCGCAGCATTGCGCTCACTGAGCATCCGTGGGCGTCGGCGCACATGGCAACCCTGTTGGAGCCCTGTTAGCAGATTTGCCCGCAGGTCCCAGCATGGTGTCCAGGGACGTGCAGGATGGGTGTGGGCTTCGGCACTCTGGCACGGAGGGCACAGCGTCTGTGGGTGGGCAGCACGGGACAGCTGCCACAGAGAGCCCTGGCAGAGCTGTCCCAGCGCCTCTGCGAGGAGGGCAGCTCGACAGGAGTGCCGGCCCGTGCACGTGGGCCCTCACCTTTGTCTCTGCCCTTGTCGCTGCAGGAGGAGTCCACGGCAGAGATCACATTTTACATGAAAGGTGCCGATGTCGCCATGTCCAGCATCGTCCAGTACAATGACTGGCTGGAAGAGGAGGTGAGTGAGTCTGTAACATGCACACACTGCCCTTACAGAGTTTGGGGGACAGACGACACCGTGCCAGCTTCTCCAGCTCGCAGACAGCTCGGTTACTAGACCACATCGTGCAGTCAAACGTGCACGCTAGGCCAAGGGGCGGCCATAGGGTCTTGTCTGTTCACTGAGTTGTTCTAAATGCTCACAGGTCTCATTTTCAGAAAGCGGAGAGGGAAGGAGAGCCCTATTTTCCAAAAGTGCAGTTTCTATACATGTAACGATTTTGCATGCGAATACATGTAGATACACATAGGCCCTTACGGAGAATATCATATTTATAATGTGAAAAATGGCATTGTTACTCACTAAAGAACTCTGAAACAACTTTGCATGTTTTATTGTGAAATTTTAATGCGATATTTATTTTATAACCTAACTATTTGCAGGGAGATTTTTATTAGAATCTTAATCTAATGCTAACTTGTATATAGGACTTGCTGTTAACAAATAGGAAATAAGGCACACTACAAGTGGCCCTGCTCTCGTTAGCTGCTGCTGAACACGTGTCACCTGCAGTTAACTCTGAGGTTCCATCTACTCCTGGTCTGTCAGTCAGTATGCGGCCGGCAGGGGTACTGAAGCCACCGTCACTGCCCACGCGGCCCGCTGCCATGCGCTGGCATCTCCGCTGGCCTCTGGCGTCCCTAGGCCTGCCCTTGGCACTGGGTGGCCGTCAGACCTG